>NC_134572.1:171533095-171841624 GCF_050947875.1 Dermacentor variabilis | reverse complement strand
TGCCCAATGTGTTCAACACACTGGGGCGCTCGATCTAGAGTCCTTATTTACGAAAAACGCAAACTATATATGCGTATACAGTCTTATTCAAGAGTGTTTTGACCAATATAAGTTTTTAAATAGTGTAATCGAAAGTGAAAATGTTTAAAAAACTTACTTTTAGTGGTGGTGAATTGTTTAGTGGACACTTGCTCGCAAAGGGCTGCTATGCATGATTCTACATATTTCCCACTCGCCTGATTTCGCTCAAATGCAGTCATTTAACAAATATAGTACGGAACGCGCTTTTTTGTTCACTGACGGTCATCGAGACAAGAAAAACTCTAGATATTCACTGGTAATAACCGACAATCCTGACAACAACTGATCAATATAGAGCCACGTACGTCCACACAAGCGCAGTTTGCGCACGCGAGTTCATTTCGAACACACAAGTCCGACCAACGTTCTGCGCCAGAGCTGCGTGAAGTTATCAAGACACCATCGGATTATCGCCATAACATGACTCTGTTGCTGTCCATGTGCACACTCTGCGCAAGCCGCGTGCCGCCCCTTCTAGGGGGGACACTTTCTGCCTATCCATCATCGAATGCGAGCAACTTAGACGTGGCGCATGCGCAGGATAACGCTTTTCTGTCTTTAGAATACGTTAAACAAGGCCGCAATTTCACCGGAGAGGCCAAGCAACAATTTCTGTAGTAAAATATTGCACAGCTATACGATATGATAGTTTTAACGACAGTATAAACTTGTAAACATTCGCTTACCAGCTAAATTAATAAGTATGGTTTCACGTACGCACAAGCAAACATGAGCACATCTCGCGGGTTGACCGCAAAATCTCACTGCCAAAACGCGGGAGTGAGGAAGTGCGGCAGCAACGAGCGAATTGACCTTCGTGCTGCACCTCCCATTAAAGCGAACAAAGCGTCGAGAACACAGCGCACACGACGCTATCAGCAACGGCCGCGCCAGGCGCAGCAGCGGCTAAAGTAAACCCCCGCTCCCTCCCCCAGTCTCTTGCACACGACAGAAGACGGCGCGCTTCCTCACGGCTTTTCTCCCTTGCGCGTGTGAGATTGAGCCGTGATTGTTGGCTTACCTTCGCAACCTTTCACTCGCACATACTGCATACGGCGCGTGGATACAATGTGCGGCAAATTTAAGCGGAACAAGACGGCGTCGTCGACTCCGGCAGCCGAAATGCGCCACGACTGTACATATAATTGACATCGCAATATTAACATACTTTCCATAAATTACTTGACGAAGTAGCGGACTGGCCTGAACAGTAAACATACGAAAGAAGGCACTCATGGTTTTACCACGGGAACCCTCGGTTTTCACTCGCCGATGAGGTGATGATAAGTGATTAAAACCAAAGAGAGAATCTGTATAAACCAATGAAGCTAGGGCCAGCCGTGGGTGTTATTATACGCATTCGTACCCGCAGCCCTTTCATCTGAGGGTATCGCCAAAGCTAGAGCACATTTAGAAGTTTGCCAAGCTGGGTCCTTCCTGCACAACACTCTAGGAACAAAATTCGGGCACGTATCGCTTGTGCTAGCTCATATTGAATGTGATATTACAGAGATAAGTCTGTGGAGTTAATAAAATAAATAGATGCTCCATTTATCAGGAGCATAGATGTAGCTAATTTAAATGTGTTAGCAGAAGTAACACCTATTTGGCAAGGTGTTTCTATGTGGCGCCCATTGAAAGGGCGTTGTCGCTTTACGACCGTTCTTTCGGGACTGGGAGAATAGGTTTTTCTAACCATCCTTGGCATGGTGCGTTGCTAAACACCCGGGAAGGCTGTCACCTCTAGGTAGAAAAATTTACAACTTTATAGATCTTAAATATTTAATGTTCACGATCATTCTGTTCAGAATGTGAAGACTACGGGCGCGGAGTGGGATAAAAACGGGAATTCGGGCTGATCACGAATATTGCTTCATGACCAAGACAAACCGAAAAGTCCGAAAAACTTTCTTAAAATGCAGTAATGGATGCAATTCACGAGGCAGATCAAGTGGCAAATCATTTGTTTGGTGCACACTTGTCACAAGTAGGCTGTGTATTCTGTAAGTAATGAATCGATTGGAAGACCGGCATTCCCCTGAAAGCAACTGGCAGTCAGCTTATTTGTTATATAAATGTTTTCTATTTCTCAAACAAGTCTGCAACGTTTATATCGTTTCTATAGTGACTGTCCACCAAGGTGTCACAAAACAGCTAAATTCCTACTGTCTACGCCAGGCGAAGATTTCACCGTAACATCGATAATTCCTTCGAATTCAGACTCCTCTACCGGCAAGGTTCATAGGTGAATAGCCACTATGTATATGTAAGCAGCAGATGAATTTCGTTGGTTTCTTTGCAGGTACAGTGCGAATGGTGACGGTGTCAAGCATTTCTTCAAATGCCACAGAGGCGCTGCTAAGCCGACGATACGCATCTTTCAAGTGAATGTGAGAATACCTGTCCTGCACTTGTCAACTTTAGGCTGCGCTGATGAATACACCTACTCTAATTCTATTGAACCGGAGAAAAAAGGTACCAGGCCGTACAGTGCACAACATTGATACTTTATTCCATGAAAAATATAAGTACCTGACATTTCCACTGGTTTATTCTGATAACGTAATGGAAAACTTTTCGACCCTCACTTATTGATAATTTTTACGTCTTTTTTGATATTGACACCGTATGCACGCCACAACTAGCGAGTGGCATTGAATATTACTCTAATTTAGCCCCCGGAACAGGTGATAACAGCTACAATCCCATTGAACAGAAAAGCTTAGTAAATTCATGTTCATCAGCATTCCTTTTTTACTGATGAAAAAATAGTGATGAAAAAAATACTGATGATACTGATGAAAAAATACTGATGAAAAATAGTGCAACCCACATATGTGATGACATTACCTCACGTACATTTCATGGCTGATACGACATAGTTCATATTTGCTGGCGCAGCTAAAGGTTTGTTACTGCCCAGATGGTAGAACTGAAAATTGCTTCCCTGTCGGCGTATGTAATAGAGAATTGAGTAACCTTGCAAGAATTTTCAAAACAGTATTTCGAGCGCAGAAATTTAGTCCGATATCATATGCAAGGAATATGAATTTTTTCATAACCACTGTAACACAAACACGTAACTTTGTCTTTAAGTCAGACACCCAGCCTATATATAGTTTGCTTTAAAAAACTTTATTTCTTGTACATCAATATCTTAATCTCTCCAGAATGGCGATGTATATTCGCATGTTCTCTTATTGGCTCCTTAGTATTCTCTGTATTTCTTGCGCACTACTGAATGCGAGTTTTATTGAAAAAAGCGAGCCATTATTTTCGCATCTACAGTCGCAAATTTCAAGGCACAATGTACTTGTACTCGCCACGCGGATGGGCTACTGGAATTCAGAGAACTCTTTTTTCCTTCGCGACTTCCCTTTGGCCTCAACTTTGTGGACGCTTCCGAGAACAACATTTTATGACTACGTCGAGGCAAATGCGGTAGCTGGTGTCAAGACGAACGTACTTGCGCTAAACCTTGGCCACAAGGCGCTTTCTCATATAAGAGTGTGTCCCACACGTCCAGTTAGTTTTGCATTGGCGGACTGCTTTTTAGTTGAGAAAACCACGTCCGGAAGAACAACATTGAATGATAACATTACGGTGTCGCACACAAGAACGTTGCCTTGTGATCGTAATAGTCTTTGTAACGAAAAAGAAAGCGCACTGCAATGTTTAAGCAGTCCCCCATTGTCTGTTGCGTCGAACAACACTAGGGAATGCGACTTTTTTTCTGTGAAAAGGTATTCTAGACTTTTCCCGCAACGCCAGCTTAGAAATCAAGTGATACACGTCGGTTGCGAAAACAAATATGGCAAAGAATTTCCTTGCCAGTCAAGGCAGTCGGGGTTTATCCTACATGCACTTCAATTTTACAACGTAACTTTAAAATGGACCTTTAAAAGAGAATTTATCACTATTGTGCAAGGGCTCGTTTCGGGAGATATTGACATCTTAGGAAACGAGGTGTTTCTTAACTATCAAGCTTCTAACTACTTTGGAATTGATCAAATTGTTTCTCAGGGAAATGAAGTATTCTATGTCAAAAACGCGAACGTCAGGTTGACTTCTTTAGTGCAAATCCTCGTCGAGTCCCTACCGGGAATGTGTATCCTTCTGGTTTCACTTATATGCACATCACTTGTGTTAACAGTAGCCGACTTCAGAGAAAGAAATGTCTTACAGTTTAGCGCTGTGACCGAATCATTTCTGTTCCTCCTCGCATCATTTTACGCAACTTCTTCACCCATTCCCCGAAGAAGAAGCTCGCTATGGACTCGCAAACTCGTGTACAGCGTCTGGTTCATGGCTATCCTTCCGCTTTCAAACTATTTCCGCAGTGAACTCGTTGCGCGGCTCAGCGTGAGCTCTCAAGAAAACGTTATGGACACGCTCGAGGAACTTAACGATGCCCTTAGCCAAAAAACTGTCACCCCCTGCCTTCGTGTTGGCACTCTAATGCATAACAGCGTTATAAGGAACTTTAGTTACACAGATTTACACACTAAGCTCAGCTTAGCCTTCTACACGTCCAAGGAGAAAGCCTCCTTAGAGAGCCCAAGTGTTGCAAGGTGCCTGTCATGCGCTAAACAAAAAAATCACGTGTGTTTCGTAAGAAAGCAGCCAGTATGTTTCAGAAAAATGTATCGCGGTGTCGTTGAATCTAAAGATACAGTAAACTCGGTACTGAATTCCATGATTGCACGCAAGAATTTTCCATATAAGATAGCCTTCCGCAATTTGGTACGCAGAATCCGTGAAACCGGATTTCTGGAGAGAAACGAATCGTGTGTGTTAGATTCTTTGTATAAGGGCCATCCAGCTACTGCAGAGCAGCCGCATAGATTGGCTGAGCTTAGCCGTTTTCTGGTGCTTTTTGTTTTGCTCCTAGCCACCTGTAGCGCAGTCTTTGCACTTGAGCTCATAATAGGGAAGCTAGACTTGTCTCTTCTCCCGAAAACTTTTTTGCCTTGAAAATTTAGTTGTCATCACGAAAACGGTCACGTATACTTCATGAACAGAGCGCACGCTACCTTTTCTATAGAATGGACAAAGCGACATCCGGCACGTATTGCGCATTTTATTTCATTATTATTTGCCTTCATTACCTGGAAGTAAATGAAATTACGAGATGCAATGATCGATATAAAGCGTACTGGTTATTGGATGCTGCGCTCTATAACAAAAATATACATCACAAAACAAGTTAATCATCGCCCTCCGCTGTGTGTTTAAAATATTTATTGCATGTTTGATCAAATATTATTCTTGCTGTTCGCACTCGCGCAGAATGAGAACCACTACTTTTTGCATGTTTGGGAAAACAAGCAAGCAGGATGTAAAACTGTGCCTGTTGATTTAGCATATTTTGAAGTGCAAGTGACCCGTGCACTTCGAAAATAGCAAAAAAATAAATAAATGTGTCTAAGTATAACAGCACGTACAGTCACATTTCATATATGGAGACCATGCACCTGACAGAATTGGACAATGGCAACGGGCCGATTCTGGCACCGTGCCATGTCGCCACTTTTCTCTTTTGTGTCTTTTGCGTCGCACGCTTTTCGCGTGTTACATCATATATAGCCTACCCCAATCGCCTGCATTTTTTCTAATGCGTTATGAAACAAGCAGTCAGAATAAGACAATTTGGCCCCATCCATTGTTATCCCTTGCCTATTGATAAACATCGTTGTGTGACTTTTCGACCACTTATTTATCAGCTGTCTCGTTTAGTTTTACGCTATTCTTTTTGTACCCAGATGTTTTCTGCAATCTTTACATCAGTTAATTTATTTTACGGTTTCAAACCATACATTGCGTGAATTGTACCTTCTAGACTGTTAAGTTGAAAATTATATAAATACTTTCATGATGTATTTACATTGCAGTTTTCCTTTCTTTACTGCTCTTGTCTTACGAGTTTTATATTCTTCCTATGTTGTCCATATTTTACTCTCAAGTGATGATAGTGTCTCTGAGTGACGAAAGCAGTGAGTGGCTTACAAGCCACTACATAAAGAGGAAGCTTAGCGGCTCGACTTGTGTTTACTGTATGAAGGTAGTGTTTACGGTGTCTGGCCTGGTTGCCGCTGCACGTCCCAAGCTCACCTACGCTATGGTTCACCCATCCCCTTCTCCTCGTCTGGCTTCTTGCTATAATAATGCAGCCAAGTGAGGAGCTGGCTAACCCTGTCAAACAGTGGCATTTCTTGTACATTCAAAAATGCATTGCCGACACGCACCAGCGGTTCTTTCTTATTCCACAAACAGGACTGCATATATTGTATAGTAGTATGCAGTACTTGAGCAATGTAGCGCTTCTACACAGTTTGACCTATAATGTGTACTTTTTACTTAACTTTAGGTGGTTGCACTGTACGGAGATGTGTTTAAATGTCCTTGGTCAGCTACAATCCTTGAGAACGTGTGAAGCTGCAGAATTGACGTACGATCTCTTCGTGGATACATGCATTGCAGGGATGTATTGGGAAAAGATATTTGCGCAGTTCACGAGCTTTACTTTAATAGTCAGAAAATCTTAACCCAATTTATTATCACTGTATCTATTATGGACCCCAGTGATCTTTAAAATGCACTAGAATATGTTACCTGATATTTGCTTTGTCCTTCTGATTTCCTATTTATTGTTCCCTCTCCTTTCTGTAACGCCCTATGCTCCCTGAAGGTATTCAAATAAATAAATAAATGGAATTAAGAAAAACACCAATGATTGACCGCCGAATTCCGGAGCCTAAGAAGTCAGATAGCTGCACCTGTTCAATACCCACCTTTGCAATACCCAAAACGGCTCCTCTTCAATAACTGTCCAGTAGACACACACACACACACACACTCACATGCAACGATGCACATTTACTTCACGGCTAACCGCTCATACTTATCCAACACAATCTAGAAACCATCCTTAACTAGCCGTGTCAGGATTGGGGGCTCAATCCCATCCCTCGTAACCCGTTGCCAAGATTGGAGTCCGTCATGAATTAGAAGGTAGCTGGTCCATGCCATCGTCCAACTTATCCACGCTGAGGATGTTGATGAAGGGAAGGACTGCTTCTCATCGAGAACGATGAATATGGGTTTATTTACAGTATCTACAACAGTCTAGCGTAACTGCGAGGGAAAGTGCATCAGTTCTAATATGACTGCTAGAGAAAGCGTGTATCAGTCTAACATGACTGCTAGAGAGAGTGCGTCGATCATCCGCACAACAGCGGTTTATAAACACTCGGTCCTCCCCCGATACCCAGGTGACGGAAACGGCCGCCTCTTTGCGCGAGGGCGCACTTACACATACACACACAAACACACACACACAAACACACACACACACACACGCACACACACACACGCACGCACGCACGCACACAGGTTCACGGAGCCCACCGAGATCCGACTGTCTTCGCAGAACTCGGGGCTTACTTCAAGAACGGTGCGTGGGAAGGGGTCTTCGTCGACGTTCCCGCGGCACATCCCCGCTCGCGGCCGACAAGGGCGGCGGTGGCGAGTGCAGGCACAAAGCCTGCTTCGTCAACATGGCTCCAGCGACGGATAGTGGAGGACGCGTGTATTGTTCTCGACACAAAGTCGACTTAGTGCCGCCGTGGCTAGAGGTTTACGGCGATGCTCCAGGAAAAGATGACGCCCGCGGTCGCAGCTGATTGGCTAAACTTGCACATCAGCGGGCCGTTCTTAACAGCGCCTTCATGGCCCGGAAAATCTCGACTGTCCAGCGCTGACAACCGCTGGGCAGGAAGAGAACGGCTGGTGGCCAGGCGTTGATGCTTTGGCTCGCAGCAATCACTTGTGTAATGATGTCACCGCCCCAAACATCCAACAAGGACCGGCAACTGCAAAACGAACCCCACAACACGGCCCTGCGCCGAGATGACGTACTTTGGCTCTCACCTTAGACCCGCTAGGCTTCAAAGAAAACTTAAGTTCAGACACAAAAAAAGTTGCATTTTGCTATCCCAATTTCTGAAGCAATTTCGTGCTGACAAATTCAAAAATCATGGAGGGAATCCAGCTAAATGAGACAGGATCTTTTTGGCTTAACAAAGTTAACACTAGTAACCCTAAAATTTAGGCGGGACCCTCAAACGCAGAATTCAAATTAGCCTGCTCAAACCATCCGCATTGCTATGCAACTTTCCCTTTTTATATCTAACGGAGAAGTTGTACTGTTGGAGAGTGAGGCTCCATCAGAGCATGCGGCCATTTTTGTGTGACATTTGATTGAGCCACGTCAGAGGACAGTGGTCGGTCTCGAAGATGCACTTCGCTCCGTACAAGTAACACGACAACTTCTGGGCGGCCCAAACTAAACATGCGCATTCCTTCTCTGAAGCGCTGTAGGCTTCCTCTCTCACATTTAGTTTACGGCTGGCATAGAGGATAGGATACTCCTCGTTATCGTCGCCGACTTTACTAAGTACCACGCCCATACCTCTGTCGCTTGCGTCGCGTTGAACCATGAATTCCTTTGTGTAGTCTGGCGCGCGAAGCACAGGACGAGAAACCAATAGCGTTTTCAAACTTTGGAAAGCGTTCTCTGTGTCCTTATCCCAGTGTACGCTACTCGGTGCTCCCTTTCGTAGGGCGTCTGTTCATGGACTTTCCATTTGCGATTAATTCAGAATGTACCGTTGATAGTACTCCACAAGTCCCAAAAATTCACGAAAGTCTGTTTTCGTGCCCGGCTGAGAAAATTCTCCAATCGCAGCTATTTTCAGATCGGCCGGCCGTCTCGTGCTCTGACCGACAACATGGCCCAGATAAGAAACCTGTGAACAACCAAATCTACACTTTTAGGCTTTCATCGTTAAGCAGGCTTCCCGCAACCGTGAGGACACCTGTTTGAGGTGCGATACGTGTTGTTGTCAGCTGTCTGAAAAAATTGCTACGTCATCAAGATATGGCGCGGCCAACTCCTGCAAGTCTTTTAGGACAATATCCATTAACATAGAGAAGCTAAACGGCGCCTTCTTCAGCCCGAAGCTGAGTGTGACAAGGCGAAAAGTGCCTATAGGTGAGATGAATGCGGCATAGCGGCTGGCGCTTTCTGAAAGGGGAACTTGCCAGTACCCCCGCACGAGATCTCTAGTTGAAATGTATTTAGCAGCGCTAACTCTTTTAATTCGTTCCTCAATGTTGGGTATCGGGTACAGCTGATCCCTAGTGATGGCACTGAGCTTCCTGTAGTGAACACACGGACGAGGGTCCTTGTCAGGGGTTTCTACCAGTATTAGCGGTGACGTGTAGTCACTCCCAACGGGCTCAATAACACCCAACTCTAGCATGCGCTGTATCTCTGCCTCCATAATTTCTCTCTGTCTTGGAGACACCCTGTAAGGCTTTGATCTTACGGGTTCGGTTGATGTCAGCTCTATTTCATGCGTTATTAGTTCGGTTCTACCTGGCCGATAGCTGAACCTGTCGATATATTCCCCTAACACTCCGTGTAGGTCCTCTAGCTGCACGCGTCTTAGAGCGTGCGAGCTTACCGAATGTTCTGCTACACCTTCTAGGCCGATTTCAGAGTTGGAGGTCGCCCTATACTCCTTAAACTTGGTACTATTGCCATCCTGCTCTTTGATGGTAGAGTTAACGACTCCGCTCCGCTCTATATACGGCTTGATCAAATTGCAGTGATATATCTTCACCTCGTTCCTGCGACCGGGCATTTTCAGAGCATAGTTAGTATCTCAAAGTTTGTGGAACACTTTAACGGGCCCGTTCCGGTAAACTCCCAGCTTGTTCTTTCTTGAAGGTTTGAGGATCATTACCTGGTCTCCGGCGTTAAACGTACGAACCCTCGCACGCATGTCGTAATAGAATTTGGCGTTCTTTTGAGCTACTCCCATGTTCTTTTCGACTAGTTCTTGGGTTGCGCTTAGCCGTTCCAGTTTTTTAGCACGTATTCAACCACTGTTGGACTCTCTCCTCTTTCTTCCCACATCTCTCTTAACATTCTTAGTGGAGAACAGAGTGTCCTCCCATACACTAGTTCTGCTAGCGAGAACCCTGTCGCTTCGTGTCGAACCGTTGGCAAAGCAAACAAAGTTGCCGGCAGACAGTTCTCCCAGTCCTCCTTGTGCTCGTAGCAGAGCGCGAGCAAAACTCGCTTAAGCACTGAATGCCACTTCTCTACACTGTTTGACTGAGGGTGATAGACGGAACTGTGTATTAACTTTACCCCGCACTTTTGCAAGAATGTGGAAGTCAGTGCGCTGGTGAGTACTGACCCTTGATCCGCCTGAATTTCGGCTGGAAGCCCAATTGGTGCAAACACTATCAAAAGCGCGTCTACTAGTTCGATGGAGCTGAGCTCTTTCAGAGGGATTGCTTCTGCAAACTTTGTAGCCGGACACAGAATGGTAAACAAGTACCTGTAACCTGATTTTGTATTTGGTAGAGGCCCTACCGTGTCTTATACAAGTTGTCTGAAAGGTTCTGTTATTAAGGGCACCACCTTTAGTGGAGCTTTCCATGTCTCTCTTGGTTTACACGAGCGCTGGCAGGCGTCGCATGATCTTACAAAGTTTTCTACGTCTTTGAAACAGCCAGGCAAGTAGTATTCCATAAGCAATCTTTCTTTTGATTTGTTTAGGCCTAGGTGGCCGGACCACCCATTTCCATGACAGACACTCAAAAGGTCCTCCCTGTACTTAGTAGGTACGACTAACTGATCTAAAATCCTACCCTTTCGATCTCTGTAGAGTCGATACAATAATCCTCCTCTCTCAAGTATCGTCACGTTGCCCTAGCAATGCCTTCTTTAGCTGTGTGGTGTAATTTAGCTAAGCTGTCATCATTCTTTTGCTCGGCTGCCAGTGACTCTCTGTCCACACGTAAGAGCTCATCAAAGTTCTCTGAGGCCGGTGATAATAACGACCCTGTCTCGCTTGTGAGTGCATCTGCGGGCTCTTCCTGCAGGGTTGAACTTTGACACCCTGGCGATACGCTCTCATTGAGCTGGTCAGCTGGCAGGTTTTCCTCAACTGTGTTTTTGTCCCTCGGGCCTTGCTCGGATTCGGGTATTGAAGTTATCTATTTTTCTGCTTCCGATAGAGCAGCTTGTGCCTTTTCAGCCGAAAGCAATGCGATTTTACGAGCTTGGCCTCGCGTCAGTCCCTGTACTACGCCCTCTCCCAGATTAAGCCCTTTGTCACGCAGTAACTGATTCGAACGATTCGAAAAGATGTCAAAATGTCATGACGAAAATTTGGAAACTGCAGCCTAGGTCACTAGCTGCCCGAATGGTCCACTGATATTGAATTTGGCCATGGGCAGACACACGCTGTGTTCTTCTACAACTCGTTTGATCCATGCTGCTTCTCCAGTGAAGTCATCTACCGTCACGTAAGACGGATGGACAATGTCCATCGTGGCGGCACTGTCTCTTAGCACTCGGCATGGTTTGCCATTAACTTGCAGGTCGTGAAGATATGGGCTTAAAAGTTCGATATTCTCGTCTTTTTCATCTACGTAGAAAAAAAACTACGCTAGGCTTTCCGCAGTTCACAGCGATATGTCCCAGTTTGTGGCACTTATAGCAGCGGATTGGCCTGAAAGGTTTGAATTTTCTTTTCTGTTCCTTTTGTGCGGTTTCCTCGTTAAGTTTCTGTTCGCTCTTTTTTACGGGCTTTTCCTCCCCGTCTACAGGCTCTGATCGTCTAGTCTGCGAACCCTTTTTGAACGGGAACGGTTTCCGCGGTCCATTTCAACCGTCCCAGTTTCCGTCCTTGGTGTTCAACTTTCTACGCGTTGCGTACTCTTTGGCTAATTCAGCCGCCCTTTCCACAGTGTTTACATTCGCTCTGTCTTGCACCCACAGTTTCACAGCTTGAGGGATGCTTTTTTAAAACAGCTCTAGACACACGCATTAAATGATCATGTCTCTGTTGTCGTACGCTTCCGCGCTTTTCAGCCACTTGACCAGGTTGGCCTTTAAGCCGTATGCAAACTCCGGATACCCCTCGCTATCTTTCTTTCTTGTGCTCCTAAACCTTTGCCTAAAACCTTCGGCCGAAAGGCGGTATTTCTTCAGGAGGCTAGCCTTAACTTTTGCATAATCATATGCATCCTGTGTACTCAGTCTGGCGATTACTTCCGCCGCCTCACACGGCAACATAGACAGCAACCGCTGTGGCCATGTACTCGGGTCGAAGTTCATCTTTTCGCAAGTCCTTTCAAAATTGCTTAGGAACAAGCCTATGTCGGTGCCGACCTCAAATGGCTTTATTACCCTGTCCATGCGGTATGATTTTGCCTCACTTGATCGTCCCAGAGCCCCTTCACTTCCTAGAGACAACTCCAAACGTTTTCTTTCAAGTTCAAGTTGCATTTTTCTTTACTCGCGATCTTTATCGCGTTCTTCTCTCTTGTTCTTTTCTCTCTCATTGTTCTCTCGTTTTCAGAAGTTCAAACCCCATTTCAATTTCTTCCTCACTGGCCTGTTCCGAAATTAGCTCCAATGACTACGATTTGAGCATTTCCTTGCGTACATCTAGGTCCAATTCCTCACCAACAATCAACAGCTCGTCTCTCAATAGTGTCCTTAACTCCATGAGTGCTGCTTTACTGCCTTGGTCCTGCTCGCTAAATCTACCTAGCAAAACACAACCTAGCTAACACTCAACAATCTAGCTTCTCTACTGTTCTAAACACAACAACCACAAAATGAAGCCTGGAGAGTCCAAGCAAGAACCAAGCACTTACCGCAGACGCAGCACAACGTCGCAAAGTCCATCTCACCGCTGTCAGCCAGTTGTCAGGATTGGGGGCTCAATCCCATCGCACGTAACTCGTTGTCAAGATTGGAGACCGGCATGAATTAGAAGGCAGCTGGCCCATGCCGTCGTCCAACTTATCCACGCTGAGGACGTTCATGAAGGGAAGGACTACTTCTGATCGAGAACGAGGAATATGGGTTTATTTACAGTATCTACAACAGTCTAGCAGAAGTGCGAGGGAAAGTGCATCACTTCTAACATGACTGCTTGAGAAAGTGTGTATCAGTCTAACATGACTGCTAGAGAGAGTGTGTCGAGCATCTGCACAACCGCAGTTTATAAACACTCGGTCGTCCGCACACGCACACACACACACACACACACACACACACACACGCACGCACACACACACACACACGCACACGCGCACGCACACACACACACACACACACACACACACACACACACACACACACACACACACACACACACACACAGGTTCACGGAACCCGCCGAGATCCGACTGTCTTCGCAGAACTCGGGGCTTACTTCAAGAACGGTGCGTGGGAAGGGGTCTTCGTCGACGTTAACGCGGCACTTCCCCGGTAACGGAGAGTGGAGGACGCGCATATTGTTCTCCACACAAAGTACTCACGCCGTGGCTAGAGTTTTGCGGCGACGCTTGCGGAAAAGATGACGCCCGCGGTCGCAACTGGTTGGCAAAACTTGCACGTCAGTGGTCCGTTCTTAACAGCCGCAGTAAGCGAGACTCACAAATGGCAACAAGCGCAAAAGTAGAGAATTTCACTCATTGCCTGTCTCTTTCACTAACGACCCTGAATCAGCCGCTAATGCCGAGGCCTGTCGCTCAATCAAATCAAGATTTCCCGAAACTGTGGGCGCCACTCAGATGTCATTAGCCAAAACTATGAACGACATCAATGCGAAGACGCACTTGATAAGCGCAGAGATAGGGCCCTATAACGTAAAACTATTCCAATATGTTTCTATTCCAAACTCCTGACGTCAAATTTGCGTAACCACCAACGCAAGCACCGGGCGGTCACCCGCAGGGTTGTCTAAACAGACCAATCAAACGCTCTCCTCGTTCATAGGAGGTCACTTTTGTTTGCTTTAAAAACGAATAACGTTGCCGACACTGAGCGGCTTGTCGTATCTAATTGGCTGACAAGAGGCGAGCAGAAGGCTCAAATGGAAAGGGGATTCGATGGGGCCGAGCCACTGCACTCAGAGTCGATAACCGGATGAAGAGGGTGGTGCCGGCGGCTACGATTGGTCGGCTTTCCCTTACTTAGCTTGCGGTGGCTGGTCGAAAATCGCGGCGGCATGCAACGGAAGCTCAAGAATGACGCTAAAACGGACCCTCAGCAAATAAGAGTTGGCAGAATGAGGGGGTAAACGTGCCGAAAGTGCTCGAAAACGTTACACGGCCACGCAAGAAGCGTTATTATACGCAAATACACCCATGCTCTCCGGCAGGTGCGAGTAGCCAGCGTCTGAGTGATCGGCGGCAGCCAACTTCTATTCCTTTCGGAACGGGGCAGCATGCGGCTATTCCGAAGCAAATTCAGTTTTGTTCGGCATATTAATGCATCTTTATCGCGTACACGTCACTTTGACGCGGTGAGTTTTTGCGGTTTTGTGACGTCGCGTGACAGGCAGGTGAAGTGGGTGCAGCCCGACAACTTTTTGCCAATAGCCGAGGGCTAATGGCGAAAAGGGGTTGAATCAGAAACATCTGTTTTTCTTTTTTCTGTCAAATCATGCATAATCAGTCTGTACACATAACATCAGATGGGGAGGTATCGCGATTTTCGTGACGTCGCGTGACAGACAGGTGAAGTGGGGGTGGTCGAAAAAAGTTTTTGACCAATCGTGGATGGCTGATAGCAGAATTGGAATAGAAAAGTTTGGAATAGTTTTACGTTATAGCGCCCCTAGAGGAGAAACACCTCAAAGTATATTGAGGAACAAATTCTACGGAATCATGCTCCAGACTGTGTAACAATGCAGAAGGGCAGCGGATTGGGCAAGTTGGTGTTCCATAGTAACAATAAAATTCAAACAGCGCTAGACGACAGGACCGGAATGAGGAGGAGACAAACACGGCGCTGAACTTACAACTGATTTATTTGAAGCTAGAAGTCAACTTATACGTACAAAACAGGGCACGCATGCGCCCTTTCATACATCGATGATCAGATACAAACTCCGGACGGCCAACATACGCACGCGATGTACCTGCCTTGCAATCTACTCTTTATGCAACAATTTCATTTCCTTCGCTGACAAGATTAAAGATGTTTTGCTAACGCAACTATTAGATTTTCTTATGATATGGAATGCTTGAGCGACTTCTCTGGTAAGTTGCAAGAAGGGCGCTGTCTACCAAATTCCTTTATCTTGTGGTCAACCTTACATAGGCCAGACAGCCCGCTGCATCAATATTGGACTAATGGGGCATGCCAATTCATTGGACAAAAAAGACACCAACCTGGCAAAGCATTGCTGTATTTGTAAATGCGTACCTTTCTTTGACGATGCACAATTGTAATTTTTTATAGTGACAAGACTACCAGAGAAGTCGCTCAAGCATTCCATATCATCAGAAGATCTAATAGTTGCCTTAGCAAGGCATCTTTAATCTTCTCAGTGAAAGAAATGGCATTGCTGCATAAAAGGTAGATTGCAAGGCAGGTACATCGCGTGCGTATGTTGGCTGTCCGGAGTTTGTATCTGATCATCGATGTATGAACGGGCGCATGCGTGCCCAGTTTTGTGCGCATAAGTTGACTTCTAGCTTCAAATAAATCAGTTGTAAGTTCAGCGCCGTGTTTGTCTCCTCCTCATTCTGGTCCTGTCGTCCAGCGCTGTTGGAATTTTATTGTTACTATGCAACAATGCTTGCAACAAATCAATAGCCAACTGCTTGAAGGCAAGTTCGGCAGAGAGCCAAATGGAACCAAGGCCACAGGCTATACTCAGTTAGAAGCCCTTAGAAACTGCCACTCCGATATCTGTTCTCATAATAACGAAGAGAGTGTCCCACGAGAGCGACAGAGGTAAAATAAAGCAAAGCTTTAGGCAATAACACTACCCTCACGAAATTGCAATCCACCTGCACACGCAAAAAGTAAAATCCTGAACACAACGTTTGCAATCCACACACATGAACAGCTGTGATTTCTCTGTATTACCTGTATTAGGAGGGAGCAATACTTACACTACCGCGCTTTGAGACCCACATGACAACCTCCAGCATCGGTGTCGTGACATCCACCCTGAAAGCACTGACAGAAAGAAGAGCGAAAATAGTGCGCAGTGCCATTAAACACCACTTTCTGGCAATGCTGCGGAGCAATAAAGAGGAACAAAGACTGTCTATATACAGCATATACCGCCCCAAAACGAGTCACAAGGAACACTTGTACAATCGCTTTACCAAAGGAATCGCCATAGTCAGGCAGCACAGCGGCATTTTCGTCGCATGTGTGGCTGCAAACCGCCCGCAGAGCACCCGCCTCAAGCACAACGCTCCATAAAACCACACCTCACCCATTCACCATCGTCGCTCAACCCAACGCCTTAAACAGAAACAGAGTAACGACAGGTACCTGACTCAACTTCCGCTTTTCCGATAAGTTATAAATGCTGCATGAGGCCACATAGAGGAGGCGGTGGGAAGTGGCAATTGTATCCTCGTCCCTGTAGTAAGCACAGACATCCGTCCCAGAGGGCCGTTAAAAAGAAGTTGACCGAATGGGATGTCATATAATTAATTATTTAATTAATTATGGGGTTTTACGTGCCAAAACCACTTTCTGATTATGAGGCACGCCGTAGTGGGGGACTCCGGAAATTTTGACCACCTGGGGTTCTTTATCGTGCACCTGTCTAAGTACACGGGTGTTTTCGCCTTTCACCCCCATCGGATGTCATATAATAATACTCAACCTGTAACAATAGCTCGAGAAAAAAAACAGCGTCTACAAACACTCCCGAACCCTTACACGAACTACAGACAAACCCGCAGTAGACGCCCACAAACAAAACCTATAGGAGGCCCTCCAGAGACTTGTCAGGAGCTGGAGGCACCAAAAACACAGTGAGTGACTGAAACTCCTTATTGCTAGCGTAGCCACCATGGCAGAAAAAATATGTCATCTGATTGGTGCTGAATGAGTGGCAACAGCGATGTGTGGAACTCCAGGGAACGCTGAGTACACCTGAAGCGTGAGCATTGAGACACCTTCTCGAACCTGCGCATTATCATCAGCCGCCAACGACCCAACGCATAATCCAGTTATACCTTCCCTATCTCGATGTGAACATTGAGCATCGCCTAGAAAAACACATAAATACCCCTAACAACCGTGGTACCCCGAACACTTTCCAGTGGGAAGAAAAACACAGTCATACACCGTCCTTTCGCATTATGTGAAATCCCATCGCCAAAAGTTTTCGCAAGAAACAACCCCCTGCAAGGAAAAGGTAACCAACGAATTTCTTCTCAACTCCTATTGCCTGTCATAGCAATTAGTCAATGACATTTGAACTCGCACTGTGAAAAGGGTAGAGGATAAAAGCTATTCAAACATGCGCCAAATTTAAATTTTGAAACCTGGCAAGCCCCTGGGCCTACTTCACCTCAGACCTATGAGTAACACATTGTGCCTCGGAAGACCATCGGAGTATGTGGTCCTGAACAGACGCCAAGAGTACGTGAAATTCAAGCACGTCCTCCGCATCAACATGTTCAGCTTCCGACCAAATCTTTTCATTTCATTAAAGACGTCCTTCTCGAAACCAAGAAATATATCAGGGGCCACGCCACACCGAATGATAGCATGGTGGTCATGGACCTCCACCCAAAAGGCGCCTTCGACAACGTCGCTCATCTCACTATTCTCGTTGCCCAAAACACTTACATTACGATGCCCGCACTTACAATAACAATAAAACCCTTCTTAGCAATATCAAAGCCATCATCACAATCAACAATATCTCCATACACCTAACCAATGCACACCCCAATGCCTGGTACAATTGGTAACGCTGATACCCTATAACACTGATAACGCCTTTCACTGAAATACCATACCGAGCATTGAGCGCGCTCTGTAAGCTTACGACATTACCGTGTGAACTACCAGAAACTAAGGGCTAGACAAGAGGATGACCTGTCGCAGGCTTCTGACACCGCCTAGCAATACGTCTAGGCACAGCGTCCTCCAATTCCACCACCCAATGTTATGCAGAAGAAACTACGCAATGATGCACAGCAACTCAACATCAGCACCCTTTCTAATGACCTCGAGGTCACCAGCTCGACATCCTCGGCCCCACTTACAGCGCGATGACAGCGGCGCCACTACTACCGCCATATAAGGTATGACATCTCGCAGCTGATGCAGCTGATGCACATGATTGGCATAATCACATCACGTCAGAGAATAACCTGCCGCGGTAACTTAGTGACGTAGGCTTTGCGTGGCTGTATCTGGTCCGGGCGACAGTGGCTTTATCTGCACTAGATCAAAATGCAATAGACTCGTGCACTCAGACTTCGAGGGATTCTGTATCAAAGGCGGTGAAAATAATTCCTCTGTCCCACACTATGCGGCACTATATTGTGCCACATAATCACATCGTGATTTTGACACGTAAAAGCTTGAATGTACTTTTCAAGCGAAACTTGTAATTGCCTCAATCGTGTCGGAGTTGCCGTACGATAATTTCAAGCCACGAGAAATAAAAAAAAATAAAAAATTACGTGCCAGGCTGCGGATTCGAAGCACCGACCTCTGGGTTGCGAGACAACCACGCTAACCTATTCAACCGCTGTGCGTTAATCGCGCGGCTTTCAAAGCGCGGTTTTATGTGGAGGAAGAAGTAGGCGCAGTGCAAGGCGTGAGCCAATCACAGGCCTCCCCTTTGGCCTGAGGAGGGAAAGGAGTGATCGTGTGTTCGCTCGCCTCGCACCAGCCATTTACGGGTTGCAGAATCAAGCGCCTTTCCTTTCTTTAGATCACTATCGTCATTATCATCCGCCAGTTGAAGCCCGGCAGTCAGGTGAGCAGGACGCGCGTCGGGCGTTCGACCGAAAGCTCGCGGCGTTTGACCAATGCCACCTGGAACTAGGTCGAGAATGGGCTCGTCGTCGACGGGCCGACCTCGCCGTGAGGGCGTGCGAAGTCGAGGCGTTACGACAACAAAGAGCCGCCGATTCTGAGATTCACTTGCACCCCTGTTCATAGTAACCTAAGGGCACTAAATTTTTTTATTTAGTTTTTAACCTCAAGTTTTGAATACGCTATACTACGCCTTATCCTAACCCTGGTGCTTACGCGAACATACACTTGCAATTTACACCAAAGAGAGTTACATCCGGATGTTCTCCTTGACTATGCCCTTAGACTACCACGAGGAACTCATACTATATGACTGAATGCTATGAGCAAAACGAGAACAAGGTGAAAGCTGGAGCCAACGTTTCGGCAAGTGGGCTTGTCTTCTCGCCCTTTCCTCCAATCCCGCGAATTCAGCGCCAAACATACAAATTACAGGTTTCACCTAAAAACTTACACTAGCTGCATTAAACAGGAAAATCCCAAAAGGTCTCAGAATTAAGCTTAGATGTGCTTTGGGCTCCTTACCCTCCAGGTCATTTTTGAAGAGGAATGCTGTCCTAGAAAACGCATCGTTCTTATTAACTGATATTCTCGAAGAACACTGCAAGGAGCAACTTAAGATAATTACTAATCAAGTGAACAGCATAAAGTTACCTGAAACGGAAGAAAGAGAACTTCAACAATTCGTCCAAACTAAGGAGGAAAAATTAGTAGACAAATGCCAGCATAAAAGTATTACAGCTGCAGATCCACCCAAGAAAACTAATGTAAACCCTACAGCACATGGCTGCACCGATAGTCCTACAAGCGAGCATCCAGAGAAATGCAGCAAATTGATAGACACATCCCAGAGTCTACGCCCCAAGGAAGTTGATCTCTTGAAACAAGGGCTAACGTTTACAGAAACCGTCCGGTTTCTGTATATGATATAGTTTTTTTCTACTACTACTGCAAGTGTCATTAGCTGATTGAGAAACGCATGCTTAGGATTTTTAGAGCAAAATCACTGTGTGAACATTAGTATTTTATACACAGGCATTTCAATTGGAAAAAAGATAGAACAGAAGAAAAAGGCTGAATTCGCTTATGTTGTTTCCCACAAGTCAAGACATGATGGTCTGTGCATCAATCAATTAAGTAAAAGTGTGCTTTGGCTTGACCTTACTCGTTTCGCATACCAAGAGCAAATGTACAGGTATAAGAATAGGATAGCGCTACATGTGAAGTACTAAATTTAGGGTGATTGTGCGATTGGGGAAGCAGTTTATGATCTATGATATGGGATGTCATGCTGTCATGCTGTCTGATATATGTCATGCTGAACGAGCGTGAATCGTCACTTGTAGAAATACAGCCAAAAAGTGACACTATGGCTTTCAAACAAGAAATATTGTTGATATATAGCACGTCATTGTCGCATCGCCACGCGCAGGGTCAATAACCCGTGCTTTTCTTCAAAATAAATATAGTTGCGTATGTAGCGGTTGTTTCGTCCATCTGTGCTGCTTATTAGCGTGGTGTATTGAGTGCTACTTCACACTTGGCGCATGTCATTAGTGCTTGCTTGAGAAACGGTACTACAAGAAGATGGCACTTTGATTTGTAGAAATGGTTTACTTTCTCTCACCATGGTTAGGAGCAGCTGTCGAGTACAAGAATCGCATATGTATTGTGCTTGATTTTCTCTATGTAGTGTTGAAAGCATGTTTTACTTAAGAGGAAGCTTTAGCTCGGGCCCAAGTCCAACACGGCCTATTCAAATACATGTAAAACGCAAAAATGTTTTTCTGAGATAACCCCTGGGCCACTTCTAATGATATTTGTTGCATTTGAAAGAGAAAGTTACATTCTAGTGACTGTTGGAAGCGGAATTTCGATTTAGGGCTCGAATTTTCTTTAAAAATTTTTCAAATATTTCACCATTTGAAAAAAAAATATAAGCACGATGTTTAGAAATTCATAGCTTTACATCAAGAACCGATATCGCGGTTTTGTAAACGGCATTCATTAGATCATATAAAGCGGACAAATTCGATATGTCATTATACAGCTTACGTGAATTTGTTACGTTGGTTTCCAGGGTTCTACAAGAGTTGTATTTTCCTATTACTAAATTTTTTATACTTATGTGGGACATATCAATTTTGTCCGCTTTAGATGTACTATTAGATGCAAATAATAAAATTGCATTATCGTTTTTCGTTTTTGAGTTATAGAGTTTTAAACTTGATAGTTTCGCTGTATGAAAATTTTCGATTTTGCCAATTTTTAATAAAAAATTGACAACCTAACTCAAAAATTCAAAACCAACAGTTACTAGATTTTAAGTTTTTCTCTTAAATGCACGAGACCTCGTCAGAACGGGTGCAGTGGTTGCCGAGAAAAACGAATTCTCCCTTTACATGTATTGAGATAGGAGCACCCGGGCTAAAGCTTCCTCTTAACGCGGAGTTTCTTGAATCCGTCAAGGAGTTGGAGTGCTTGTATAAAACAGCTGTGTATAAAAGGTGAACAATACTTGACTGTTATAAACACTTTAAACCGGGGCTGATGATACACGATTGCTCAAAATAAAAGAAAAAAGCCAGCGTAAGACCAAATAGAAAAAAAAATGGAATCAGGAACGACGAAGGCACACGAAGAAGACAGATTGGAGCCGTAGATTGATCAGGAGACTAAAGAAACAAAAACAGAAATAAAGTGTTAACGTGATGTTTTTGCACCATGGTACTCTGTCTTTGGATAAAGTGAATGGTTTTGTAGCGACCCAGTGCAACCAGCAGCCTGTTCCTAAGAAGGACTGACCCGGAAATGCGAGACACGAGCCTGACACTGGCTCGGCGTCCTCTTCCTGCACTTTGACAACCAATTGCTGTCTACTTATTAGTTTTCTATGGCCATTAATACCGGCTTCATCCTTTGATACGGGGACCGTGCACTCGTGACTATCAATCCTATCCAACGGCAGCCATCTGACCACCAAAAGCTGACGACGTCAAGTGCTACGGCCGCTTTTCTTCTGTGCCAGCAAGACATCGCCGATGTTTACCAACGGTCAGGACACGCCTTACGGAGAGGACTGCAAGTAGCGCATTGTATGTTGTAGTGAATGAGCGGAAACTTTGCTCATTGTTAGTTTTCCATTGTTGAAAGTGAAGAGTTACTCATTCGTTGTTAAATTAAAAGTGCGTGTATTGCGTGCGTTTGTAGTGTGTGTCTCCTGTCTGCCGGATCCGCTATACAGGAAATGGTCTACAGAGTAGCGTGGAACTCCTAAAAAGGTAGAGTACTTTTTTTATCTATTCAATGTTTCTTGCCTTCAGGGTTGTCCCATTACACAGCTGAGGGGATTGGAAACACTCGGTAGAAAAAACAGCATCACTAGCAACACCAGTGAAACTACGTCAATTAGGTGAACAACCTAAACATGTGGAGTAACGGAACATTATTATGGTGGTAACATTGCTAGTGAAGGTCAAATTTGGCGATTAAAATGGAAGGATAACTTCGAACAAGAGAAATATCATAAACAGTGCGTAACCAACACACGTCATAATTACAACCACATCAGTGATGTAAAAAGAACTTGAGACAAGATACAAAAATATATAATTACAACAATTTAGTGGCAGTCAGAGACAGACGGACATTTTATTTTTATTTATTTATTTATCAATACTGTAGGTCTTCCGCAGACCCATACAGGGAGCGGGCTTACATCATCATAGGCATGTAATAAGATACAACAAGTTCCCATAAGACAAAGGAAAACATGAGGTAGATTAGAACACTTTTCAACTACAAGTGCATCAATATTATATTACCTACATGGTTACGCTTCGCGAACACGAAAACAGAAAATCTAGCATTACGAATCGTATGCTATACATGAGAAAAATGTACACACGAAAATAATACAACACTACAAGATACTTTCTGGCGTTTTACTACAGCAAAAGTAGTTATACAGGGTCCATTAGCTGCTCCACTAGAGAACAAAACTGATCTAAATTTAGATTATTTACAGCTTCGCTTGGTAGCGCATTCCAAGCTTTCACAGCGCGAGGGAAGTAGGAAAACTTAAACGTACTGCAATGCGTATTAAATGGCCGGACGCACTTATCGTGGTTTGTCCTACTAGACCGACGGCCAGGCGGATGAATATAGTCGTCTTTTCCGATTTAAATGTGTCCGTTAAAGAGGAGATAAAAAAACTTCATAGATGCAACATGACGCCGGTAGGAAAGAGTTGCGAAATGCGCTTGATTGCGCACGTCCGTTACACTGTCGTGCCAAGAATACTTTGAATGGATAAACCTAAGAGCCCTATTCTGTAATCTTTCAAGTTTATCGCGAAGGTACTTTTGATGAGGGTCCCACACTATGCTTCCGTATTCCAAAATAGGTCGGACCAGAGTTTTATAGGCAGTTAATTTTACGGCCTGAGGTGCTTTACACAGTCTTCTGCGTAGAAATCCTTATTGCTTGATTGCCTTGGCGCATGTATCGGTGATGTGCTTATCCCATTTTAAGTCTTGCGAGAATGTGACACCCAAGTATTTTACTTTGTCAACTTGTGTAATATTCAAGCCTTTAAGATTGTACGTAAATGATAAAGGTCGTTGTTTCTTGGTTAGGCTGATGAACGCTGTTTTAGAGATATTTATTTCCATCCCCCACGTATTGCACCATTGGGCAATGTTTTGTAAAGAAGAATTAGGCTTTAGTTGGTCGTCAGTACTACAAATTGCAGTATAAATGACACAATCATCTGCGAAAAGTCGCAATGTTACACCTGGTTCTGCACAAGAAGAGATGTCATTAACGTATATAAGAAACAATGTTGGCCCTAAAACAGACCCTTGGGGTACACCGGACAAAACGCTTAGGCAGTCAGAATCTACATTGTTTAAACTTACATACTGGGTACGATTTGTAAGGTAAGCCAAAATCCATCCTATTACTTTGCTAATAATGCCAATCGATTCAAGCTTGGCTATTAATTTAGAATGAGGTACGCGATCGAATGCTTTCGCAAAGTCTATGAGTATTGCGTCAGTTTGAAGTTTAGAATCAATTATGCCAGCGAAGTCATGAGTTATTTCCGCGAGTTGCGTTACCGTGGACAGCCCTCCACGGAAGCCGTGCTGTTTAGGGTACAGTATATTCTTAGACTCTAGGTAGTTCATGATGGCTTTGTTGAGTATATGCTTCATCAATTTGCAACAACAAGTAGTTAGTGATATGGGTCGATACGTTTCCACAGAAAGTTTGTTACCACTTTTATGAATTGGCGTTATTCTAGCGCGAAGCCAGTCTGTCGGAACTTCACCATTTTTCAGTGAAAGCGTAAATATTTTATGCAAAATGGGGGTAAGTTGTTCTGCATAACGCTTAAGAAACGCATTTGGGATTTTAATCTGGGCCCGGGGATTTTTTAACATCTAGTTGTAGAAGCAGGTTCAAGATACCTCGTTCGGTTATCTCGATTTCCGGCATAGCCGAGTCACGTTGAACAAGCGGTACTTGGACTGGGCATGCTTGGGTGAATACGTACTGGAAAAAAGAATTGAATGAGTTAACTATTGTGTGCGTATTTTCTGTAATGATGCTGTTGATTTCCATCTTACGGATTGGGCTGTCCGGCTTAGCAAGGTAACGCCAAAATTTAGGCTAGGCTATATTGGCGAGTGACTGGGGGAGGTGGTTCCATTCATTGCTAGTGTTGGGAAGAAATGAGTTTAAGTAATGTTATGGAATCCGAAAAACGTAGCTTTGAACGATAGTCAACGCCAGGCGCAAAAAAGTCGCAGTTTCGCCCGAGAAGGAAAACATTGGTTGCCATAGCAAGTTAGTCGGTTGATATACGAAGTAAGGACAGTTGTTTATTGGCCGCATAAAATTGTGAACATTCGCTTACTAACTAAATTAACAAGCACGGTTTCACGCACACACAGACACGAAAACTAGAACACATCTCGCCGAATAACAGCGGAAACTCGCTGTCAGAACGCTGCAGTGAGGAATCGTGGCAGCAGCCGCGAGAGAATTGACCTCCGTGCATCTCTCGCTTCAACGCGAACGAAACGTTGAAAGCACGGCGCATACGAAGCTGCGGGCTCGACGCGCACTTTGTAAACATTGCAGATCACTTTGAAGATGAGACCCTCGTGGGCGCGCACTTTGGCCACGGCGAGGATCGCCTTCAAGACACGGCGCTTGCACGGTCGCGTCTTAAGCAGCAGCCGCTGAAGAAGAACGCAACCCCTCCCTCGCCTCAACCCCGTGCCTCTCTCGCAAGAGAAGAGGGATCATTGCCCCTCGCCTTCTTCCCTCTCGCACGCGAGGTGCAACCGCGTTCGCCGGTTCAGCCGCGCGCGCTTTCACTCGCACATACAACAGACGGCACGAGGCGACAATTTTATCGTCCTTGCACTTGATACGCTACCTCACGGCAACTGCTACAGCAGAAAGGCGCCTTGGGTGTCCGTATAGTTGCTGTAGAAATAAAGAAGTTGTAGGCGGCAATATCGCGCGAGAACAAAGGCAACGATGTTGTTAGTAAGTTTTGTGAAACAAGCTGGAGGCGAGAAAACTTTCGTCAAGTTGTGAGTTGAGGAATGTTGTGAATTACATTTGGGTTAGACTTCCCTTGCGTAGGTAGCTCGGCCAGATAAAACGTGCGGCGAAGTTCTAGGGGGTTTCTAATTCGTTTATTAATGTGATATTGCCCGGATGCCATATGAACGATGTGAACGATAATTCTTTTTGTTTTGTTCGAATGTTTGTTTTGAATTGCTTTAACGCTATTACAGACTTGTTCTTTCATCTTCACCTGCTACCATTTGCATAATTTCTTGGTACTCCTTTTTCTTACTTCACACAGTCGTTTGTTTCATTTATCCCGTTATTTATATTGTTAGATATTTGTTCTTTCATGTTTACTCGCTAACAATGTGTAATTTCTTTTTACTCCTTTTTTTTTGCTAATTCCCTGTATCCTCCCCTCACGCAATACACATTCGGGAGCCTGTGAGGTAAATGAATAAATAAATAAATAAATGTGCACGCTGAGAAGAGGCTTACTAGCCGCTCCTTATGCAAAGGCACAGTGACCGGGAAAGCCGAGGCAGCCCGAAACAGCGTACAAAAAGACGCCAGCAATCAGCACCGCGAGTCGAGACGAGCTATGCTGTACCGCGGCTGTACTGCGTAGTGTGCGTTCTTTACAATCTCTGCCCGAACAAAAAGAGCCATCCTGGCGAATTAAGAATTGGGTGACAGAGGGTGGCGGTAGGGTTTGAAACACGAGACATGGACTACGTCACGTCCACGCCAGCGTAAATCGTCAGCTAGTGACAGTCGCTCTATGAGAAAATTCACTGGGGATGCTCGCTTCGAGAATCGGTAAGACCCTTCGAATTTTCGGACGAGTTTTCAGGAAAGCCCCGGCGTGTGGAAAGGGACAAATAGCAACACAAGTGAGCCCGGATTGTAGATGCTGTTTAGAAACGAGTCGATTCGGTTTTATTTCTGCTGTTTGAGCGCTGCTGTTGCTCTGCCGTGAAGGTGCACGTGAGCTGGCGGCATTCGTCGGCTTGTCGGGTGACGTCGGACACAGGTAGACACTCGGAGGCGCCAGGACGGTATGAAAGGTTCGTGTTGATGGTATGCGTAGGCTCGCGGTCACACAGGAGAACAAAACGTGAAAAATCCAGTAGTGGCCCGGATTGCCGTGTTGTACACAAACGTAATGAATTGAATGATGCGGTGCCAGTTACCATGATAAGATGCCACATAGATCGACAGCATATCACCAAGATTGCGGTTGAATCGCTATATAAGCCCGCTAGTCTGGCGATGGTACGCCTTGCTTGTCCAATGAATAATTAGTCACTCCGAAAGCAAATCTTCCGCGACTTCGAGAGGAAGGTGCGACATCGTTTAGGAGTTCTCGAGGTGTGCCACGTCGAAGGACGAAGCGACGTAGGACGAAAGAAGCGTCATACCGCGCTGTAGCCCTTGGTAATGCAGCAGTTTAGGCGTAGCGTGTCAAAGGGTCAACAGCAACTACGATCCACCGATTGCCGTCTGCTGTCAGACGAAGCACGCCGTATAGGTCGATGCCGATGTGGTCGAAGTATTTGGCAGGGCAAGGAATTGGCTGCAAGACACCAGACGGGCGTAAAGGCGGCGATTTTCGGCGTTGACAGCCGAGACATCACCGAACAAACTTTTTTTACAAAATTGCAGGTGCCGCGCCAGTACTAGCGGCGGCGCATTCCTTTGTACGTCTTGAAAACTCCGGCGTGGCCACACTGCGGTTCGTTGTGGAAAGAGGCACATATTTGTGATCTTAGGCTGCGGCTAATCACCAGAAGCCACCTACGGCCATTAGGAGCGTAGTTGCGTCGATGGTGCAGCTGGCCACGAATGGCGAAAGGAACTGCTTGACTTCGAAATACAAGGATGGTCGATGATCCAGATAGTCGAAAAGAGAAGCGATCCACGGGTCACGACGTTGTGCGCTGTTAAAGAGTCCTTGTCGAGAGATGGCACGGAGTGTGCCGAAGTTGTTCGCAGGCCGAGTCTGAAGGTAAAAGTAAACGGGACAGGGTGTCTGCGTCTCAGTGTGTGCGCTCGCGGCGGTATGCGACGCGAATATTGTACTACTGGACGTGTAGTGCCCAACGGGCTAGGCGGCCAGTGGGATCTTTAAAGTTGGCGAGCCTACAAAGCGCGTGGTGATCTATGACCAAGTAGAGTGGGCGCCTCTACAGGTATGGTCGGAACTTCCCAAGTGCCCATACTAAAGCCAAGCACTCTTTTTCGGTCGCGCTGTAACTGGCCTCAGGGTTCGTGAGCGTGCGAGTCGCATAGGCGACTACGTATTCGGTAAAGCCTGGCTTTCCTTGGGCGAGGTCGGCGCCAAGATCGACCCCACTGCATTATTAAGTACCTCGGTTGCAGCTGACAGGTTGAAATGGCGAAAATTAGATAATGAGTATAGAAGACGACGCAGCGTAGCAAATGCGCAGTCACATGCAGAGGACCAGGAAGAGAGGTCGGCGCCAACCTCTTGGAAGCTGAGTAAACGGCGCCATGATCCATGAGAAATTCCGAACAAAGCGCCCTAAATATCAGCATAGGCCCGCAAAGCTTCGAAGTTCTTTGAAGGTCTAAGGCTTTGAAAACTCAACGACTGCTCAAAGTTTTGCAGGATCGCGTAGGACGCGGTGCTTGGACACAATGTGGCCTAAGATGGTGAACTCTTGCGCGGCAAAACGACACTTTTTGAGTTTGAGTTGAAGGACAGCGTTCGTTAGACAGGTCAAAACATATCTGAGGCGGAGCAGGTGAGTCGCAGAATAGGGCGGGAAAACCACGACATCGTCCAGTTAACATAAACACATTTACCACTTGAGGCTGCGCAGCGTGTTGTCCATGAGTCGTTCAAATGTGGTAGGTGCGTCACAAAGCCCCAAAGGCATCATGTTAAACTCATATACGCCGTCGGGCGTAATGTATGCGATCTTCTGGCGATCGGCCGCAGCCATCGGGAGCTGCGAGTACCTTTAACGCAAGTGCAGGAAATTCGCGGAAAAGAATCCCGTCTTTGTCTGTCACCTTAGTTAACCGAAGGTAGTCGACGCAAAAGCGAATAGACCCGTCCTTCTTGGGAACGAGAACGACAGGAGATGTCCAGTGACTGTGCCGCCAAGCTTGAATAACATCACGGAGCTGCATATCTTCGACATGGGCGGTAATGACACGACGCTCTTCCGTAGAGACGCCGTATGGTCGTTGACCTAATGGCTGATGCGAACCGGCATCAATGTAGTGCTGCATTTCCGACGTGCGGCCCAGTTGAGGTTGGGTAACGTCTAATGAACACCTAAAGTGGTACAGGAGATCAAGAATGTCGGTATGTAGGACAGGTGTGAGGGTATCGGCAATGGCACTCGAGAAGGTATCCCTGGACGTCTCTTCAAGCGCCGAAATCGCAGATGCTTGGCTTGAGCTGACATCATAAGAGTCTTCGGGGACGTCAACGAAAGACGAAAAGTTGAGGTGTTCCAGGAAGAAAAAGCATTCACCAATGCGCAACCCAATAGGCGCAGAGAGGGGATTGTAGAAGGTTATAGTACTGCAGCTGCAGGCGTTGCCATGCGATGTGAACTGTAGTTATAGAGCTTTACAGCTTATGAAGATGTCGGACGGTGTGAAGAAGACCGTTGCCTCAGTGGTGACACCGCAGCTAACGAGTACGAGGGCAAAGGAGTCAGGTGAAACATATGTGCACATGCTGGTGGGCCACTTGGTTATACATACATGATTACAACGTGTGCAAGAGGACCATGGTTCGAATCCTGGTGCCGCGCAATTTTCCACGGGATGAAAAAAAAACGCGTGTTGATAAAATTGCATAAACAGGCCTGGAGTGCGGCCTGATCCCGGTGACAACAACCGGTAACGTACTCCCTCACCAGAGCCGGATTGGCCACCCTGGTGGTGCAGTACTTGGCCAAAACCTCCTGTATAAAAACAACAATCAAACGCCGGCCCTCAGTCTCCAGCAGCTGCGAAGCAACTGACCATGGCGGCGGTCAGGCCTGCGACGAAGCAGAGGGAACTAAGAATCCCTGGTTCCGGACAGGCTGCCACTGGAATCTAAACCTGGCAACGTTTAACGCTAGCACGTTAAGTAGTGAGTCGAATCTAGCAGTGCTATTGGAGGAATTAGAGGGAAGTATAGGGGATATATTAGGGCTTAGTGAAGTTAGGAGGACAAACGAAGCATACGCGGTGCTAAAAAGCGGGCTCGTCTTGTGCTACCGGGGCTTAGCGGAGAGATGACATCTAGGAGTCGGATTCCTGGTTAATAAGGATATAGCTTGTAACAAAGAGGAATTCTATAGCATTAACGAGAGGGTGGCAGGTCTTGTGAAACTTAATAATACGTACAAATTGAAGGCCGTACCGGTCTACAACCCTACATCCAGTCATGATGACCAGGAAGTCGAAAGCTTTTATGAAGACGTGGAATCGGCGATGGGTAAAGTCAAAACAAAATATACTATACTGATGGTCGACTTCAATGTCAGCGCAGGCAAGAAGCAAGCTGGGGACAAGTGAGTGGGGGAATATGGCATAGGCTCTAGGAAAAGCAGGGGAGAATTATTAGTAGTTCGCAGAACAGAATAATATGTGAATAATGAATTCCTTCTTCCGCAAGCGGGATAGCCGAAAGTGTATCTGGAGGAGCCCGAATGGCGAGACTAGAAATGAAATAGACTTTATACTCTGCGCTAACCCTGGCCGCATAAAAGATGGGGACGTGCTCGGCAAGGTGCGCTGCAGTGAAGATAGGATGGTAAGAACTCGAATTAGGGTAAATTTGAAGAGGGAAAAGAAGAAACTGATACATAAGCAGTCGATCAATGAGCTAGCGGTAAGAGGGAAAATAGAGGACTTCAGGATCAAGCTACAGAACAGGTATTCGGCTTTCACTCCGGAAGGGGACCGTAGTCTTGAAGCAATGAACGACAATCTTGTGGGCATCATAAAGGAGGGTGCAATGGAAGTCGGTGGTAACTCCGTTAGGCAGGATACCAGCAAACTATCGCAGGAGACGAAAGATCTGATCAAGAAACGCCAATGTATGAAAGCATCTAACCCTACAGCTAGAATACAACTGGCAGAACATTCCAAGTTAATCAACAAGCGTAAGACAGCTGACACAAGGAAGATTATGGATATAATTTAACATGCTCTCAGGAACGGAGGAAGCCTAAAAGCAGTGAAGAAGAAACTAGGAATAGGGAAGAATCAGATGTATGCGTTAAGAGACAAAGCCTGCAATATCATTACTAATTTGGATGAGATAGTTCAAGTGGCTGAAAACTAAAGTAATGCTTAATAGTCTCAGAAGAGAACAGTAGTTTACGACAGGTAGCGAGGCACTGGAAGTGGTAAGGAAATAGATCTACTTCAGAGAGGTAGTGACTGCGGATCCATCATGAGACTGAAATAATCAGAAGAATAAGAATGGGCTGGGGTGTGTTCGGCAGGCATTGTCAGATCATGAACAGCAGGTTGCCACTATCCCTCAAGATGATGATGATGCAACATCTACTGGGCCCGAAATATATCGATGGTGCACGCAGGCACCAGGCGGGATGGTTCCCTAGTTACGAGACCCATATGTTCCCAGCGACTCCTGGCCCCCGTCCGTCAGTGCGAGCTGAATCGGTTGGGCGGCGTTGGATAACAAGGTCTTCCTCGCTTAAGGGGTTGGCGATTGGGGGTGTTGGTGGGAAGGGGAAGAGGGGGCGTCTTGAGTTCTGTGCACTCTGCCAAGACGAGCGGCAGGGTGCCCTGTTCTTTTCTGCAAAAAGGACAGAGCATGTCGTATTCCCCGTGGTACATGCGTTTCATCAGTACGGGATGCGCAAGCGATCCCGCCTGCGCTCGATGCAGGATCGTCTGTTGTTGTCTGGTGAGTTTGGGGTGCGGTTCTCGCAATCTGCACCTTTCGTCTCGGTACATCCTGCAGTGGGCGTAACCAGGATGGTGATGATGATTATTATGATGATGATGATTACAACGAAGGTGCCAAAATATACCAACGTGCGAAGGAAGGCGACATAGGACAACCATGTGGGTGCTGCTCAGTGCTATCCGAGAAAAAGTTACTGTAAAAGGCGTTAATCACCTGATACAAACCGACGCCTTTTGTTTTTGTGTGGCTTTATGGCAGAACTATTAAGTTGGCGCAATAGAAAGCAAAGGCAGAAGGAAGGTGGGCGAATACAAGCGCTCTATGTTGCCAGCTACCTCCACTGGCCTTCGACCTCGACACTCGCAGACCGCCATCGGTGTTATGCAAAGAGAAACGACTTTGCTCAAAAGACGCTATGACATTTTCTAATGTATTAGTTAAGCTCATTGATTATGGGCCATACTATTATGGGCCATACACCTCGACTACCTTTGAGTTTATGAGGGGCGTCTCGCTTAAGGTTTTAGTGGTCTCACCCACAATATAATTTGCATTGGTATCATTCAGTGATACGACGTTTATCAAACGGCTCAGCAGCAATTCAACTTATAAAATGCTGTGTCAGCCATCGCTAAATACGTCGCTTTGTGATGTCGTCACAGTTTCTGTACGAAAGCCTAATGAAGAGAAAATTCGTGTCGAGCGACGGTTTCCGGCATGAAGCCAGCCACAGAGGTAAGGTGTTTAAATGGGCTCTGCCGATACTACCACTGCATGTCCAAGAAGTTATGGCTACCTTTTGATCCTTCATTGACCTTCTCAGCAGGGCATCCACAACATGCCGCCGTCAGCCGTTGCATCGCGGGTGTGACCACACTAAAGATCCTTGCCCAATTCGAACTTAACGCACCAACTTGCCTACGGATGACAGAGGTAACAACATAGGCGCTCTGTTAGCCCAGCGTTACGGAGCCCAGCGACACAACAACGGCTTTGTAAGGCGTAGTTTGTTCTCTGGTCCCGGGTCAGCAAAACCTTGGAGGCTTAGCAGCACGCGTGAGATTGAAGTCGAAGAGCGGTTGCCATTATATGAACTAGCGAGCATCTACAAAAAGTGGGATGATACCACGAACATCATCACGGTCTTTTAGTTAGCGGATGGGGCTTATCTGTCGTTTAGAAGCACCGAAGCCAATCTACGCACGTGGGCAGACTTCAAGTCACGCTTCTTAGAAGTCTTCGGCCTGCCTCTCGTGTGCAACACTCCGAGCAGCACAGCGTCTTCGAAGCCGGTCCCAGTAACTTTGTGAGTCCTTCACCATCTGCATAGAGAACATTGTCGGTCGGCCTCTGTAGACTGTTCAACACGACAATGACGAAGGCGGTCAAGGTACACCAAATTATGAAGTGGATTTCTGACTTCAATAATTTTCTGAGTTCAATAACTTGTGCAACAGTAGAGGGGCTTTTTGAAATGAGCATCTGAAATGCGTTCTCGTCTATACGCTTCATTATATGTTTGATTTTATTGCCCTCAGTCATGGATGCATCGACGCGTCTACAGAGATCGATGACATCTTCTATGTAGCTGGTAAAGGTCTCACCAGGCTGCTGAGAGCGCGACTGCAGGCGCTGTTCGGCACGAAGCTTTTGAACAGCAGGACGGCCGAAGACTTCGCTAAACTTTGTCTTGAACACCGTCCAGCTTGGGACTTCGCTTTTGTGGTTCCGAAACCACAAGTGGGCAATTCCGGAGAGGTAAAAAGGGACGGTGGTCAGTTTCGTGATGTCATCCCGTTTGTTGTTGAGACTGACGCGTTCGTATGATGAGAACCAGTCATCAACGTCGTGGTCGTCAGTGCCGCTGAAGATGGGAGGGTCCCGCTGACGGAGTGTGCCGGGGCATACGGAGGACTGGGGAGCAGGTGGTGGTAAGCTCGTGGCGCTTGCGGTGGTCATGATGGCAGGGAGAGTCCGGCTGCGCAATTCCAGGATGACAGGAGACCCAGCACCTCCACCAATTATGGGAAAGACGTCCGAGACGGCTGTGGACGGCACGATGGACGCGGACAAGAAGACGGAACAGCGTAGGCAAAGCCAGTCACACCAGGAACAGCGTCTAGCCCGAGCCCCACATCAGGAGCATTGGCAACCCGGCTGCGGAGCTCTGCACCGGTGCACTTCTTCTTCCTTACACTTTCATGTTTTGCGATACACATACCGTGGCACTGTTGGCACAGTTCCTGAGGTTATCAAGCTTTGCCAAACCTTCTAGGAACTCTGCAGGTAACGTCTACTCACACGGCGCCTTTCTGTGTCAGGTAAGCCTGTCGCGAGAACAGGAAAGACCTAAGAGACGATCTTCTTGCCATGTTAACCCTTCACATTGCCTTTATTTCTTTTTTATTACGCGGAGCTGGCGTCTCTCTTGCGTCTCCTTATTTTGCCGGCACCTCGTGCGCCATGACCAAACATCGCCACAGGGGCGCCCGCCTGAAGAGCTGGTGTCTTGCCCGTGAACACGCTTTTAAAGTCCAGGAGCCCGTGACAGTGATAGTAAGAGAGTGTAGTGATGAAAGTGGAGCAAACGGGGCAATGTAAAAACGGTGCATGGTGGTTTTGTCAATGACAGCATATTTGAGTCTGTCAGGAGAAGGTACTGTTGGCTTGTCCCCAAGGTAAATTATGTAGTGTTTGGTCCTGCGATCTAAACCAAGATATGGCGCAAAAATGGAGGCTCCAGCGACCGTCGAATGGCATCGGTCCTCAGAAAAACATGGCATGTCCTATTCATGCCCTTGAAGGTGAAGCGTGCATCTGTGGTTTTGTGGCGAGGCTGGACACCTAGAAGCGCAGTGAACGAGTGCTGCTGTCGTTGGAGGAATGAGAGTGCGTCGCAGGTTGTGAAGAGATAAAGGTTGGACCAATTTGACCGGAAGACGCAGGGTGGTACTGCAAACGAGCTGCACTGGGGAAGTATGAAAGACTGCCCTAAATGCAGCAAAGGGACCGAAAAGTACTAGCCAAAGGACATCAACCCAGTTTGCCGAATCGCCATGGGCCATGAGTACCGCGTTGTCTGTGTAGACGCTCGACAAGCCGTTGGCTTGCGGATGACCCACGGTCGTTGTGACGTGATATATGCCGAGGCGGTTAGTAAGTAAGTTGTCGGAAAAATGCACTCTGGAGTTGTCGCCTTCTGTCCGTTGTAATTTAGGATGGCCCGCCTAGTGTGATATTCGTTTGCTTATAAGACCAGGTGTGACAGTGTCTGCCGCGATGCCTAGAAGTGGCGTGACTTCAGGCCATTGAGAAAATCGGTCGACCGTGGTTAAAGTGTAGCGATTTTTCCCAATGGAGGAAGTGGTCCGATGATAGCAATGTCAGCCTTCTGCAAGCGTTCAGTGGGCGTTATCAGTGACTATTGGACTTCGGATGTGGAAATGTATCTTATTTCTTTGGCATGCCACACAACAGCGCGCCCAAGACTGCACGTTGGCATTCATGTCTAGCCAGACGTAGTGCGCAGCGACGAGCCCTTGGTAGCATTGATGTGGGAAGCCTTGTGCGGGCGGATGTATATGTTGAAATATGCAGCGTCTGAGCTCTTGCGGGATGAAGAGGCGATGGTGACTAGGGGACACGTCGTAAGTGAGGAATCCGTCGCCCTTGCACTGCCTTGTTGTACACTAGGCACTGTCTTCCCGTTTTGAAGCCACGACTATATTTACATATGGGCGACCGTCTCCCTTGCTAAAAAGGGCCAACGACTTGCTATTTTGCGCCCTATTGTTTCCAAAGACCGCTCGGAGGCACGCCGCGACCACCGAAGCCAGCACGTGATATATGACCCTGGTGAATTATTGTGGCTCTGGAAACCCTCAAAAACGTGGATTAGGTGAATAACTGCAGGCCCACTATGTTGGACCCTATGTTATTACTGACAGTATAAGGGAATTAACGAACCGAATAGCACGCTTCACATCATATGGCTGATGGTCAGCAAAGACAGAACCTTCGCGTGACGCTCGTTTAAATCCCCTTATTTCTGCACAGCCTGATGTACCTGCCCGGCGGGCTTCGTCTGCGCGAAGGGGAATGTGACACTCTTACGAGGGTAGTGGGTTTCAATCTCAACAGTATGTGGGGCATCTGAAACAGGTGAACGAGGAAGACGACGGGCGGCTGGCTAGTTGAATCTCGATAGGCGCTCAGCTGATCGAGATCGTCGCGTCTAATTTTACCTGGCTTTTCAATAGCCGCTCTTTCATGGACGTAGGAATCATTTGTCATCAGCCTATTTCATGTCCACTGCAGGATGAAGGCCTCTCGCTGCGATCTCGAATTACCCCTATCCTGCGCCAATCGATTCCAACTAGCACCTGCGAATTTCTTAATTTTGATCACCCCACCTAGTCTCTGCCGTCCTCGACTGCGCATCCCTTGGCACCCATTCAGTAACCCAAATGGTGTACCGTTTATCTAACCTGCGCATTACATGGCTTGCCCAGCTCCGCTGGTTTTCTCTTAATATCAGTTAGAATGACGACTGTCCCCGCTGGCTCTCTGATCCGCACTGCCCCCTTCCTGTTTCTTAATGTTAACTATTTTGTCTCTCTGATTGAATGCTTTTTTGGTGTGTTTGTTATCCGTAAGAATTCGTAGTTGACGTCGAGATGACGCGTACCACTGTTTTACTATACATTTAGTATGTCGCCTTCAAATAGTTCTTTAACTACCTCACGGGCTTGATGAAACAAACAGAGCCTGCGGATAGCATACCCTGCTCTGAAACGCTCAGCCATATATTGCAGTTGTGCACGGTGCTTGACACTCACAATCGCAGCGGAAAATAACTTTTTACCACAACAGCACTAAGGGTCGCGTGTCGCAAAATTCCCGTGTCGGTGGCGGCATCAGCGGAGTTCTCCCTGAGCAAACATTACCGCACGTATTTAGGTATATGTGAATGCCACGCCTTGCAATTTGACAAGCGGTAAATGCCGATGATATTACCACACCATTCTATCATTACAATTGCCCATACCTCCTCTTAAATTCCTGATAAAGTTATTCCTCGGAGCTTTGAGAATGATGGCCTGCAAGGAAATGTCATGAAACAAAATAGCGACAGCGCATGCATTTTGTGTTATGTCTTTCAGACGCATATATTACAAGTGCGAAATGGCAACAGAAACATGAAAATGATCTAATATTTTTGACGCAAGCGTTTCCAGGTAAACCTAATGGTTACATAAGCTGCAGTTTCCGGGAAGTATGAGAGGCAGTCAGGGATCTTTGCATACTTTGGAGTTCCACTCTTTCAGGGGAACTTTCTAGCACTTAGCTACACTTACGTGGATGTCTCATTTTCCCTTTATTAACTCCCTCTCTCCATCTTGCGCGTTTCCGCAGAACTATTACGTCAAACTCTTGCCTTTGCTTCGAGTTGTTGATAGTTTCACGTGGTGGTGACGTTGAAGAACACAGTAGCAATACTGTGAACGACAAAACTAACTTTTATTGGGCGAACCTGCGCCCACAAAACAGGCTACACATATACCAGAAGGATAGCGGCGAACGCGGTCGGCGATCGTCGAAAATCTGATCGGCGGGTCAAGCGCATCGGCTTTTATACAGCAGTCGTCGAATGTTCCAGACTAATCCTTGGGACCCACGTGCCTTCCACAAAGTTCTACACCATTCGCGTCAAGCGATGAAATCAGATAACACAAGGTTCGGCGACAACAGACAGCGGATAGAAGCATCGATAACTTTCCAGAAACTTCGGATACATGCGCGCGCGTAGCGCTGTGCGATAACATTTGTTAGGCAGCGAAACGTGGTCGCCCGATAAAGATAAATACACGTGTCAATATATTCGACTTCGCCCTACCATCTGCTATCCCTCTGGTTGGATCCGATGGTAGAGCGGCTGCCCCCGAAAAGCGGTGGTCCCGGGCTGGACGAATGCCGGGGCAGTCCCGGATGAGGACGAATTCTTCAACTGCGAGGATTTTCGTTAGAAGAACCCGTATGTGTTTCCTTTGAGCAGTCTTCTTTAAACAGAAACATTCTCCCACTCCTTGCGGGCTGCCATATTTCGTCGCATAGCAAATTCACACACGGGGATGTTCGCAAAAAGCTGAGATCTATCAATGAGAGGGTTTGGATCAGTGCGCGTCTTGCTACTGTAACCCTGTATATTGGTACAGTTTGATAAGCAGCCTGCAGTAAGCGAAAAAGCGAGAACCTGCGCTCGCAATTTCGATCGGAATTACCCACTTCCCGAAGTACGACACGCACTTCCTAAAGTACGGCTATCGCAGCATTGTACTATCGCCAACTATCGTATGCTAATGTCAGGCCGCGTCCGCCCGCAAAGGAATGAAACTTTGGCCACAGGGTTTGTCATTGTCGTAGCTGTCGGGTGTCGCAAAATACTATTAATTTAGAACACTGACGTAGTCTCAAACAACTCAAAACTTAAATTCACACCAGACGGACACTTGCCAGTACTCGCTCACTTCTGGCCACTCCTGGCTGGATGTCTTAGAATACTTCGCTTCAAATTGAGCTATGGCGAAAAATTCGTAATTTGGATGCGGTTGCTATCCAGTAACGTTGCGGGCGCATTAAAAAGCGCAAAAGGCATTACGTTGAATTCGTATAAGCCGTTGGGTGCGACAAAAGCTGTCTTTGTCGGATCGGTGTCTGACATGGATACTTGCCAATACACTGAGCGCAAATCTAGAGATGAAAAGAATTCTGCGCCTTGTATGCTCTCAATCGCCTCGTCTATGCGCGGGAGGGTAGAGGGTTTCTTCTAAACTAGGACGACAGGCAATGCCCATGGACTGTTGGAAGGTCGCGTTATCCCGCGGCAACGCAAGCCATCGACTTGTTCGTTGATTCCACGAAGTTTTGCAGGAAATACACGATACCGATATTTGCCACAGTGGCGCTTGCAGGGCAGTATCGATGCGATGTGTAACAGTTGGCGGCCCGTGGAGGGAAGATTACCCTACATCAAAAAAATGACGAAATTCTTCTAGTCGTCAAAAAAGCTGAGACCACTGCACCGGTGTAAAGGCATTGATAATAGAATAACCGAACACATTGCTGGTCGATAGGTCTCACGTAACAACAGCACTCAACGCACTTGGAACTAGCACAGCAATTGTGATTGTCAGCTACACAGAGTATGGAAAGGAGTTGCAAAGGAGAGCGGTGCTGTAGCCCGGTACGATGCCCGCTGTCGGGAAAGGCAGCAGCAGCCCTCTCCAAGTGAGAAAGCTGTCAGATGGAGACAATAGTGCAACAGCGTCTGAGATTCTGCTGCAGGGCATGGGCAAGATCGTTGAGGCGTTCGGAGGAATGTGGTTGTCGGCTTGGACAAATCGTTACGTCGAAAGCGCAGAATTGACGGTGAGCGGCAAATTTAACAGGGGCGAGAGTTATATTTCGATGCCTGCACAATGAATAACGTCATTGTGGCGCGAGAGCAAATGCCCGCCGAGGACCACGTCATGGAAGCCGGAGAAAGGGGGGATGAATTCTTTGCCGTATAGAACATCGGCAATGAGAGCACGAGCCGCCAAGGGGTGCGCATGCTGAGCACTGGCTGTGCGGAGGAACAGTGCAGAGGGGGGCGTCGTGACTTTCCAAAGTAAGCGGGAAAGCTCAGCGTTTCATTACACGTACGGCGGATTGAGTGTACACGAGTGCAGACGCGCGAACACTGTCAACAAACACTCCGATTACGTTCGAGCGACTGCAGTGAGGGCTTTCACATGTCGACGTAGTGACAGCCCTTGCCTCTCGGACTGCGACGATTAGTTTTCCTTATTCCTAGTGACGGCGCGAGGTGGCATCGGCGACAGTGAGCGACGGCGTGGAGAAGGTGAACGGCGTGTAGTTGGGGTCGGGCGCAATGTTGGCGATATAGCTGACGGGAGTCCGTAATGTGGATGGTTGGGCTGGCTTGTCACGGGTGGTGCCGCGCTAGGCGGCTGCACAGGATGACGAAAACGTGCAACGTTACCGCCGAAGCCGCATGCAAAGCATATTAGGAGGTTGCCGGTAGTACGCCGCCGGCTCGCCTGGGCAGCTCCGATCCATGTCACGCGACGCGTAGTACGGGCGGCTGCTGACGTTAGTGCATGGTAGGCGACAGTCGGGGTCTAGGCACGAAGTCGGCAGAAAGGAGAGGCATACTTGAAGGAAATGGCTGGGTTCTCGTGACGACGTCGGCGTAGCTTAGTGGTGCAGCCGCAAGAAGATGTTGGCTGTAGTCTGGCAAGACCTCGGCGATTACCTCCTCGATCGTGCGATTGTGCGGTGGCATAAAATGCAATGCAGGCTGTTGGAGATGCGGCAGCTGATCGAAGGAATCATGGAGAGCTGGTGTACAACTTCCTCCCGAATGAACGCCTTCATTTCAGCAAGCAACGCTGACTGGTCGGAGATGGTAGCCAATGCAGCAATGAGGTCGTCGCGAGAGGAAGGGCGACGTGTCAACGAGAGCTGCCTGTGTAGCTCCTCGTACCTTTAGCATGGCGTAATGATGTATGTCACGGACTGAGAATTCTTAGCAAGTAGAATGCTGAAAGCATTGTCATCTATCCCTTTTAATACATTTCTCATTTTGTTGGAGTCCGACATCGTCGCGCTGACGTTCTTACTCAAGTCCAGCACATCTTCAATGTATTTGGTAAATGATTCCCCCGGCTGCTGTGCACGTTTTCGCAAACGCGATTCCCCTCCCAACCTGCGCAAAGCAGGGCTACAAAACACAGCCAATGAATAGGTCTTTAACGAGGACCACGTAGACAAGTCGGTCTCATGGTGGATGTACCAGAGACTGGTGACATTCGCGGGATAGAAAAGCAGGTTGCGCACTTAGGAGGGATCGTCCAATTTGTTGTGGGTGTTTATCCTTTCATATGTCGTCATCCTGTCCTCGAGGTCTTTGTCGTCCGCGCTGCTGACAATGGCAGGGCCCCTGTGGGAAGGCACAGGACTGACTGAGGAGGCGCTTGCTGGGATGCAGTAGTCGGCGTTTGCTCGTATGCGTTTTCAGGCATGGTTGAGCGTAGGGGGAGGGTTCGAAGTTGCAGGGTTGACGTTGTAGGCCGAAGCACCCTCTACCACTCTTAAAAGCGTTTATTAGGCACCGGTGTTTGGGACCGGCAATTCGAGCAGGGCACGAACTCCCATTACGAGCGGCATTGACGAGCAAAAGCGCTGAAGAGGATGACCCACTAGAAAGCACTGGAAAGGACGACCCACTACATCATTCCAATCGTTCTCTACAATAAGTTTAATTTGTGTTATCACTGTGGTGTTTCCATAGCATCAGATCATGATTGAAAATACCCAAAGATTTAGATGTAGTGGAAAGTTATATTGTCGTGTCATTGGGTGTGCCGCACTGGGTGAGATCACGAGGTATGGGCTTCGCTATAGATAGGACCGCTTTTGGTTTGGAGAAATTCAACTGGAGAGAGTTTTCACCGACAAGTTATATATTTTCGTGAGTATTTCTTCTACAGAATTGATTTTGATACAGGATTTTGATTGATAGTTCATCCTGCTTTGTTCGTGAGAAGAATAAAATGGTCTGCGAAATTAATAAAGTTTAGCAAATAAGCAATATTTATGATATCATTTATAAATATGATAAATAGAGCGGGCCCAATATGTTACCTTGAGGCACACCCAACTTAAGTTTAAACAAGGCTAACTTTCACTTTATTGATAAATATTGCTTTCTGATGGTTATTTACCTTCTTATTATTTCTCAAACCATTTCGCGTGTACCCTAAAAATTCATTTTGTCTAATAGTGTTTCATGGCTGTTTCTGTCGAAAGCTTTTCAGAGATCTACGAATACACGCATGGTTATGCCTTTAAGTTTTCTTTTTCAAAATTAGTTCTTTTTGGTTTAAAAAGAACTGTTTCGATCTCGCAGCCTGACCTGAAACCAGATTCAAATGTGAAGACCGAATGCTTATTAAAGAATGCAATCATCCTAAGAAGGATAATTTTGCCGTAATCTTTTGAAATGAATGGAAAAATAAAGAGTGGTGTGCAGCTACTTAAATTATCTTTTTCTCCACCTTCTGCATCCGATTTCAATTTTCAACTGTTAAGGAAAATTCCAAACGGTAAATACATGTTGCAATTGTGAGTGACGCAGGGGGTGAGCAGTTGAATAACGAAAAGAATAGGTTGTATTTTTCTTTGCTGTGCATCCTAAAGATTCGTTCGCCTAAATTTTTTCCAACGCATTTTAGAACTTCAGTGTCATCAGTCCCATGAAGATAGAAACAATGTGTAATTGGACGGGGCAAATATATCAAGCCATCCCGATCGGGAGTGCTTTCATCTAGAGACAAAAAGTAGCCTTTAAAGTTGTTTGCTATGGATTCATCGTTAAGAACCTCACTACCCACCTTAAGCTCGCTAATAGCACAGACGGGTCGCTATGATAATATCACAATTGAGCTCTGCCATGTCAGCTATCGATCGACGATGCCATCAAACATGGAGTAGTAATAGTCGTGTTAAGCTTGTTTTAACGATTTAGTCAGATTATTTGGTAATTTTTAAAACACCTTCAACGCGTCTCGTTCACGCCTGTTCAAAAACACATGGTATAACCTATTCTTTCCTTTTATGATTTTTAACAGGTTAGGGGAGATCCATGGTATGTGAGAGTCATTAGGATTTTTTACAGGGTTCTATGGAACACGTTTTTTGTATACTGAGCACAAGATGTTATCGAAATGATCCTCCTATTTACCAGGTAATATACAGGAGAATATATCATCTCAGTTCAATGAGCTTAATTCGGCATGAAAGCAAGACAGAAATTGTGAATTTGCCTTGGAAACAAGTGGCTGATTTCAGTGGGTACCTCTGACTAATGTCTACCGTAGTGATTGGAAAATTTGAGAAATGATCACTAATTGTGATACTTATCGAACCATGGTCTAATGGATTAGTACCTTTTGCTATAGATGGTTCTGTCAAGGCTGCTCTAGTAGCTTTAAAGTTAGCTGGAGTAGTTATAATGTAAGAAAGCCCGCGCAGGAGAAGTAGCTTGAATAGATCAGTTTGTTGGTTTGTATTTATGAGCATGTCAATGTTGTGATCACCTGCAAGTACTAATGCATAATTGCTAAAATTAACAAACTAGAAGAATTATTCTGAAATTAAAAAAAAATTTTATGCTGCCGTGAAGCCTACACACAACAGTCAAAAGAGAATTTTCGAAATTTAAACACATAATTTCTAAGTCTTAAGAGCATCCGGACCATTCATGAATATACTGATAGTCGATGCTTGTTTCCAAAGATATGCGTACGCCACAAGATCCAGTTTCTCTGTTTATGTAGGCCACATTACTCACCTTAATGTCACAATATTGTTGATGTTGCGGGGCCAAGTTCCAGTTAGCAGAATGACAAAAAATTTTAGAATTAAATTCATTCAGAAAATTCCACAATTTCGCTTCTTTAGAACGGACTGACACTGTGTGCTCATATGCAAAAAAAGTCAAGTCTATATGCTCCGATCCCCAACAAATGTACGTTATTCACAGAGCACAATTCAGAGCTCTATCGAAGCTTAATCATTAACATAAACAAAATACCGGCATTGCAGTCTAGAAGCAGGGCTGTTATATAGGGAACAATAAGATGTTATACATGCAATGCAAACTCTTCCAGATAATAATAAGGGGAAACTTAATTTGCATGAGGATAACACCCTCAACAACAATGCTGTAGCAGGGATGAACAAACGAGTGCCACAGTGATCTACTATCGACTGTAATATATAGAGTAGTTGGTCATTCCTAGGGTGCCAAGAAATACCTCTTTTTTGACGCGCCTCAAACTGAACAATGACACCACCGAGATTTCTGTTAAAAGGACGGTTACGGTAAGGGTACTATGTCTTCTTTTATGGCGTTGTTCACAAACGGACTTGTCTAAAGCTGGACAAAGCATCCGACAGGACCTATATGCACACTTGTAGACATTGTTTAAGTCTTGCGTCGCGCACAAGCGATGTGCTCTTGAATAGAAGATCGTGTCTCGGATGCAACATAAACTGACTCGTCCACATTAGCCATTCTCATTTCATTTATTTAGGACAAAGCCGACATTTCGTTTAACACAAAGCAGTGTTACTTAAGGGGTGTAAACAAAGAAAAGACGCAAGCTCATTACCAAGTGGCATCAGCTAAGAACATGTTTGAACATGTCTTCAAAAAACGTAATTGGACAGCATGTATTGGCGAAGATATATTAGGGAAGGTCGTTCCGATTTCCGCAGCATGGGGAAACAAGTATCATGGAAAACTAAATGTCCTGATGTACACACGGAAATTTTCACTGGGTGACCAGTCCGGTGAGATTTGTATCCTTGTGGCATCACTTAGGGTGTGTTGTTAAGAAATGAAAAGAAATCCTTTAGAATAAAGAATATCCTGATTACGCGGCGGTACAAAGAAAGCCGTTGTCAGGCATGTTTCGTTTTCTAGGCTGAAACATATCTGTCAAATGAATATGAGCAATAAAATGACGACGTAAAGTATTAGAAATACATTCGACGTAATTGGTCAGGCATGTAAGGCTCGAGAGTCATATGGCTCATGAACACTGTATTGCGGCCGAAAGAGTCACTTGCATGCATAAAATGCGACATGCATTTATGCATGCTGAAAGCGACCTTTCAACACGGATAGTATTTCTGTTTCTTATAGATTAATGTTAGTGACATGCAGATTGCATATCGTGTGAGTAATCTGTGTGAGGTGTAAACCGGAACAGTGTTATTTCCCCTAGGGTATTCTTAATGTTATTGCTTAACAATAGATGTTCTGTATAGCCGATAAGTGATGTAATCGATCCCTCAGATAGAATAGGCATCCCTATCTACTCCTCAAAATAACAAAGTCAAGATACTGGTGGAGGAGCGCTAGGACGAAGATGTTGGAGAGGCCTGTGCGCCTTCCACTGCAATGGATTCTAATGGTCGCGGTATAAACAAGGCCCTCATTGGGACTACCTTTTGCAAGGCGCCAAATTAGATCGGTGTCCTGATGATAGCTAAGGGACACTATCGCGAACGTGAAAGTTTCTACGGCACGTGAAAAGTATGACATCATTGAGCAAGCTATTTCTTGTGTGTCACGGATTTCCGAAGATAGGAGGCACAAAGACACAGTCACACGCGGGACACCTTTTTATTTCAACTTCAAAAGCAAGGAAAACACTCTACATGCGTTAGAAGCGATCGAATATTACGTGCTACCAAGCAATGAATGAAGATCAGAGCCTATGGCAAATGGCACCAATGGAATTCACAAAGTTATGAAATTCTTGTATACATTTGCCTAAGTCACACGTAGCTTTAGTAAATTGCAGAGGATATATTAGGGCATTATGGATTTTCATAAACGTCTTGCGTTTGGGCTACTCCTTTATTGGACAGATTTGTAACTGCTGCAGCTACAGCTTCAACAGTGCAAACTTTTTTCCGTCATGTTAAACCTACTGAGTCAACATTCGTCCTGCATAACAAAAGAAACAATCACGAAATAAAATCAATTAAATAGCTTGGTCATATCTTTTCACAGGTATCCTTACAGCACATAAACATCTTAATAATGGCTTTGGGAAATCAATGGCTTCGTTGATTTTCATTCTTCAGTTACAATTCCAATATAGCACTTTGGACCATTGCTGCGAAGTTATGGTAAATAGAACAAGAAATTGAAATATTGATCTGTAGTTATTCTACAACTCTTCATGCCTACTAAACATGTGTATGCATATCTACCTGAGGTTTAGATTATGATACAACAGTCGGCCACAGTAAGCAAAAGTTTAAGGTAAACTAGAATTTATATTTCCCCAAACCCACTCTCTATGCCATGTCTACAAAATGCCGGACAATATTTTTCGCCTGCGCCACGAAATTCCACATCTTCATGATAATGTGGCAAGATGACCAAACCTCTTTCACAGCTCTCATCTGACACTTACTATAACTGAATATACAGCAGAAATATTTTTATTGAAACAATAAACTCAAAACCCTTCATTACGTGTGTCGAGCAGTCATGTCACTGATACTTTGTGTTGTATACATAAAAGCCTTCCTCAGCATATTAGGATTTATTATAGGTGAAATACCTCTGATATTGCTAATAACCTTACTAGACGCACTCAGTACATTCTAAATTTGACAGACAGATAGAGACCGACATAGACAGACAGATATCATGGGCCGCATAACGTAAAACAATCCCAATATTTTTTTATTCCAATCTCCTGACGTCAAATTTGCGTAACCGCCGATGCAAGCATCGGGTGGTCACCCGCTAGGTTGTCTGAACAAACCAATCAAATGCTCCCCGCGTTCATAGGAGGTCACTTTTGTTTGCTTGAAAAACGAATAACATTGCCTGCACTGTGAGGCTTGTCTTACCTAATTGGCTCACAAGAGGCGAGGAGCATGCTCAAATGGAGAGGGATTCAATGGGGCCGAGCCACTGCACTGAATATCGATAAACGGATGAAGAGGGTGATGCCGGCGTCTGAAATTGGTCCGTTTTCTCTTGCTTCGCTTGCGGTGGCTCGTCGACAAACGCGGCGGCATGCAGTGGAAGCTTAAGAATGACGCTAAAACGGATCCTCAGCAAAGAAGAGTTGGCAGAACGAGGTCGTAAACGTGCCGAAAGTTCTCTAAAACGTTACACGGCCATGCAAAAAGTTTTATTACACGCAAATAAACCCGTGCTCTCCGGCCGGGGCGAGTAGCCGGTACCGGAGCGATCGGCGGCAGCCATCTTTTATTCCTTTCGGAACGGGGCAGCTTGCGGCTATTCATAAAAAAAATTCAGATTTGTTTGGCATAATAATGCATCTTTAACACGTACGCGTCACAGTGACGCGGTAAGTTTTTGCGGTTTTTTGACGTCGAGTGAGAGGCAGGTGAAGTCGGTGCAGACCGAAACCTTTTGACCAATAGCCGAGGGCTAATAGCAAAAAGGCGTCGAATCAGAAATAACTATTTTTGTTTTGTTCGACCAAATTTTGCATAGTCAGTGTGTACACGTCATATCAGATGGGGAGCTATTGCGGTTTTCGTGACGTCGCGTGACAGACAGGTGAAATGGGGGTGTTCCAAAAAAGTTGTTGACCAATCGCGGTGGGCTGATTGCAGAATTGGAATAGAAAAGTTTGGAATAGTTTTACGTTATAGCGCCCCATGATTACACAATGCCAAGAAAATGAGCAAAAGGATTAAATAGCGCATTTTGGCAAAGGCCCGTGTACAGTTAAATACAGACTACTTAAGTTGTATATGTCTATCAAAAAAAGGAAAATATATAGAAAAAATTTGGCATTACAGCTATTAATAATACAAAAACAGCACTTAGAAGCATAGTTCAGTATTCAATTTAATAAATTATACAGATCTGTTAAAAAAGATTGCGCATTCTGTGAATATACAAAAACAACACTTACAAACATGTTTCACAACACAGGAATGAGAAGCAGCAATAACATACATACAGATAACAGAAAAATCTTCCCTATATTCAACACATGCATGTAATGTGACTCATTTGCTAAATGTGTCATGCTACCTTTAGGACGGTTTTAATTTTGATAGCCAAATGCAGTAAGTTATATTCAGTGTACACAATTATTTACAAACCATAAAGCCGTTCTTAGTCTTGGTAGCCAAATGTTGTAACTAATATTCTGTATACAATGTTTACTTCGAGCACTGAAGATTACACCAGGAGGTGGAATAAGTGAAAAGAAACTACCATGTCATTGTCATAGAATAAAAGTGTTTGCCGCAGAAATTTATAGACGGCTAATTCCGATTGCACATAGAGAGGAGACAAACATTGTAGGAGAAAAAGTTCCTGATCAATTCTGTGCAAGAATATAAACATTGCATGGTATTAAAATGTAGCTAGGGCGGAAAATATAGCACAGTAAGCATTGTCGGTAGTGTTATACAATTTAAATAGTTTTTGTACCGACTTACCTTACCTTGGTTCTAACATGTGGTTTGGATCTACACGACTTTTACTGCGTTCCTTGCAATTCGCTCCCCTTTTTATGTTTCTTAGTTTTTTAGTCAATTGGCCGCGTCGCAGGAACACACGTCAAAATGGTTCTTCTTTAAAAAAGCATTAACGGTAAAATATTCACTGTTGCTTGTGTCGCGACACTTTTTATGTTCAAGAAATTTATGTACAACTATACCTGAGCTATAATTTTCGCTACGAACGTTTCGTCAATAATCAAAATGACACATCACATACATTGAACTCGATATCGCCCAAAACACGTGCTCAACACAAGTACTGTGAATGAATGCAATTCAAATATTTCACGTCAATATAGCCACATATATGCGTATCACAGAATCAAATTTTAGGAAATCGTGTCTAAAAACTTAACATTTATCTATTTCGAGTAGTCATTATGCTCGTGGATTTTATTTTCTTCCATTCAGAAAAGGCACCCCTGTCTCTGCACCAGAACAAGGGCAACCGATAGACCAGATTGCGTTTGTCGCGATCAGACGCAGCCAACGATAATTATGCCCTTTAAGCTATACGAAAACTAATTTATTGGTTTAGTTCAAGCGCAGAAATGATACGATAAAAGGAAATAAATGTGAGCGCCCTGGGATACAAAAGATGATTGGAGTAGCATTAACAGTTCGACATTTAGGAATTATGAACTGTCTCACCCAACGCTCCGCCGAGTGCTCTGAGGGTATGTTGAAGTTATACAGATACCATATAACAAGAAATACTTTGTGTTCAATTATACTTGTTGTCACGGTTTAGCTAAATCAGTGATGGTCCTGTGAAGCTACTCTTCTGGAGAGTTAAAAGCTCGAACTACTAGAAAGTGAACGGTCTAATCTATGTACTGATAATAAAACCAGAAGGTTCACTAAGTGACCATGCTCAATACAACATTGTCACCCTTTCGATGTATTAACCATGGCCACTTATTACATGTATTTAGCGCATCAAAATCAGTGCAAGCATTGTACTTCGCAAGAACACACATTTTGTGAATCTTCAGAACAGGTAACACACAATGCCTGCCATTAAAATATACTCAAATATAACATCCCTAAGACACAGTCAGTCTATAAACTAAGTGCAAGAAAATAGAATGTCATGGAAATAGTGTATTGCGAATTATCATAATGTATCAGGAACGGTTAGGAACAGGCAAAACTGCAACCTGTGCGTGAGAGCACTCAACTGGAGAAGCACCGTAGATTGCAGCCGTTTAACAGGTTGTAGTCGAATCACCAGGAGCACAGCACCGCGCAGAGGGGTCGTGTACAGAACAGCGCTCATCTCCACGAGGTCGAGGAAGAACACATGGAAGCACAGTGCTGCAAAATAGCCTGATCGGGTCAGACAGGCTGCTTCTTGCGCCAGCGTTGATATTCCGTCGCTCGTCGGGCACCGCAATCTCGTTTTAGACAGGAGCCACAGCGCCACTCCATCGATTTACAGCGACGCTGTGTGTAGCTCTACGTCTTAATGTGTTTCTCGTTTCCGTAAGCGAAAACTGAACCAATCTGCCGGAGGCACGCGCCGCATGCGCCGCTGGTTTCCCTGTAACACCAGCAGATGGCGCTGGCCTCCGCGCGGCCATGTGACGGACAGACAAAAAAGAAAACGAGAAAGCTGGCTTTTGCGCATAGCGTCCGTCGTGAGCGTTTCCTGGTGAAGATTACGGTTTCATAAGATGCAGTTGACGGGTAGCGGCAACTGTAGCATACGAAGGAGGGAGTGACATATGACGTAACTACAGTTTTTCATCTAAATGATGTACTCCCCTAGTAATTGATCTTTGTTGAGACAGTGCTATGGGAAAGTCATGTATAGTGAGGACTCCTTGGGACAGCGTGCATATGAGGCCCGTCCAAAGGGTGGCTAAGTGCACTTCTCTGTTCTCTGGTCACCTCTTTGCAGGTGCACGAAGTAACGCCGCAAGCCAAATCACAGGCCGTTGAAACATCTTACAGAATAGTCAGGTAAAATGTGCGTCAATGTTGCCATGTGAATAATTTCAAGCTACTTCACAATGGATAATCGTTCTAGTTGTCGTTTGCAGGTTCGCTGTCCAGCCACCTTCACAGCATGGATTGGAGTCCAATTTTAATCTGTGCCTATGCATATTTTGCTGCAGATTTTGTCGTGAATGTTTGTATTTTTCGATCCTCTTGTCTTGTGCATTTCACGACAGCATCACGGGTAGCTCATGACGACCCCGCCTCCTTTATTTCAAGGAATACAGATGACGTTCCTGCTCATATATCAACACGGTTCACGCTAGCCATCTCAAAAACAGTTACACATCGTAGATAAAATGGATACAGCGTTACTATGTTCAGTAAAGGCTCGACAAGATTTTGGCATCCGCAATAATCAGTCTATACTTTTCTCATTTATTCTATTTGCAAAAGAATTATTTGCGAACTTTGGAGAAAACGGGGCTAAGTATGAATTTTTGAAATAGCGTGATCACATGTGCATATGAGTGTTCGACAGCTTCAAAAATATTTGAAATTTAAATGAGTCAAATCTTGAATTCCTTACAAAGCCTGTCCCAAAAACCTAATGTTTCAACGGATTTACAAGCACTATGGCGCTGTTCGCGCATGGCGTACAACGCGCGATCACTTTGCCACGCACTCACATGTTCTAGCTCAAACTGAGCGCGATAGTTCATGTGGCACAAATACTATGTGCTGAACAGACGAAGGGGACTTTGTGACGCGCACTTTGTGCCGGCCGTATTGTGTATACTTGAGAATATCTCGTCGGGTACCTGAAAATTTTTACAGGATGAATGAATTTAGGCGTAGTGGCGCATTGAAGCCGTGCCCAGTCTGGCAAATAAACAAAAGACGGATGCTTGGATTGCATTTCTATAGGTGAGAAATGAAAAACGCCCTCGTACCATGCATTGCATACACGTTACAGAATCTCAGGTAGCCTAAGTTAATTTGGAATTTCCCACTACGGCGTCCCTCATAATGAGATCTCAATATTGGCTCCTGCAAGGTAAGAGATTATTTCAAATAAACACATGCAATAAACTCACCATAGCTTGTCATGTAACCGACAAGAATCTTTAGAAGTTTGTTCATCGTTAAACCATACCATCAAGTCGAAAAGAGACCAATACAAGTGAACTAGATCTTTGAAATTACTAATTCATGGAAGAAAACAAAGCTCGAAGGAGCTAGCAATAAAACAAAAAGCACTAGAAACCTCCGGTGTTCAGCTGTCTGGTCATATTCCTGTATGACAGTTGGGATATCCTCATTATTTGAAGGGCACGTTTCCTTTTTCTGGAAAAAACCTGCTTCTTGAATTCGGCGTACCAATTTGTGGAATGGTTCTTTAATCGCCAAACTCTTTCGAACAAGCATGCTATTCAGCACTGGATTAAGTTTATCTTTAGACTCAACAAATCCACGAGCCTTTTTTTGCCAACAATTAGGCAACCGATCGGTGAAACCGACATGGCCTTTTTGTCGTGCACATGATATGCAGCGCACAGCGTTTTTGGGCTATAAAGACTTTCTCTGCTTGGCAGCATAGAACGCCAAGCTAAGCTTGGCGTGTAAATTTGTGTAGCTTCGGTTTTGAACAACAGTGTGATGCGTCATGGTTCCAAAATGCAAGCACGGAGTGATAGTTTTCCGGCTAAGTGCGTCATCAAGTTTATCGAGTGTGTCCATAACATCCCCAGCAGAGCGAACACTGAGCCGGGAAACCAGTTCGCCGCGCAAATAGTTTTACAGCTTAAGAATGGCGATGAACCAGACGCTGTACACGAGTGTTCGTGCCAAGAATGATTTTCTTCTGCGGGCAATAGGCAAGGAAGTTCCGTAGAAGGCAGCCAGAAGAATAAACATGGACTCCACAGCAAAGCTAAAGTTAGACAAATGTTTATCTCTTGCGTGAGCAACGGTCAGCACTAAGGAACTGCACATTAGGGCAGCTAGAACAAGACACAATCCAACTTTTGACTCGAGGAGAATGTTGGCAAAAGACGTCAAGACAACGTTCTCACTTTTGACATAAAATACGTCATAGGTATGAGAAAAATTTCATAAATATCGTTACGAGTGACGCTTGTTCCCATGATGTCAAAGTTTCCGAAAATAAGGGCATTTGCAAGCGAGCTCGGGGAGCTGCTATAAAACCACATTAAGGTGGCGTTGTAAAAATCAAGAGCTTCTATGATGAATCCAGTGATCCCTATTTGACAAGGCACGATTATGTCCCATTTTGCGCAGCCTACGTATATTAAGCTATTCTTAGCTGGCTTTGCCGCAGAGATCTCGCGTGTTCTTCAAGAAGAAAAAGACTGCATTCCGTAGTAAATCGTGAAAGAACGAGTTCGGGTGGCAAAAGTTAACAAGGTATTTCACTTCCTTTTGCCTGACAGAGTCTTCTAATATCGCAAGACAATGTTCTTGTGTACCACGCTTTGAAGTAATTGTTTGATGCTGTGCTTCCTCCAGCCGTCTCTTCAATCAATAAGCAGTCAAGAAAAGAAACATCAACTGGGCGTATGGCACACATTTTTAGATACCGCAACATGTTCGGAACAACGTTTAGCGCGGCCAAATTGTCTTAATTCCCGCATCAGCATCGTCATTGATATAATCACGCAAAAGCGGCGTAGGCAGTGCCCAGAGTGTTGCAGCCAAAGGCAGCTCGCGCAATAATAAATGGCTGTTTGAATTACAATAGCCTCTCCACGTGCTGAGTGCTACCGCGTCGTGCCTGGAAAAGTAGAGTTGTAGAGCGGCAAACAAGTGTTCATTATTTTCACCGCGTGTTGTATTTTGTGCGGCGCGACAAGCTTCTGAAGTCCTTAGAAGGATACATGGTAAAAGTAAAGTGTTGCCTAAAGTCATTGCCTAAAGATAAACAGCGTAGTGCTTTACGAAAAGTGCCAAGCATTTAAAGCAACATATTTAGGAATAATTCTCTTTAACGTGACAAATTTATCTCACGTTACTTTCCTAATTATTTGCTGCCCTTCTGAAGTGCAATATTTAACTAATCCATGAACATCAACTATGCTAATATAAGGAAAAATCACATACCGTTACTTGCGTTAAAATTCCGTTGTTGGGCAGTCAAATGATAAACAATGTGGCGCTACCAAAAATTTTACGCCTCATGTCAGCGAATGTAATAGCCCTTCACAGCGTCTGTTATAGGTGAATGTTATTGTGATCACGTGTTCGACAAAGGGACCAGTTTTGTTCTATTATTTCATTTTCTAAAGTACCATTATTCACATGAATGAACCTCAAACACAAGTAATAAGCAACGATTCAAATGTTTTTCCTGCAATGTGTCAAAGCAAATTGCGGAAAAAAATGGCATTACTTTGTGTTAATTAGCATATCAGATAGTGCATAATGTGGCAAGAAAGATTTTCTTCAAGTTTTCTATAGGGAAACTAGCAAACAGATACTAGGAAAACATACTTCCTCGAATGGAGGCGTGTGTGCCTTCTATTCACTGCAGTATGAGAATGTAGTCATCTCGAAGGGTGCGCGTGAAGTTATTGAAGAATGTTTCCTGATCCTCACGCGTCACCTTGTACCTGCAAATTAAAAGGAACCAACGAAGCTATTGGAACATACAAAGTTGAAATTCTCATTGCGAAAGTTTCCGGTATAATACAGTATGGATGGCTGCTGTTTTTAGGATAATGTTTCTTCTTTGTACATGCGCATTTATAAGCTGCTTCAGAGCCACACTTGGTTAACCATCACAAACTAGCCGATTTGAACAATAAAAGCGATTTTTGTAAATAGGCCCCCGAACGGTAATATTCCGATTCGATGCGATGAGCTTGCCCTTACATTTTTTTACTGAGAGCTTAAGAATTATGGGTTTTTCATAAAGTGAATATTTATGACTTGCATAGGCTTGTTCCAGTAAGCAAACAACATGTAAGAATTTTGTGTGTCGCATAGGATTATATTTCGTACTCGTTGCCTACTGCAATAGCAAATATGGTATTGACGAATTAGATGATTGGTTTTGCGGTGATTGGGCCCCTTGGAAAAGTGATCACCAACTATGTCCGCGAAAACCAATTGACTAAAATTTTGTATTCAACTCTTTGTTAAAATTACATGTACAATAGATCCGGAGAATTTTCTTACGGTGTCATGGAAATGTTACAAGAAATGCAAGAAAGCAACAACAGTGGGCGTTAACAAGCGGGGTGTAATAAGCAACAACTTCTGCGATGTGTTTTCGGGAAGCCACATTGCGACTATTATAAAGGGTTATGCATGGCTATCAAAAATTAAGTATCATTCACAATAAACATAATTTTCTCGGTCGTATTGGAGAAATCATTCTCGGCAGGCAATTTACTGCAGATACCGTACTCATCATCGCATGGTTTCAATATAATTAGTACACCACGACTATTTTCCTACTACAGATCAACTTATCACTTATGAACCTCGAGCCCAAAATGCTTCAAAATGTATCCCGTAAATCTTTACATTTTCAGCCTCTTTTCGTACTACGCTCTTAATTTACCGAAACCAAGTTTTACTGGAACTGGCAGTCGCATATTTCTACTTCAATTCTTTACAATACTCCTTAGGTCTTTATTTTCACGTTGTGGTAGAGCACATTTTCCTATTTTGGTGCGCCTGCAGTACGAATGGTAGCTTATAATTCTCTCTGATCTTTCTACGTGCTATGTCATGCAGCCAGAGCACCAGATATTTTTCTGTGACTTTCAAAGCTTTTATTTTGCCTTTACAGCTGTCCTGCTATTTCGCTGAGAACAGATTTATTTACTCTTACCTTCATTTCATTGAAGCCTCTTCACCGGTTTGCTGTTTGCTGATTTACTGTTTTCATCGCGTAATCTACCTCCACGGTATATACTGACTATTTCGCGCGGCTTTTAGAACAAAGTTGCTGTTCTTAGTTGAGCAATTAAACATTGGGTGGTTCTTTCGTGCAGTTGCAATAAGAATTTCATAAAATTATAGGTGAAGCATTGCATTGATACATTCCAAACATATGACTTGCCCGTTTTTAACATTGCCTGAATACAACTCTTTGAAGCGTTCCGAAGGCATTTTATACAAATACGCTAATTTACCAAGGCACAATTTAATTTTCAACAACATTGCCCATCTAGTTCTAGCTATTGTCGCTTTATTTCATCATAATAACGGTTATAAGTTCCCCAGGCAATGGCTTAATGGCCATCCGGAAAATACGCAGCCCAATGGCAAAAGAGCAATTAACCCACAGACTTTTACCTTTCTTAACATATATCCCACAACGTACCCTTTACTTTACTTTTTACTTTCAGTGAACTGAGCAATTATTTGCCTCGCTCTCATTTATGCAAGGACAATCACAGATTCACCAGATGCAGTACTTAAGATTCCTTCATATCGACAAATTTTAAGCATGGTATGACGTAGACGTCTCTCGCTGCATTAGGAAACACAGCCCATTAACGCTCCGAAACGCTTTTGAGCGTTTGTTTTATCTGAAGATTTATCAAAAGCTGTAATCTGTGCCCACATATTTATCTTTCGAAGCGAAAAAGACATAGTGTCTGTTCTTTTTTCTATATATTTAATCTGTTTAGCATTTGTATGCTTCACAGAGCCGCGGCTTAGATGTCCCACCGCCATGAGAGTGTTAGCCAGCGCCAACACTCACGAACCTTGCCAAGATTTGTGAGTGATGGCGCTGGCTAACACTCCGCGAGTTCTACTAGGAAACATAAGTACCCAAAAAAGTGGATGCGGAAAGGGCGCCGTCGTAGCTCAATTGTTAGAGCATCGCATGGGTAATGCGAAGGTTGTGTCATCGTTCCACACATGCGGCAACTTGTTATTTCATCCATCTTCATTTCTATTTATTTATCGTTTATTTATTTATTTATCCTTCGCAATCATTTTTACGATATAATAAAACGCTTCCGCGACAAGGCCGCGTGTGGTTCAGCAGTAGAAGCGAAAAAAAAATGCTTTGCCGATCAGCGGAGCCGGCGTGGCGTGTACCAACTAGTGTTCAAAATGCGCGCGCCCGAAACCGGAATGTGTCAAACCATCCGCTTGGCGTCCCATCTCGCTGACTTCGTCCCTCGGCAAGCTGTACGAGAGGGTCATCGAAACCCGCCTCCAACATTACATAGAGGACGGTGATCTCTTCCCGCACACCATGCCTCGCTTCAGGCCGGGACTTTCTGCTCAAGATGCGTTCCTAATCCTAAGGGAAGAAGTTCTCAAGGGCATCCCGAAGGGAGGAGAACACCCTAAAAGGCGCCTGAAAAATCCGACCTAAAAGGGGCCTTCGATAACATCTCCCACGAGGCCATTCTCAAGGGACTGAACGACATCAGCTGCGGGGAGCGCATCTTTAATTACGTTAAATCGTACCTGACGGGCCGGACGGCAACCATCGGAATAGGCAAGACTCGATCGGATACGATTGACGTGCCGAACAAAGGAACACAGCAAGGGGCGATAATCTCCCCGATTCTCTTCAATGTCGCGATGCTAGCGCTGACCAAAGAGCCGCGGTAGATCCCCGACCTAGGTTACGCCCTGTACGCAGTCGACATCATGCTCTGGGCCACCAAGGCTTTCCTAGCGCGAGAAGAGGCGACCCTTCAAGAGGCTCCAACGGCCGCTTGTGCCGACGGCCACGACGGCCGACTAGTTCGGATGCGATAATTTCGGCTTCTGGTTTTTTCAATAATTTCGGTTGGTTTCCTTCCTCAAAAACCGAGTAAATTATGCGTTAATCGACGGAGCAAGTTGTGCGGACTTCACCGGTACCGGACGTTTCACGGTGGGTGACTTTTTTGAGGTTTTACGAGTGTGTGAAGTTCCGACTACGCCACGGCACAGCCAACCCTAGCGCGGTAGCTAGGCCTAACCTCGGCGAGGCAGCGCGGGTAGGCCTGGGCCTAGCCCTGTGACCACGGGCCAAGATGGAGCGCAGGATGGAGATCGTGGAGGGAGAAGACATCTCTCAAGAAGAAGCGAGCAGCCCCGGCTGGATGACGGCATATGGCCTCAAGAATGACAAGAGCATGAGAGCGGTGACTACTACCCGCGAAGGCAACCCAAGACGTGGCGAGCGAAAGGACGGAGGCTGCACTGCCGCCCTACGGAGCGCGTACCAGCGCATCGTCGCCACTGCAAGGCTCCCTCGACTGCCGAGGAACACGTATCGCATCATCGTCAGGCCAAGGAACGGCCCATGCGTGACCAAGGCTAGCCAAATACGTTTCGAGCGGGCCCTAGCCATGGCGGCGGCCCTGGCTCCGGCCGAAATGGAAGAGGACACCATTTGCCCCAACGGTTCCCAAAACATCTACGTGGTGTGCACTCCTCACGAGAAAAATGCATGCGCCTACGTAAAGGCACAGCAAGTCCGACTACGCGAAAGCACGTACCGGATCTCTGTGGACTCTGCTCCCCCCGACGACACGTGTAAAGGAGTAATACGGCGTGTCGACGTGGATGTCAACGAGGCTCAACTCCGAGCAAGAATCGTGAACCGCCGCAACCCAGGAGCCATCGAGGCCAAAAGAATCAAGAACACCATGGCTGTGGTAGTATTGTTTAGGGGTATCGAGGTGCCCAGTTATGTGTCTTGCGGCGGGAGCATGTTTCGCTGCACGCTATACAGGAGACACACAGAGGTTTGTTACAGCTGCGCAGGTTTAGGACATCGTGCCGACGTTTGCCCTAATTAAAACAGCAAGTGGTGCCGCACGTGCGGACAGAAATCACCAGCGTATGACCATGAGTGCATTCCAAAGTGTTCGCTATGCGAAGGTCCACATCCCACTGCGGAAAGAGTATGCAAACACAGGTTTCACGTCCCCTACATCTTCAGAAGGAGAAGACGCCAACGCCACCGGCGTGCCGAGAAGAATGCAGTCACGCGACTCCAGCGTATGTACCAGCGTCGCCAGCACCCTCGGAAGAGGTCGCTCCAGGACGCCATCTACGCGGCGGCGCGACGCCAAGCGGAGCCGCTCCCGTTCCAGAGGGCGCTCGGCGTCTCGAAGGAGATTTCAGGAGGTGCTCACGTGGGCGGATCGAGTGGCGAAGACGCCCAAACCCAGAAAGGTAACGCGGTCGGTATCGCCAGAGCATAGTGCAGAGCGGAAAATTCAGCTACTACGTCAGGAGATTGCTAGTCTCAAAGAAGAGCTATGCAAGCAGAAAGTTGCGCAGGCCATTCAAAGCAGGGTCGACGGTGCGAAACCGGTGGATAATGCCGTGCAGAAAAGCACGCAGGAACCCAAAGTGAAGGTTAGCAAAGCCAAACGTAAGGCCCCCCCCTCCACTTGAGGACGACTCGGAGATGAGCGAGTCGGAGATGGCCGGAGCGGAAAGCTCGCAGAACAGAATGCTCCAAGAGTTACTTAGGATTTCCAAAGAAAATCAGGCAAGCATTAACCAGCTCGCGCAGCGCATGGGAGCACTTGAGAGTAAAGTAGGAGCTGTAGAGTGTAAAGTACTGTAGTAGCAGTTGAAAATAAGATGGCGGTAAAGGCCAATTCAAAGGTTCGTAGGCAAGCTGCAGCTAATGACGGTACTGGGACGGCCCCGAAGGGTCATCAACATCTAAGCTAGCAGAATGGCGGGCACTCAAAAGGATCTGGTAATTTGGCAGTGGAATCGTGCTAGATTTCAAAGGCGCAAGACTTCGCTGCAACAGTACATTACAGCTGAGGCCAAAAGGCCGCAGGTAATTTTGCTACAGGAGACACTGTGTTACACCCACCCTCGCAGGCTAGAAATCGGTGGCGGCAAAGGGGGAGTCCAAGAGAGGTATAGCTGCGCTAGTGAGCAAAAAGCTCGCATACGTTGAACATGACTTTCAGCCAGGTCGCAGCAGAATGGAGGCGCTTCTGGTTGAGGTTACCCTAACAGCTGGCTTAAACAAAGCGTGTTCATCCTCAATGTTTACAGCCCACCATCCGGTCAGAGACAGTCTTTCCACTCCCTGTTTATGAAAGCGGCTTCGCTCGCTAGAGAGTCACCGTTAGTAATCGCGGGAGACTTCAACGCCCCACACAACGCATGGGCAGGCAGACAGCTAAGGGCACAAATCTGGCGTGGGCCGTCGATGACCTAGCGCTAACAGTCATCACCGATCCATGTTTCCCCACGAGACTGGGCACGTCGGTGGCTATAGACACAACCCCCGATCTTGCCCTTATCAGAAATGTAGAGCAAACAAGATGGGATAACAAGCAAGAAAACCTGGGCAGCGATCACTTCATCATTAGTGTTACCCTTCAGGTCAGAGCCCCCCAGGCCAGGTAATTTAATGTGACGGACTGGGATGCTTTCCGTAAGCTCAGAAAGGAGGATACTGGCGAATACGCCAGCTTCAGCGAACTCGTCTAGACACTCAGAGCAGATGTTGAAAAGGCTACAAAAACTATTCAAACCGAGCTCGAGGTTTCCAGTATGGACCCGCACCGCACACATCTCATGGAATCTAAGGCCTCTACTTTGAGGCGATGGAAAACACAAAGCCTTAACCGGAGGTTGCGAAAGATGGTTGCAGCACTTAACATGTAGATTGAACAGTACTGCACCGAGTTAGCTAGGCTACAATGGGATGAAATCTGTTCAGCAGTCGATGGGCGCATGCGCACAGGCGGAAAATGGAATCTCCTTAAACACATGCTAGATGACACGCAAACCAAAAGCAGTCAAAGACAGACATGGTGCCGCCTCATTCACAGGCACAAGCAAGAAGGAGGAACAGAACAAACGCTCTTAGACGAGGTAGCCAATAGATATCTCCCGCTAGGCGCAGCACACTCAGAGGAATATCCCAACATCTAATGTGACACGGTAAAGGAGCTCGGTGACCCCTTCACGGAGTCCGAAATCAGAGCAGTACTTCACAGCTTAAATAGCAGGTCGGCCTCAGGTCCGGACGGCATCTCGAACAGACTGCTAAGAACCTGGATGATAGGTCAATTGAGCTGCTAACAAAAGAGGTCAACAAAACTTGGGAGAACGGGTGCGTACCGGACGAGTGGAAAGCGGCCTCTGTTGTGCTTATCCCGAAACCGGGTAAGCCCCTAAACCTTGACAACCTAAGGCCGATATCGCTAACCACTTGCGTAGGCAAGGTAACGGAGCATTGGATCCTGCACAGGATATCGGATTACATAGAACGCAACGAACTGTTCCCGCACAACATGGCCGGCTTCAGGCCCGGCCTTTCCACACAGCATGTAATGCTACTCCTTAAGAGGCACATTTTCGATAACAGCACTAAGGATGTTAGGGGCATCTTAGCCCTTGACCTAACCAAGGCCTTTGACACTGTATTTCAACGACTTGCCCTGCAGGCCACGGCCACCCTAGGTCTGGGAGCAAAGTTTCAGGCTTTTCTGAGATCATTACTCATGAACAGAACAGCCACGATCAGGATTGCACAACTCAAGTCAGATGAGTTCGCACTAGGGGTCACAGGCACTCCCCAAGGAGCAGTCATCTTCCCCTTACTGTTCAACATAGTCATGAAGGGCTTGTCGGAAAGGCTCAGATCCCTTCCAAATATAAGCCACTCGCCATACGCAGACGATATCACGATTTGGTGCCCCGGATGATCACTCGCAGAGGTAGAGCACTCGCTACAATAAGCCCTAGACGCAACGGAGTCCTACCTGGAAGACACAGGCCTCCAACTATCCGAAAACAAATCTGAATTGTTACTTACAGGCCGGCCAGGCAAGGTGTTAGGGGGCTCACCCCCGTAAACCCACTTCCCATATCCCTCTTTGCAAGAAACGGGCCACCCATTCCTCAAGTCGAATCTGTCCGAATCCTAGGATTACTGATTGACGCGCGTGGATGTAATGCCAAAACGATCACGCGCATCACGGCGAAAACCGAGAGCATGCTGAGACTAGTTGCTAGAGTATCCTGACGAAAGAAGGGACTAGGTGAAGACAACCTGCTCAGGATCCATCACGCTTTCCTAATGAGCCACATCAACTTTGTAGCCTCGGCCCTTAACTGGACCAAAACTGAAAAGAATAAGCTTAACATTCTCATGCGCAAGAGCATCAAAAAGGTACCGCGGTTACCAGTAACCACTTGCTCGCACAGATTAAGCCAACTCGGTATGCACAACGACATTCATGAAGTGATCGAAGCGCGGGTCACAGCACAGGTAGTCAGGCTCTCGTCAACCATGGCTGGGAGACGCATCCTAGACGAGGCCTGCATGGCTCCAAGAATACTCAATGAACGGAAAATCACCTTATCCAGGGAGGCATTGGCAACCTTTGTGGTCAGCCCATTCCCTCGGAATATGCACCCGCAATACAATGTAGGGAGGCGAAAAGCTCCAGCACGGGCGATATTACAGAAGGCCAGAGAGAATCAAGATTCGACTGTCTTTGTCGACGCGGCTCAGTACGGCAACTCTAGCACGTTCGCGTTGGCAATCATTGACGGCAAAGGGGAATTACGCTCCTCGGCCTCGCTTAGGTTTGCTTCGAGTGGAGTCGCGGAATAGGTCGCCATAGCCCTGGCCATGACGGACCCCTCGCGCACCAACGTTTTCACCGACTCACGAGCGGCCATCAAAGCTTTCGAATCGGGTAACCTAGCGCAAGAGGCTGCCTCCATTCTGGAAAAGAGAACAAACCCTAGCACTCACTTTCTCTCTTGGCTTCCCGCCCATATGGGTGCGGACATTCATCAGAACATACCTAACCTTAACAAGCTTGCCCATGACCGTGCGCGCGATCTAACGCGCCGCGACGGCATGGGGACAGGATGAAATCCAGCAGAACGATCCGCTCCTTACCTTTCACGAGATAACATCTCACTATCGGCTTAGCAGAAGGGCCTATCCTCTTCCTCACCTGAAGTTAGACAGGTCTCAGTCAGTTTCACTTAGAATGCTACAGACTGGCTCATTCCCCTCGCTGGGCTTTCTCAGCCGTATCTACACAGACGTCGATTCGAGCTGTGCGCACTGTAATGCTTCAACAGACGGCTCTGGTGCGGAAGTGCAGCGCATTGCTTCTTCTGTAAATGACATTGAGTACCAGAGCAGAAAGCTGAACCTCGAAGTTCATGGTCTTAAGCACGTTCGAGACGAATGCCTGCTTACAGAAATAAACGCTATAGCATCCAAACTCAAGTTAGAAATGCTGAATGATCAGTTAGTTTCGGCAATCCTCAGGCTGCCAGCTAGAGCGGATAAAATTCCAGCCGTCTTGATACGTTTTGCGAAGCAGTCGGTTAGAGATAAGTGGTTAGAGAAAAGGAAAGCGTTTCCGGCTCTTCAATCTGGCCTAAATGTGATGGAAGACATTACAACGCAAAATAGGGCTCTACTTAAGAAGCCTAAGGAAAGGGCGAAAGCGAATGAATTCCGCTTTGTCTGGCACCGTGGTGGCAAGATCTTTATTAGGAAGGAAGAAGGAGATAGCGCCCATGTGGTAAAGAATGTATCTGATCTAAATAGTCTCAAATGATGAGTTAATCTGCATGCCGTCAGTTCACCATGTCAAGCGGAGATTGGGTATCGCCTACAGAATTACTCGACTTCATCGGTTCGGAACATTGGCTATCCACTAAATGTTTTCATTTAAACTGCCAGTCCGCTCGAAACAAACATAATGAGCTAGATGTGTTTTTCGGTAGTCTTAATTTTAAATTCGATTTCGTTACGTTATCTGAGACATGGTACAACCACAGTTCTCTTGTGTCGCATCTACCGGGCTATCAGTGTTTCAACCAATTTATGACTACCTCTCGAGGTGGCGGTGTTAGCTTGCTTGTTCGTGACAATATTAATGTCGACTACATCGAAGAATTCTCATGTGTCACAGATGACTACGAAGTTCTATCTTTTTTCAGCGGCAGCAGCGTTTACTCGGTGTTTTATCGTCCACCTGGAGGCGATATTCCACGTTTCTTTAGTTTTCTCGAAAATTTCTTTGCATATGTCTGTACGTATAAGTATGACGTAATCTGGCGTGGTGACTTTAACATTGATCTCCTAGCTGACTCGTGCTTAACTCGGGAATTTCATATCCTGCTTCAGTCGAATGGTTACTCAAGCGTTATCTCTGTTCCAACACGAGTAACCTATGCCGCGTCAACTTGCCTGGATTTGTTTATCACCTATGTTTCAACGGCTATCATAAAAACCGGCGTTCTTTCGTGTAACCTGAGCGACCATATGCCCGTTTTTTTCTGTCTCATACGATGCACTGAAAAAAACGGACAGCGTCTTTTCCCCAGCCAAGTGATCACACCAAACCGTCTCGAAACGTTTCGCAGACAGATTCAGGTACTTGACTGGAGCGATGTATATGCCCCACAATGTGCACAATCAGCATATGAGGAATTTCTGCGTATTTTCATCACGTGTTACCAGGAACACTTTCCTTTGCAAACTAGACGCAAGCGATCATCGAACATTCGCAAACCGTGGATCACGGACGACCTCTTTCGCAAAATAAAGTTTAAAAAAAAACTCTATAACCAGCTTGTTAAGTCTCGTAATATAACCGATCTACACATATTTAAACGCTACCGCAATACGCTAACAAATGAGCTTCGGAAAGCAAATGCCTCTTATGAATATGAATACTTCATGTCTTGTCAAAGTGACAGTCGCAAAACTTGGAAAAAACTAAATGTTCTGTTAAACCGAGCGCCGTCGTCGCCTGCAAATATTGAGATTTTTAAAAACGGCTTTATCATCCCGGATGAAGAGCTTCCTGATTACTTTAATAATTTCTTTGTTAATGCAGCTGGTTCATGTGTGCACAGAAATGCCACCCGCTATGTTCAGGTCAGGTGCCCCGATAGTATATTCTTATATCCTACTACCGAGTCTGAGCTAGTCCATTTATTTTCTGAGTTACGTAATACCACGTCATGTGACATTGACGGCATACAGATTACACCTGTAAAGCACGTCTTGAACATTATATCGCCTGTTTTAACATACATTTACAACCTCTGCCTGACATCGGGGGTATTTCCTGCCAAAATGCAGACAGCTAAAGTATTTGCACTGTTTAAAAAAGGCAATAAAACTGTGATATCTAATTACAGACCCATTTCAATACTTCCACTATTTTCAAAAGGACTTGAAAAATAATATTTCGGCGTATTTCAGATTTCCTTGAAAAACATAACCTGTTCACTGACTGTCAATATGCTTTTCGAAAGGGACGGTCAACCCAGCTCGCGTTACTAACACAAAAGGAACAAATATTGCAAAATTTTGAAAACAAGCAGCTCACGCTTGGGGTTCTTATCGACTTCAGTAAAGCGTTTGACTCTATTAACCATGAACTTTTGTTAAAGAAGCTAGAGTACTACGGTATTCGTGGTATTGCTTTGGATATAGTGAAATCTTGTTTAAATCAGCGGAATCAACTTGTTGAAATTAATGGCATCTGCTCCCAGTTCAAGGAAGTAACAGTTGGTGTTCCCCAAGGAAGCATATTGGGCCCCCTGCTTTTCAACATATACGTTAATGACCTTGTTCTTGTCGATAGTGAACCTAAATACATCATCTATGCAGATGACACTACGCTGCTTTTTTCATCGAACAACGTTGAAAGGCTGGATTCAACTGCGAACTATGTTCTTGAAAAAATACACAGATGGTCACACGATAATGTCAGTTACTCATGCTTTTCCCATTTAATACCGTTAACGAGCGACCAATCTAGTGTATGTTATCGTGCATTTTTGCCATGTTGTATATCATTTTCATGAACGGTATTCCTTGCTCTGTTAACAGTAACAAGTGTTCGTGTGCCTTCATATATTGCTTTGTATTCCTAGTGCCTTCAATACTGTGTAACACGGTAATCTTCTTATAGCACTGTTCCTGTTGGCAATTTGTACTTTTTATACATTTTACTGTTTAATATGCCCCCTTACTTTATGCCCTGCCATAGGGCTTGTAAGGTGCTTTTGAATAAATAAAAAAATAAAAAAATTAACACTGCCAACACAAAAGCTATTTTATTTCAACCAAAAATAAAGGTGTGAGCTTAGAGACAGACATTATGATAGGTTTTTCAAGAATTGAGCTTGTTCAGTCTGCGAAGACGTTAGGTGTCTTTTTTGACAGCCATATGTTATGGACTAATCACATCGACTTCCTTGGAGGCAAACTTGCGCAAGTAGCTGGGGCGCTCTTCAGCTTAAGACCGCTACCACGCAAGGTCAAAGTTCTTTTGTACAACGCTCTCTTCCTGAGTCACGTACACTACTGCTGCCTCGAGTAGAGTACGACGTCTGCTACAAGCATAAACCGGTTATTCTTGCTTCAAAAAAAGGCAATACGTAGTATCTGTAAGGCTCCAGTAGACGCTCACACTGCACCTCTATTCAAACAGTTGAATTTACTCACACTGCATTCTCTGTTGCAGTTGAGGCTGTTACTAGCCTATTGTAAAGAAGCAAAACAAAGCCAGTCATACACCACATCGTTAGCACAACTAACTAGAAACAGAACAGAATACAGTACACGGTCACCTGAACACTGGTATGTGCCGCACCCTCGCACTAACTATGCTCTTCAAATGTTGTACCATCGCTTACCACGCCTATTAAACACGCTTAAATGTAATAACATAGATGTCACTTCCTGTCCTGTATCGCATTTATATGAGCATTTCAGTGACATTTGAAGACGATTTAATGGGTTGTTTGTGACTGTTTTCTGAAGTAGACTGTCGTCACACATCTCAATTGATATTAGCCTCTGTCAAATCATGTCTTATTCTTTCCTACAATGATTACTTTGTTCTATTGCTGCTTCTTTTGTACAATACTGTACACTGTGGATTCGCGTAGTTTTTATGATTTGTAATGGTTTTCTTTCTTTTTTTTTCATTGCACTTCTGTTTGCTGGCATACTGTCTAAGCCAACTTGTTATTGTTTTTTTCGCTTATGTATTTGTTTTGTCGGTTCAAAATCAGTGCCTGTGCCTTCTGCTGCTGCCCTCAGACCGGGTTTAAGGCCCGTCAAGTTGCTGCGAGCAACTTTTTCCTTAAATCCCCCATAAATTGTACGTTTATGGAAATAAAGGCTCATTATTATTATTATTATTATTATTATCTATTGTTCCTTAGCGCACATGCTCTGGCAATGCCTCGCGTTACCTAACGGCCCTCTATCCAGCGAAGCCGACTGGGAAGAGGCACACCAGAGCCCATCGCTCCAGACACAACTAGAGGCAATCCAGAGGGCCCGAGAAAGGGTGGCCCCGACTTGGACGCGGCCAGCGGCTTCCGCATGTCCCCGATAGGGGCCTCCGCTGAAGCTCCTCAGGATCAAATAAAGTTCATTGTCTGTCTGTCTGTCTGTCTGTCACAAGTCCATTTCTCGTATGTTGTCCTTGGTGTCAGTGTTTATTGGCTTCTAATGAGCTCCTGACTCGAAGCTTATCGTTATGATTGAAAAGGATGGTATACAATCAGTATATTTTACCGGTGCTGACATATGCAGCAGAGACTGGGAGAAGACGAAGAAGCTTGAGAACAAGTTAACGACCACACAAGGAGCGATGGAACGAAGAATGCTAGGCATAAATTTAAGAGAGAGAAAGATATCAGCTGGGATCAGAGAGCAAACAGATATAGACGATATTCTAAGTGACATTAGAGAAAAAAATCGCGCTGGGCAGGTCATGTAATGTGCAGATTAGATAACCGCTGGACATTAGGGGGACATAATGGGGACAGAATGGGTATCAAGAGAAGGGAAGCGCAGTAGGGGATGGTAGAAGACGATGGGGCAACGAAATTCGGAAATTTGTGGGTTTCAGTTGTAATTGGTTAGCCCAGGGCAGGGGTAATTGTAGATCGCAGGGAGAGGCCTTCGTCCTGCAGTGGACATTGAATAGGCTGCTGATGCTGCTGTTGTTGTTTCTGATGATGATGATATCACTACTGAAAATCGAGTCCCTCGGTTAAGCCCCGTTCTTCTCGCTTAATGCAATGAGAAAGAAAGACTGATTTCAATGGAAGGAACGAGGCGGTATTACGACTATGGCATGGCGGCATAGGAATGATGTTACTGACGTTATACGAATGATTAAACGAAAGCGTGACAACCACGAAATGGCAACCACTCTTTGACGACGATGACGTAATGACAACGGCATGAAGAGAGCGTAATTACAAAGCTCTTGTAGCAAAGATGCATTGACAACAATGGCATACCCAAGCCGTTGGTACCACTGGGTCGGAGAAGAATGCGTGGCAAAAACATTCAATGGTCGTCACTTCAACTTCGTGATCCGTTTCTGATATTGCTGATCACGACGGCATCAATATGACAATTCAATCGCGAATGCATGACTGTTGTCTGAGGACGATGGAGTGAAGAGAATGGCACGACGAGCGTCAGATGACAAAGTTAGAATCAAGGCACGGCAACGACCGCGACGCCTGCACGGTCATGAGCCCATACCTACTGGCCCAAGCTATTAATCAGCTTGGGCGATAGGGTCAGGCTAGAAGGCGTGATGACGATAGCCTAACAATAGTAAAATGACTAGGCTGTATTGACGACATAAATAACGACGAAGATGGCATCGCGACCACGAGTACGTATCTAGTGCTCCACAGCTTTGGGCTAATCAGTCGATGTAAAAGGCTAGACAGCTAGACATGAAGACTCAAAACGATTGAAGTATGCAAATGTTACTATTCACGTCAGTACAAAGGCAACATTTTTTTACGCAGTAAACGGTTACAAGCCTATCTATGGCTACGTGCAGTGAGATTTGACCTACACCGGAAGCACTTGCTTTTATTTGACTGCGGTGTGACGAAGCTTTGATCAACGTGTTTGATGGCGTTCTGACATTGACGCTCATGACAGCGACAATCGTTCCCCATACTTCAGAATCATGGGTTTGGGCAGCTCCATCTTCCCTACATCCCCGCAAGTAAAGTGTTCATCATATATCAGAAACTTAGAAGATTCATGAAAGGAACGTCATGCCTGCAGCCTTGAGGACCTGATCACAAGTTTGGTGGTTGTGGCTAGGTGAACCTTCCATAACACAAAAAATCCTAGAGATTTCAATGCGGAACTAGAGTAACTTCAATGATTCGAAGGCGACCGATCGAACATACCGACGAAGCATGTGAGTTCGCGACCATACAAACGATCGCCGCTTACAATAGAAAAGCCAACGGCATATTGACGGGCTGCACAACCAACACGCTAAATTGTTTTTCGAAACACTGTACCCTTGAAAGCCACTGTCCCTCATATGGAAGACGGTGCGTGGCCTTGGTTCGTCTCCACAACAACAATATAGAATGTGCGATCTGATCCCCAACAATGGCGCTCGCAACTCGATATAGCCGAAGATTGTGGCTATTGTGCTTACTATCAGTGGCGAAAGTTGTGGTGAGGTTCCCACCCCGCGCCTTGCTAAAATAGCTGTGTCCTCTTCACTCTAGGAACTGCATGCTGCTCTGATCTCCTGCAGGCGTTCCTCATCGCCAGGGGCACACAGTATCCTATCGGCTACTTTACGCCAACATAGTGAAGATCGCTAAGGTCAACTTATGAACTGTAGCAAGTAGTCATGCAGTGAAGGCGTTGCTCCTTAGCTATGGATGTACAGCCGTTTCATACCAATCCTGAGGCCTGGAAAGCCACGCTCAACTTAGCATGGAACCTACTCCATTGCATGGTACAGCTGTATTGGGAGAGTAATGGAAAGGAGGGTCCTCGAATATATTGTGTTCTATCTTGAGCGCTCCAACGTATAACCCGAGGTTAAAAAGGGCGTTGGAAGAGTCCAACCCTCCGCTAACAACGTCGAGGGCCTTGTGACATTCGGTTCATAAGAAAAATGCCCTAATGAAATATCACTTGCACTCTTCCTCAATATCAAAGGCGTATCTGATAATATAACGCGCGAAGCCATTCTCGATGGCCTAGAATATGTAAAAATTCGGGGACAAATTTTTCAATGAAGTCGAACCTCCCACTTCTCGAGATCTTTGCGTAGGGTGCTAATAGCCGAACCGTTGAAAAATTGATCAGCAGCATAGAGCTTTCAGCCCAGCTTTGTTGAACCTTTCATTCATTGAACCTGCCGAGGTTCTCCCACGCAGTCAACCTTTCCGTATACGCTGGTGACGTGTTCATCTGAGTTTCAGCAGCAACGCGGCTCCAAGTGCCTTCATGGCTCGAAAAAGCAGTAACCATGACCTCGACGCGACTTCGTGCTCAAAACATCAGAATCTGGGCCGAGAAGAGCGCCTTAAAAGGTTTGACCCACAAGCCCGTGAGCTGGTGCTCCGTTTTTGGTGGCCACACAGTGGTTTCATATGCAAAATCTACCGATATCTAGGTGGTATTATCGACAGAGACTTCTCATAAACCTTGGCAACTCATACTTGAAGAAAAGACTTGCTAACATAGCCCATATACTAAAGTGAAATGTAGGGCACATTGGTGACATATATGCTTGAACTACACGAGACGCTCTCCTATTGTCTTCAAGATATCAAGAATCCGATCCCCTACAAGGAAAGGATAAAATCTTTTATAAAAACTAAGACAGGCTTCTTGCAGTATTTAACACCGCACTGAAACGGCGAATATGCGCATGTTCATCATGAAGGGCAAGTATTCAAAGGAGACGTAGACTCTGTTGCGGCGTTCTTTACTGTAAGAGTAGCAACTGCGATTTTGAATCATCTCTGATCAGGACAGATCCCGGAGAACCCGTCACGATAACCGTAGATGGTAATGAGTTTGTCGTTGAATCGATATACCAACACAACCTATTGCCACCGTCGAAAAGAGCTATGCAGGAAACGTGTTATCCGCGGAATTCCGCTTTCGTGCTTTGTATGGATGGGTGCTATGGGCATCCCCTTTGGGATGCGGCTGTGGGTTGCGCCACCAAGCTCTTGTTATTATATTCCCTAACGTCCTAGCTATACTAAATAACACAACACTCGGCGCCACCCGGCGCCACCACCGCGAAGCCTGTGCATGACCTCCGAAATTGATTATACCTTTCTCAGCGTTCGTACGTACCGACGCGTCATATATTTCCTAATTACGCGCGTTTTCCTTACTTTTCTCTTACGCACGTCTCCACTTATTTTCACTTACGCGTAACTCCTCTTATGCGCGCCTTCCTGGAAACGCTCCGCCGCCTAGTGGCACTTTCTGAAGAGTGCGTGCGTGGCCTTTGAGACTAGAAGTGTGGCGCTCTGGGCCCTGCGAAGCTTGAGAATTGTTTCGTCGCTTGACGCAAAAGCAGTGGCACATTCTCAATGACCCAAGTTGGCGAGAGGTTCATTGAAGGGCAGCACATGCCAAAAGCATTCATCGCGCAGGTTGCACAAGCCATTGCCTGAAAGAGGTTCGTTGGAAACCAGCATGTACCTAGTACAACGAGCAAAAGCATCGGGTTGCTGTCCTTTAGAAGCGCTTTTGACGTGGGCCTAATCCTGCCCATCATCGGAGAAATTTAAAAGGCCTCTTTCATCATTGCAGAGCTACACATTCTCAGTGGCAGATGCGTAATCTTAAGTTGGCATCAAAGAAGCTTACTGGAGAGCGACACACAGCAAGCGGCAGATACCCAGCAGCACAAGTTGGCATCGTAAATGTTCATTGAAGAGCGGCACACACCGACCTGCATGTATTCGGTGCTCCAAATCGGAGCCAAAAATTTAATTGACCAGCGGTACCTAAAAGTCGAGCATCTACATATGCACATTTGACACTGACAAAGAACGCCATATACGTACACATTGCCCATACTCGGCGACAAAAGTTGTTCGGATGTTCAATTTCAAATCCTGTTCTCGCAGCACAGCAAGGACGCTATAACGCAAAACTATTCCAAACTTTTCTATTCCAATTCTGCAGTCATACCACTGTGACTGGTCCAAAACTTTTTTGAACCACCCCCAATTCACCTGTCTGTCCCGCGACGCCACGTAAACCGCGATAGCTCCCCATCTGATATGACATGTACACGCTGTTTATGCATAATTTGACCAAACAAAACAAGAATAGTTACTTCTGATTCGATGCCTTTTCGCCATTAGCCCTCGGCTATGGGTCAATTGTTTTCGGGTTGCCCCCCCCTTCACCTGCCTCTCACGGGACATCACAAAACCGCAAAAACTTACCGTGTCAAAGTGACGTGTAGGCGTTAAAGATGCATTAATATGCCGAGCAAAAGTGAATTTTCTTCTGAGTAGCCGCAGTCTGCCCCGTTACGAAAGGAATAAAAGATGGCAGCCGGCGATCGCTCCGGCACTGCCTACTCGCCCCTGCCGGAGAGCATGGATTTATTTGCGTGTAATAAAAGTTTCTGTGTGGCCGTGTAACGTTTTCAAGAACTTCCGGCACGTTTACGATCTCGTTCTGCCAACTCTCCTTCAATGAGGATCCGTTTTAGCGTAATTCTTAAGCTTCCGTTACATGCCGCCGCGATTGTCGACGAGCCACCTCAAGCTAAGTAACAGAAAGCGGACCAATCGCAGACGCCGGCACCACCCTCTTAATCCGGTTATTGATATTCACTGCAGTGGCTCGGACCCATTGAATCCCTCTCTATTTGAGTATGGTTCTGGCCTCTTGTGAGTCAATTAGATAAGACAAGCCGCTCAGTACAGGCAATGTTATTTGTTTTTCATGGAAACAAAAGTGACCTCCCATGAACGAGGGGAGCATTTGATTGGTTTGTTCAGACAACCCTGCGGGTGACCGCGCGATGCCTGCGTCGGCGGTTATGCAAATTTGACGTCAGGTGATTGGCTTACAAACATATTGGAATAGTTTAACGTTATACGGCCCCAGCCTTATGCGCCAGACATTCGAACCACCAGTAACCCGGGAAGTCGAAAGACGGTTGCATATATAGATCCATCCATCAATACATACATCAACCATCCATCCATCAATCCACACAGACACACACACACACACACACGCACGCACGCACATACATACATACATACATACATACATACATACATACATACATACATACATACATACATACATACATACATACATACATACATACATGGGGACTTGCGATAGCCCTTGGCAAGATTCAGTGCAGTTAATTAATTTTGATGTCTTCGTTGTTATAACAGGACAGTTGCGAACCCCTGGTTTTTTTGCCATTTCCAAAATTTTGTTCTCAGCGCGCTTTCCTACATCCGGAGCGGCAATCGTGTTCACTTGATCCTTCATTGCACTGCACGGCGACTGCATCGCCAGTCATTCCAGGGGTACCACTCGCCCACAATATGGCTCTGTGTGGTATTTCCAGCGAGTTTCAGAAGCACATTTCGCAAGATCACGGCATCACGACCTTCTGGGCATGGTGGCACCTAAAGAATGCGGTTGAACCCTTTACTGTTCTTTGTGCTGTTCTGCCTCCTGCGCACTGCATACTGCCTGGAGCACAACGTGGTCACGGCGGCTACGTACGAGCACGGCGATCTCATCTGCCGTCAACCTGCTGATCAGCATCTGTTGTCACCCATCAGACCACCTCATCATACAATGACACTAAGCACAGAGGGCGCCACGCAGCTTCTGCAAGTGGCGACACCATGCGGAACCAGTGTAAAGGGCCACCCATTGGAATACGCGACCAGTGGTCACGGTGGCACCGAAAGAATGCGCTTAAACCCTCTGCTGTTCTTTGTGCAGATGAGAAAGGATTACGGCAAGTGTTGCCGTTCAAGCGATCCGATTCTACTAGTGCTGCCGTGCCCATGGCTGTGTTGCTTGCTTCATGTTTTTTGCCTCCGGAAGTTACTGCTTTTAGGAGGGGACATTGAAACTAACCCCAGGCCCGAAGTTTCTCAAATCTTGAAACAACTTAAAGAAATCGCCGCTGATATTAAGGATATCAAAGTAAAGCTCCAGGTCGAAATGGAAAAAATCTTTATAGAAACTTGAAGACACGGTCCCTTTATGCGGAAATCGGCTTTCACATATTAACAAAGTCGTTCTGACCCTTGAAATGAAAATAGAAGAATTGGAGAACCCCAGTAGACGACCTAAATTGATTATTTTTGGCCTAACAGAACCGGAGAGTGAAAACGGCGAATCATTGGAAACAGCCGTAAATAAACGTAACTTTCAAAAACTTCTCAAACTGAACCCGATAGCTCTTGAACGAATACATTAATTAGGTCGTCCGTCCACAAATAAGAAACGACCTGTCATCATGAGATTGTTCGATACAAGAGACAAAGTGTTAATTTTTAAACAATGCCACAAGCTGAAGAACACTACAATATCAATAAATGTAGACTATTCGCGAAAAGTTCGAGAAGTTAGAAGGAAGCTGTGGGCAAGTGCTAAAGAAAACTGCGAGAACAGTGATAACGTTTCCTTAGCTTTTTACAAATTATACGTCAATAGGACAGCTTATATTTGGAGCGAGGAAACAAATGAAACAATTCCTGTTGTAAAAAACGACGCAGAAAAACCATACCGCCCAACAACCCGTCGTCACGCGCAAGCGCAGAAATAGGCATGAGAGTCGCCGATGATTAAGACAATGTTTCAGAACTTTCGTGTTTAGAAATCTTCGAACCTGCCATCGACAAAAATTCAGTTTTAGCCAAGGATAAACGTCTGCGTATCGTGAATTTTAAAGCACGTAGCGTGGTGAACAAGACAGATTCCTTAGAAATTCACTTGCTACAACACGATCCGCACATCGCAGTCATAACAGATACCTGGTTGCGCAGCGATATAAGGAATGAACTTGTTTTTCCACCTCATTACAAAGTATTTTGCAAGAATGGACTGCGCAGAGGCGGAGGTATAGTGGTTCTAGTTAAAGACCGAATCTGAGCCACGCTTATCGGTGATACTCCCGAACTAGAGTACGTATGCGTCAGGTTATCGTACTGGGGTCAATGCTTTGTGCTGTTCGCATTTTATAGACCACCTGATGCTACACATGAGTATTTCAATAAACTTAAAGAGCACATGTCTCTCTACCAAAATAAGAAAATTTTTCTGATCGGCGATCTTAACTTGCCGGGTATCAACTGGGAGCTCCTCCAAGGAAACAATTAAGCCGTTGCAAATGCTAACATTATTTTTCACATTATGCTAACACACGATCTTATTCAAGTGGTTAATGAACCCACGCGTGTGCAAGGATCATCATGTTCTATATTAGATGTTATTTTTTAAACCGAACCTCTTCCAAGCATACTGTGTCAATCGAAGATGGCTTATCTGACCATTACCTTATTGCACTTTCCTTGCTCATTGTCAAAACTACTGTTTCTAAAACTTCCAATACCAATTCTTTTAAAGACTACACCCGAGCGGATGACGCCAGCATAGTCGACTACATGGAAACTTGTCTTACGCGCTTTGTAGATAGTGGTAGTTATGTGTCTGCACTTTGGACCGAGTTTACTACAATGTGCAGGCATTGCATATATGCATTCATACCCACTAAAACTAAGTAAGTCAATAAAAGTACGCCTTGGATGACGCGTGGAATAGTACAACTAAAGCGCAAAATCAAACAAATAAGAAAGAAGCATCCACGCACAGTCGTTATCACGGAACTCCAAAAAAAAAAAGAAGCTGTTATGCGCCGTGCGCGATTCACAAAATTTTTTATTTTTCCACAACATTGCCCAACTTTATAGAAAACGCACCGGCTATGTTTTGGGGATACCTTGGCAATAGCAAGAAGACTATTACGGAAATTTCAGTTAATGGAACCATTCTTGACGACTTGAATGTCATCGCACAACGTTTTAACTTATTTTCATAGCGTATTCTTCCGTGCACGATCAAGCCCACCTTTGAGTTCTGCAGTGTTTGAAGAGCATGAGGCGAATTTTATATCTGACCATGACAGTGTGTCTATGTTACTCAATTTAAAAACCAAAACAACCGCTGGCCCTGACAAGATAACCTCCAGAATGTGTTTCTTAGGCGATACGCCGAAACTGTTGCCAATTTCTTAGTTGTATTATGTAGAGCATCTTTGTTATGCGCGAAAGTGCCTGAAGATTGGAAGATGGCTCGAGTTGTTCCGGTCTTTAAGAAAGGCGATTGATTATTGCTCGAGAATTACCGCCCCATATCATTAACACCATCTAGCTGCAAACTGTTCGAGCACATAATCGCAACTCGCATTAATGAATTTTTATATGAACACTCCAAATTAACAAGTGCTCAATATGGCTTCAGAAATGGTTGTTCCACTACCACACAATTAGTAACAATAATTGATTCAATTGCCAAAGCTTTGGATGCCAACGGTCAAATTGATGCAGTGTTTTTGGACTTCAGTAAAGCATTCGATAGGGTAATTCACAGAAAACTAATTTTAAAATGAAGGAACATTAATCTTCCAAGCATCATAATTACCTGGATTACAGACTATCTGGGTAATCGCCAACAGTATGTTTCAGTTGACGATCGCAACTCGGCATATCTACCAGTCACTTGAGGTGTTCCCCAGGGCAGTGTCCAGGGCAGTGACCCCAGTGTCCTGGGTCCATTGCTCTTTCTATTTATATTAATGACATTGTTACCGTCGTCAAACCAGGAGCACAAATAAGGCTGTTTGCTGATGACTGCGTTGTATTCCGTGCTATTAAGTCCGTGGATAATCAGAAGGAACTTAACTCTAGTTTGAATAATATATTTTTGAGGTGCGAAGAATGGGGCATGGCTGCAAACAGATAAAACTGTCTCTCTTCGCATAACGCATAAAAGGAATCCCTTGGAATACACGTATCAAATGGGATCTGTTTCATTAAAGCAAGTTGAGAGTTACAAGTACCTTGGCGTGACGTTCACTAATAAATATTCTTGGAACCATCACATTGACAACACATGTTCTTCCGCCTTTCGGAAGCTAACCTATCTGCGACACAAACTAAGAAAGCTCCCTCAAACGTTAAGCTACTCGCTTACCTAACCTATATCCAGCCAAAACTTGAATATGCTTGCGTTGCATGTGATCCATACACTAAAGTCAATGTTAACAAACTTGAGAGAATACAGACAAAGTCCGTTCGTTTTATTTATTCTAGGTTCAAAAGTTCGGACTCCCCGTCAGAGTTGATGTTGGCTAACGACATTCCTTCGCTTGAACAAAGAAGACAGAAACACAGGCTAGACATTTTACATAATCCAATTAATCACAAATTGGCTCTGGACCCTTCACTATATGTAAGTTTTCTCTCCACTAGGTATACAAGACACCACCGTCCGGATACACTGACACCTATCTATGCTAGGACAGACAGCTATAAGTTCTCCTTCTTCCCCCGGACTACATCTGAATGGAATTCGCTGCCCGCGCGTTACAACATCTGACTGTGTTTTATGTAAGTTCTTATTGTCTTTTTTTCTCTATAGAATGTGTTCTTCCTGCTGAATGAGCGGGGCAGGTCTTCGGCTCTTAAACTCCCTTGTCTTTGATGTGCAATTCCCTTGCCAATTTTTACATCGTTTTGTTTGCACCATTAATTGAATTAGGTATTGTGTTTTGATCTTTTTCACTGAATGTTTCTACGTTTAATATATCATTGTAAAGTCTAGATATATTATGAATGTATACGAACGTATCTTGTATATATCTTGTACTCAATGTCTGCCCGTCCCTCAAGGACCACAATGTGGTCTGCAGTATGCGCTAAATAAATAAATAAATGACACAATCCTCGACACTGTAGCAATAAGAAAGCCATTTCCACACTTATCATAGCGCGAACGTTTCTTCAACATGCCTATAGCACGCAGCTATTTACAACCCACACTATGCCTCTGGCCGTCTTCGTGCATTTAAATTAAATATTTCGCGGGTACTGCGACAGTCTGCAACGCAAAAATAGGTTGAATAGGTCTGTTGCGTGAGGCACGTGCCTTTTATTTTGCTCTCTCAATATTAAGAGGTGTATAAATATATACGAGTGAAAACTGTCACACTTACTTGTCGGATGCAGAACCAGTAGCTCCGGCTCTTCACTCACATTTTACTGCTTGGCACTTTCGTTACTTGCGGTGCACTAGACCGGCTCGACCAGGCAGCGCTTCTGCGCCTTGCTACAAGCGCCCCGTTGCTGAAAACATTTGTCTGGGTGTTCTAAGCAGCTCCTCGGCGGTGGTTTACTTACATCGCGTTTGCGTGGTTTCTCTCTCTCTCTCTTACACTGTTCTTCACGCTCGCGCTATTATTTGAGCGCCAGCCTGAGAATTGGCTGGGCAACGAATATTTGTGTAACTTCAATGCAGTTTTACAGAAACGGTCCTATGGAGAGAACCTTTCTCGCAGTGAGAACAAGAAGAAATGGCGACGTCTTATGGACCTAATATTTACCTCGTATAGCAAACACGGACACCCTGCATAAAGAAGGCATTGCACGATTAAGGCTATCTGCATTCACAACCAAAACAAGTCAAATCCAAAAAAAGCATCAGACGTTCATCAGGGACCAATTATAAGTAGGGTTATTCGTTTTCGGGTTTTATATTTTTTCAAATTCGGGGGGTAAAAATCGGGCGTTATTTTTCGGCTTGATAATAGGGGAGAAATCGGGTTTTCCGTGGAAAAATGAAAGAACAACCGCCAAGGTGTTTCGCATATCAGCGGCAGGATTTACTGCAATATTTACCTTGAGGTAAATCAGTGAGTGAGTGAGTGAGTGAGTGAGTGAGTGAGTGAGTGAGTGAGTGAGTGAGTGAGTGAGTGAGTGAGTGAGTGAGTGAGTGAGTGAGTGAGTGAGTGAGTGAGTGAGTGAGTGAGTGAGTGAGTGAGTGAGTCAGTCAGTCAGTCAGTCAGTCAGTCAGTCAGTCAGTCAGTGTCAGTCAGTGGATTAGAGGTTACCATGCCGAAAGGCATGTGTAACAAAATCTGGTACACTTTATTAATTGAGTTGTACAGTTACAGGCTCCCGAAGGAGTTTACGCGAGGCAGGAATTAGCAATAAAAGACGCACAATGAAATTATACCATGTTAGCGGGTAAAAATGAAAGAACAAATATTCAGCGAATACAAATAAAGTGGTAAGAGACACAAAAGACTGTACGAAATACAAAAAAGGAGTACAATGAAATTATACAAGTGCTAGTGGGTAAAGACGAAGAACAATACTAACAAATTTAAATTAGGCAATAAATGAACGATAAAGACATTATACAAGCTCGTTTTACTTCGGTCCGTTATGGTGCGTGCTAGTAACATTACCGTTGCGTTAGATGCCCTCACCTGGTAGGTGCAAGTGCGTATAAGGAATCGACAATGACATGCAAGCAAACAATCCTTCGCAAAAAAAGAAGAAGGCACTTTGTTTAGTTTCACCTTTTTTTGCATGCGTTCTAGGTTGCAAGTACCATGTGTTTACGCCCTTTACGCTGCGATCCCTTCTCTTAATGCTAGCCTCGCTACCCTCAACAAAGGCGCCGTACTTCGTGCAGCCAATTTCAAACGCTGTATACATGGTACTCACGTGTCACTGCGTTCTAGCAATCGAACATGGCCACTGCATTCTGTAATTTTATCGTAATTCCACGCGTTAAAAAAGAAGGGTTGGGTAGCTTGCACTGCGATTTTAATGAGTAAGCATTCTTTGAGTACTTCACGCACATTTTTTTGTTGGGGGGAGGCTATCTATATACCTGGCTATGTATATCTTCGTCTAATATGGTTTCAGGCAATCATTTTCCCTTCAACCCAAGCTGGCGGAAAATGGCTAGTCATTGGTCAAATGGCTAGCGCGTCGGGCTGCTGTGCGGAGGAAACAGGCTCCGAAACGAACTACAGGAACAACTTGGATGACTGAGTATGCCGCGATGTTAACACACATGCCGCTGTTCAACGTACCTCTTTCCCGTCGACGTAGGTCACTATGAACGCGAAACTGGGTAGGTACTGCTGCTCGTAGAAACTCTTTGACGCAGACTTACAGTACTGGGTATCTGCCACTCGATCTGTACTGGTCTCCAATAAACATTGATGCCAACTTGGGTAAATGGGTACGTGCCAGTAGGTGTGCGCTGCTTTTCAATGAACATATTTCACGCCAGGTTGCGTAATTAAGTACGCGCCACTGGGAGTATGCCGTACTACGATGACGGAAAATATTCCTTAATTTTACCCGACGCTGTGCGGACGGAACCCGAGCTAGAAGGGTTGCTCAAGGAATTCGCCGCGCGACTCTCTTCTCGAGGCACTCTTCGTATGTTCGAGGACTTCTTTCGCAATCGTAAAAATACTTTTATATAGGGCGTATTGTGCAGCTGAAACCAGCATCGGGATTTTTTCATTTTGCTCTACTGATCTCTAAATGACGTATTTCCTCTAGCTTTAATATTTGAGTTCTTGAATAATTATTTAGGCTAATAGTCTCATTTGCTGGAATGCTGAAATAGTTTGAGCATCTCCAAGTGACTGCACACTACATTACCTTGGTTGTTTCTTGCTACGTGGCATTTGCATATATTTAAATCTTGGTGCAAGATAGTTCGGACACCCTGCATAAACAAGGCATTGCGCGATTAAGGCTATCTGCATTCACAACCAAAACAAGTCAAATCCAAAAAAAGCATCAGACGTTCATCAGGGACCAATTATAAATAGGGTTATTCGTTTTCGGGTTTTATACTTTTTCAAATTCGGGGGGTAAAAATTGGGCGTTATTTTTCGGCTTGATAATAGGGGAGAAATCAGGTTTTTCGTGGAAAAATCTCGCAATTCGGGTTTTATTGGGATAAATTTCCAAACTAATAATTTATTCGATTTGCTCTAACCGGTGGGTAACAATTAAGGCTAGATTTTGGGCCGCTTTCAAGAAAATATTGCAGAATTTGGCATTTCTTTGGTAATTAATTATTACTCGCAGTGAGAGGCAACGGTCAGTCTTGAGAAAAGAAACATTTTATTCACGAGGGCTGGTCATCGACGTTCTAAACGTCCTTATTAACATACATAATCATCTGCATGCGCAACATCTCGGTTTCCGTACGAGACCTGTCTGGTCTCTGCAGGTATCTTAGCTGAGAGAACGTTCTCTCAATGTCACAGCTGCCATTAGCTAGGCACAACAATGATAACGCTGCATTTGCTAGCCTTGGGTAACGCACAGTTGCGTCGTTCCCAAAGTCCATCACTTCAACACCTTCATTTGTGGGGCTTGCTTCCAGCAAGTACTGGTTGAACTCCTCGCGAAGCGAGCCTACATCGTCCATCACGGAATTAAAGAGAGGTCGGTAGTCATCAAACGACTGACTCAGCAGCCACTTCTGGAACCACGGGGCCCGGGGCCTGTCTGCGGGGCCTGGGGCCTGCTGTGCCACGGGGCCTGCAGTCAACGATTGTCTGTCTGTCGGCCGCTTTGGCCGCCTCTCGCCTGCGCGCCAACTGGAGGCACGGCAATTCCGTGGGCACAGTTGTTTCAGCAATCGGGAAAATCGGGTTTTACCTGATATTTTAGGAACACGTTCGGGGTGCGAAAATCGGGTAAAATCGGGTTTTACCCGAAAGTGAACCACCCTAATTATAAATGACATGTAAATAGTAGAAGAAACGTTTCTTTACCTACTAAAAAGAGCACCTACGATAGCTGCTTTAGTATAGAAGTTAGAGGGCAGGGATGACAGCCTGCGGTATCTACCTAGCAGGTGTTGCGCCAATCACAGTCAAACATTCATAATAGCTGTGGCATCATGTGCGAAAGACACCGAGTACGGCCACACAACATGGTGTGCGCGGTGTTATCGCTGCTCAAGAGGCAAGTCGAAGTCCCTGGCACCTCGAACTTTGTGAGTCATCATAAACACGTAGCCTCGAATGCTGTAATACATATCGAAACGTAAAACACAAACTTACGTGTCTCATTGACCAGTAATGGTTGGATTGAATTACCATACGGGGAACCAATGACTAAATATTGGCATTCCTGAAATTCAGAACTTCGACCGAAATGTCAACGTACTCAATGAAGAGAGGGAGACTTGATGAGACTGGCTAGGGAGAAGTACAATCCAATGTATTCGGTTACAGGCAGCGTAGTGCACAAGGGAAACACAGAAACGCACCTTATCGGACTGAAATTGGCGCTTATTGCAAGTTGCCTCCATTATAATCTGTAGGTGTCTGCATATATTTGTATCTCGTCTGTCCCTGCATGTCTCTGCACGTGTATTTCGGCGTCAACACACTTGAGGAAGGGAAAGAACAGGACTGCTTCGCAAAGAAAAGCTTATTTAGAATATGGTGGTGTGAGATATGACAGACTGCTGTTGTCCAATTAAATAATTGTAGCATGAAAAGAATCACTGATCTTTCTATTCTATTGCGACAGCAATTATACGCACCCTCCAAACGCATTTCTGCCGTCGTCGTCGGTGTCGCCTTCACCGTGAGGTTCCGTATGAAGTCCAAGGAGCACACCGTCGCCGCGCTCCCTATGCTCTATGTGCGAGTGAAGGCGCACATGGGGAGCTGATGATCGCGGATCAATCTGACCCGCGCGAATGAGATTAAAGCGGGCAGCAAGCGCCCCGTCGCGGTCGTGCGCGAAGCACGCAACATTATGCGGCACTGGGCGGACGGGAGAGAGGGGGGGAGTGGTTTGCTCCGGATGCAACTGTGCATGTGGCGGCTACGCGTGGTCGCGCGACCTTATATTTAAATCGATCTGCATTGGGGGCAGAGTCTAGGTATGTTGGCTGACAGGGGGATAGAAAAGCTTTATTGTGTGAGCGAGTTTGGACCTCTTGAATGGGCAGCGCAAGACGACAAACGACATGTTCAACCAGTACCAACTTTCCCAAATGTCGATTCTTTTAGTTATTTGGAGCCTTCGAGGGCCCATGGCCACGGCACAGTCTTCACATTATGAGCATGTGTCCAGGCCATGCAGCGCCGTGGCACTGACACTCCAGTTCTCATAGCGGAAGTGAGTGTCCGTGTCGTGTGACTCATAGAGGGCCTCCCATTCCTCCATGTTCCGACGGCGGGCTGTACTTGCTGGGGAGGATCGGCAAGGAAGCCGACGATGATCTAGTCTAAGGTAGCATGCGACCCTCCACAGATAGTTCATTGTGGCGAAACGGGGCGGAAATGAAATAGGCGCTGAGCGGAGGGAAAAGTTTGGGTCTGGAGTTGCCCCCAGATGATATCTTTTAGTTGGGATAGTTGGCGAAGGAAAGGGGGTAGAGTCGATGGGCCAGGCGTGTTACGTAAGTTCAGAGAACGTGTGTGCCTTATCTCTCGAGAAATCTCAGCTGAGGTCGCCATTTGCCCGGCTAATAAGTCCTCGGGCTGTGTTATCAGCCACCTCATTTCCGGTACTGCCTGTATACGCCGGCGTACGCACGAGCTCAGTACGCCTATCAGAATTGAGGGCGCAAATTCCAATTTTGCCCATGAGGTGGGATGGACGCAACCGCATGCAACGTTAAGAATGGCTTTTAGAGTCGCTATATAAGCCACGTTGGTTTGGACGATTGCTGAAGCACTAGCCGGGGCACTCTGAAATGGGTGAGTGGGGGATGCTGCTCGATGATAAGCCTCAGCTACTGAATGGCCTGAGTCACACGCGGCGTCCACCTTGCACACGTACTCTAAGGTGCCATGTTTCTATGGAGAGCTTTGTCTCGCGCGACGTAGTAGGATTGATGGTGTTCTAGGTGGACGTCCTTAGGGAGCGGTTTGATGACAAGCATGGCGCGCATGACGTGAGGGAGAGCGAATAAGTCTATAGTATGTGCGTATATGCTAATTCTCAGAGCGGGCAGGATATGCCGTCCTGTTTCCGTGCCAGCCATGGGAACGCACTGTGTTTGTCGATTTGCCTTTAAAAGTTCTTGTATAGTGTTTAGAATTTCTCATTTTAATTTCATGATAGGTAGTTTCGATTCTTCTCCAACTCAATTGGGCACACGCGGTAACACGTGATGTTGAAGATGACAGCCTTGTTTTGTGTTTCGGTTTTTCTATTTATTGGGGGTGCCTGTGTTTGGAATAAAGTTCAGCTGTTAATTAGAGCTCATCCTTGTTTCTTTTCTCGGCTTGTCCTCGTCTCTACGTTGCAAACCTTTTCAGTGTGCATTTAGATCAACAAGTCCAACTGTCTGCTCTCCTAAATTTAAGACCCTGTCCATGCTTATCAACTTTGGTAGGTTGAGTGCAGCTTTAGTAGCCATGCGGATTACAGCGTTGATTTTATTTTTGCCAGCCCCGGAGAGGCTAACGTAAGCAGATGCGTAGGGAATAAGACTGAGCACAAAGGCATGTAGCACCTTGAGAGTGTATGCTTCATCTAAACCCTGAGTTTGAAACCCCTCTAAGATGCATGACGAAGTAGATTGTTTTAGCACTTTCACGGTAAGGTTTCTTTTTCCCGTGTTCTGTAAGTGCAGGCCAAGAATGCAAAAGGTGGGTGTCTGCGGTATGGGAGCGTCATGCAGATAAATCGTGATGGAGGCGATAAAGACACGCCGTGGCGGGAGCAGGAGGAGTGCTGACATTGTGGAAGAGTATTCAAGGCCAATGCTTACCACATGTGTAGCTATCGCTGTGGCTGCTTCTTGCAGGTTGGATTCTGTGTCACCTTCCGAGCCGTATGTGGTCCAAACTGTTATAGCATCTGTGTAACGTGTCTATCCCAAGTGTGGGATACGACTTAAAGCCATAGCCAGGCGAATGAGTGTAATATTGAAGAGGAAAGGGGATAACACCGCCCCTGTATGGTGCCAATGTCAACTAGGGTGAGCGAGGGGGTCTGTATATCGTCTTATGGAGAGAGGTGGTGCGTCCGTTTAGGAAAGCCCGGAGATCGTTATAGATCTTAGGTCCTGACTGTAGCTCTTGGATGCTCTGCAGGATGGCACTGTGCTTAGCCTTGTCAAAAGCTTTGGCGAGCTCTACTGCCTGGATGGCTCAGTCGTGTTGAAACATGCCATTGAGGATGGCCTGTGAAATCCGAAGCAAGGTATCCTGTGCCGGGAGATGGGTTCGAAATGCTACAATGCTATGGGGTTATAGTCCATGGGATTCCGTGTTCCGTGAGACGGGTGAGAATCACATGCTCAAACAGCTTACCCAGGCACGGATTCAGGGAAATGTGATGGACATTTTGGGCATTCTTTGGCATGTGTAGTTTAGGTATGAGAATTAGCTTTACATGCTTCGATTCAGGAGGTAGCTCCCCCGCTTCTCAGCACCCATTGAAGTACTAGGTAAAAAAGCAGTTATAGCGGTCATCTAGGTTTCTGAGTAGGACATTGGAGTCCGTCCATGAGTTGAATTACAGGGGTTAATGTGGGCTGCTCTAACTTAGTGAGGGCTGCTGTAAATCAGGGTCTATTTCATCGGGATATGATATTGCTTGGCCCACAGTATTGTAACTTCATTGAACATGGCCTAAGGGAGCTTGCTGATTATATTTTAATGGGTTACCTTTTCAGTGTAAGCCTGGTTTGCTTTTCAGTTTGAGTGGGGTCTATCATATGTTGAAAGAGATGCCAGGCCCTGGAGGGGAGGAGATTAACTCGTAATCCGTCACATATTTTGTGCCAGTTACATTTACGAAGGGTGGCACTATGCCCTTTTATTTCGTTTTGATGTTGTGTTCCTTTTAGTTTAGGTTTTTTATTCGGTTTCTGGGCATGCCGGCGCGTAAGAATAGTGCCGAGATTGTGCTTATTGCCGCAGTTTTGTGCTTGGAGTAGCTGCGCTAACGTACTATCTGCAGTGAGGGTTTTGTGGGGGGCGCAGGACGTTCGTGTAAATGCTTGGACGTCCTGTTCAAGATCGGTCCTCTATGAGTGGAGGTTAAAAGGGGAGTCTAATATTTTGGCCTCTCTGTGCCCTGATTCACGAACGATAACATCGTCACCGCGCTCCATATTCTGCATGTGCAAGTGGAATCGTCCTAGGAGGGCTGGCGATCGCGGCTGGTTCTCTTGCGCGCAAAGGAGGAAAGTGGGGAGGAAGCGCGCAGTCTTCCGTCACGTGCAAGGAACCGGGTGGAGAGGAGGGTGGGAGATGTTCTAGTGCGGCGGCTGCTGCGTACGGCGTGGCAGCGCGAGCCGCGAATCTTGAAAGAGAACTAGTATGTGAACAAAGTCCGCAGCCGCGCAGGCTTGGTCTTCTGCGCAATCTGCGATGTGGACAAACTTCACTTTTGTACGCGCAGCGCCTTCGACGCTTATTTCGCGTTAAGGCGGCAAGGAGTACTATGGCCTATTTGCTGGCTGCTACTGCCGAGCTAACTTTAATTTAGTTAGCAAGGCAATGCTTGAAATTTATACGGCCAGGAAAACTACTCTGCAAGGTTGTCAACTAATTCGCTATCACAGTGCAAGCTTGGCCTTTCGATGTGGAACAGCGGACTTTTTTTTCGGCGATCCCCGCATATCTCACAGAGAAATACAAGTTTATTCAATCGACTAATTCATTCTTGATCGGATAGTCGAATAGGAGTAGGCAGCGCTGAGAACAGTGAACGTTCACAAACATTGTTTTAACGTGAGTGTTTTCAGAGTAAGCGCTTAGGTTACGCATGAAGAACGTATGGACAAAATAGGTGACGACTTAATTGCAGTTAAGGAATGTCGAGCGTGCCTTTTCGCAACATACTACTAGATGGCTTTGGGCAGGTTCTTGCAAATAAGCTAGTTTTGGAGTTTTGGAGTGTTTCTACGGGAAAGGGGAAGTACACGCCAGATGGGTGCTATACAGGTGACGACTCCAATTTTTTCGTCAAATGACATGAGCTATACGTTTCTTAACCTCAGGAGATGCTTTTTGGAGATTAAATTGAAGATACCCTTGTGTCTGCAAAGCTTTACGGCAGATGACAGCGATGTACATTATTCGTGATATTGAAGGGGTCTTGTGAACCACAAGATACTCCAAAATAAGAGGTCACTCATGAGAGAAACATGATGGGCAATCATGTTGCTACAAGCGTTTATTCCATGCTGCAGCAAAAACGGAGCAATACTGGAATGCGATCCACCTGGCCAGACGAGGTAGTGCTTGCAGACATCGCCTCGAATATTGTTGCGTCAAGATGCTAGTGAACCCCTAAAATGTAAAACATCATGTCACTGTTAGGTGGGCGGCTTGGAAGGGTGCTGATTCTTAATTGCGTTACAAATTACTTTAGACTCCGAGTAAAGCTTTTAAAATGTACAGGTTTGCACTGGTCAAAAAAATAAAAAGATAGCAAATCCAATCCTCGAGAGCTTTCCGTCTTGAACATTTGAACAAGCAATGCAACCACAAAAGAACGTCGTGTTTTATGTAGTTGCGAATGAGAGGCGATTAAGCTGAAAATTTCAACATGCTCATAGAATCATACAATAAGTCAATAAGAAGTTGAGCAGGAAGTGGCGGACTTGCATCATTCCCTTTGTTTATAATAGTGGTTCAAAGCCTGCAATTATACGTTGATACGAAGAAATACTCAATCCGTTCAAAAACATCTTAAATTTTACGAACGATAGCTTCTATAAAAAGGCGGAAACTAGTGCAAAATACCCCAATGTGGATGCCCCATCTGTTAATGTTTTGAAATATTGTGCAATTTGTAAGTGATGTAGTTTCATTTTCGGCAAGTGAATTAGGTAGCCATGGTCAGAAGATGCAAAAAGCTTTCCAATGAACACGTTGCTACTCAATCCTTTTTAGGCCACCTAGGCTATCTCAAGCTTCGAATTAGGGTAACCTCATAGCTTTACAATTACCTCATCGTAATCTGTCCTCGATAAGCTAGACACCCTTTCTATCTCTTTACAGTCCACCATCAATTCACATTACATGTAAAACAGAGGAACATTACATTAAAGTACACGGGAAAGACGTATCTACCTAACTTTTGACAACACGAGGCAAGTTGACGTCTCGTCGCATTGCTGCCATGTAGTGCACAAAAGAGCTCCACAAAGGGCCTGATTTTGTTTCTTCTCGACTTGATCACCACCACAAAGTCAATGTCACTCACTAAAACTCTGTAATGTACCCACATTATTTCCTGCCCAAAACTAGCCTTGATTGGAACCATCTTCCCGGCTCATTAGTTAGCGTTTCCAACTGTGACCATTTTCGTGAAACTCTTGCCAGCGCAATTTAACGCGTTCCATCATTTTCTTCTGTAAACGTGCTCTATGTCGGTAGAAACTTCATCTTTTATTGTTTTAATCGGCTGCAATACTATTTGCTTGCCGTAATTATTGTACAAGCCTTGCATGACAGCGTTTGAAATTTCGTTGTTATCAAAAATTACATTGGTTCCCATTTTGGAAATCTTCAATTTCGTATGTGTAAAACACTATTTATGTTGAACGATTGACCCCTCCCCTCTATAATGCTTGTATGCAATAAATAAATAAATAAATAGACAAATAAAGTGTTCTTATTTCCAAATAAGTGCAACGAACTAGTTCTCTATACAAGCTAATGAAACTTACGAATGAAGTGTTGCTCAAAATTTTGCTACCATGTACGCCGTCATCCTGCCTAAATAACTGGCGATCAGAAAAGCATTAGCTTGTTAGAAAAATTTTTGCTATTGTAGCTCAATGAAGCCCAGGAACCACTTTCAATCTGCGGGAAATAGGCAAAGTGAGGGATGTCTTACGTTAGTAACAAGTGTCCTACACAACGATACACAACAATGATAGTAATTACCTGGCTCTTGAAACATTTTCAGCTAAACACAAAAATACATCTAACATTGTCCATTTCGGAATTTTGCTTAAATGCAATGTTAAGACACACTCATCGTTCGCATAAACAGATACAACTGTACTTGCCTTCAACACACCAGGATCCACCACAGGGTTTCGGGCAGCATTCAAGGCCCTTCTCCTGGCATTCACCTGGCGTACACTCGCTGAAGGAGCAGTCGCTGAAGACACCCTCAATGCTCGGGCAATGAGCCATGGCTGGTATAGACGCCACGCACAGGAGGACCAGAAGGACCAGGACAGTGGTTTGGGACTTCATCTTGCAAAAGACTGTGGAAAGCTCTTACTCTTTCGTCTGATAGCGTGCTTCTTCTGAGGCATTGAAGCCGAGCCCAATATATATATATCCATCACAAAGGGTGGTATCTGGACGTTACGGGAAGCCGCAGCAACGTGCGTACGTGTTTGCCGAATCAAGATCATATGTCAAGTCATCGACAGGCGTGTTACCACCAAAGGAATTTACGCAAACGTAGCCATTTCTTTTACTCGCGAAGCAGCGTATAATACCGCTATTTTGCCAGCAGCTCGAAGCAAACAAAATAAGCAGACATCTGCAGATTAAGGCCATGCATCCGCCTTCTCCTCCCTCGTGAGCTCTAGAGAAAATAATCAAGAAACAACCCAAGAAGAAAGGGTGATCACCTCACCGACAGCCTCGTCGAAGTCAAAACACGGGCCGATGCTCGTTCAATGCGAGTCAGCACCTTTTGCTCGCGAGTTTCTCCAGGCGAGTAGATTTAACAATGCAGGAATGGCTGCGTTAGTATGAAGGCGGATGAGCTCTGCTTTGTCTTTTGCGTTCCCCATAGTAGTGCCTGTCAATGGGACTACAGTTTATGCGACTTAAGAAACGTTCATTTCGTTTCCCCTGTCTTATATGCAGTTAATAAGTTTAGTTATATCATCTACACCAAGTGCAAAGCACTCCTCTGTGCCTTTGGTTGTCTTAGTTTCACATACGTCGGTCAGCTTTACTCAAACAGCGTTATCTTCGCGTAAAACGGGTAGTGTGCCTCCGACTGCATTTCATTCGATTGTGTTTTGCACCAATACAAGACAAACTAACTCCATTTTTTCTCATATTACATTACAAGCCTGCGTTATGCTTTTGTTAAAGCGCGCTTCAAAGAAGAGGCCCAAGTGTTTTTGTATTTCATCGCTTTCTTTTATGGATTGCACTGAAGAAAATTATTGGCACTAAATGTAGGTGTAGAGATTCCTCAGAGTAACCACCATACTGTATGGCTCTGAACATCTTTCGGACGCGCATGGTGATACTGGCATTGGTAAAAGGAACTAATGCTGCCTATTCGGGGCGACAACCAGTACAGCAGAGACTGGTGCTACAATCTGCATGAAGTGGCGTGAGGGATCACTAGGACACAGCTCCGGGATTTCTCCATTGGAAGCAAAGGTATGCTCTGAGAACAAAAATAGTTCACCCTCCTCACATGCTAGCCATAGCTCTGGGAATAAATTAACTGAGTCATTGAAGGATTAACAAAAATGACAGACTTCCGTGACCCTGTAGGATTAACGCTCACCTTCCATTGACGCGGTTTCTTTTGCAAGTGGATTCGCAATTTCCGCTGAAACATAAATAACTCTGAAACGGTGTTCTCACATGACGTATCTGAAATCTTGAACGTATGATAACGCCTTCGAGCAATAGATAAGGAATAATATAAAAGGAACTAATTCGTCCACACTCATTTTATTTCATTCAGGCTTTGGCAATACAGTTCTCCCCATTTTCGCAAAATTTCCTCTTCGTGGCTTTCACAGCTCTTCTGTGAGAGAATACATATCGGCAAATTCAAATTCGAATTTTTTATATTTTCCAAAACAAGTTTTGTGGTTGACAGGGCTAAAACCTGCGGTCTGCAGCTACACAGAGGCCCGGGCACCATATTCAAGGCAGGGCTTGACCTCGACGTTAATGTAGAACCATTAAACAAAAACGTATGGAACAGAAAATAACAGTTCATCAGAATAGGAATACGTAATACCAGATATAATGCTTTATATGCAAAAGCAGATATATATACATAAATACATAAACATACACACATATATATCAAAGTCAAATATAATGAAAGAAAGAGGGAAAATAACGTATATATATATATATATATATATATATATATATATATATATATATATATAAATATATATATATATATACATGCATACGCATATACACACATATATATGCACACATACATGCATATATATGAATTCACATATGCATACACAGAAACACATATAATACATAAGGAAAAGATATCACATTTCAAAATACATAGAAGAGCTCAAATACATAAAATACAAATAATATACTTAATATAAAATACATAAATACAAATACATAAAAGAGCTCAAAAAGAGTGCTCAACACGCATTTTGACTCCTATTCAAGCCAAGAAATCAAGACTCCTGCACACGTTGCACTGAAAACAAGCCCAGTCAACAGTTTTCTCATGGAATTCGGGAACATAACTGATAAGTTCTGCAGGAACCATTCAAACTAGGTTCAGATACTTTACCAACTTGTGTGTTTTATGTACACTTCGCACACAGATTTTCCATTGTGTTCCCCCAATTTTCGGTAAATATGATCGTAGTAACATGTAGTTATCCGAGTGGAGCGTGCAAACTTTCTTACCGCTCGTACAACATCTTCATTATGTTCTGGTGTACCTGCATACGTAGTTTATTGCAAAAGCCGTAATTAGCCAAACCATTTTCAAATTTCCTTGGACATTACTGATAATGTGGTTCCTACTTTCATCAAGCAATGAGAAAGGCTCCTTAAGAAATTTAAGGAAGCAACTGCAAACTTTGTATACTGCATAAAAATAGTGGCAAGCGAACCTGTTTATTAATGCAAAAGCGTTATATGGCCTATGAAGCCGAAATCCGCCGTCGGTGGCGTAATCGAATGATAACACCAAAAATATTTAACGCAGCAAAGAGTAGAAACCTATCACAATAAGCTCACATTGGCGTCAGATTCAGGTAGATATTCCTGTAAGCAAATTAAATAATTAACTTTGAAAAGAATATTTCGAAAATTTCGGTCCCTGTGGGAATCGCACACGGGCCTCAGGATGAGCATGCTTCGCCGATCCCACGAAGGCTTCGCGATTCTCTTTGCCTCAAGGCGTGCATAGTGCGTGCGACATTGTAACGGCGCCGTCAAATGGAAAGAAGGGGCGTCACGTCTTGAGTGTATAATATGAGCGCATAAAATAAAAAGTCCTGTTGAAGGACGCCGAGCGATCCTTCGAGTTCCTCGCGTGAGCGGGTTGTGATGTTTCGCTCGTTTTGATTTGGTCTTACCAAAGCGCAGGTACAACGCAGGCCTAGTTTACGCGGGAATGCCCGGTAAAAAAAGCCAAAGTGACTATAATGTTTCTGCATTCCTGCACGTAAGCAGTCTTAGGTGTCACTGCTGAAATTTTTTTCGGCAACAAACCCAAGCGGTGACCACAACATCAACATCGCCACAGATGGGCGAGCTAGCCAGAGGCTGCAAGTATCGCAGACAAGTAAATAGGCGCAGTAACTGCCCCAAAGTCACGTGTGGTGCATTAAACCTCGCAAAGATCATTGATGACTGCGAAATGTGTATTTTAACTTCGGAGACGACGCAAAAAGTTTGTCCGAAAACAGAGCCAACTCTATCGGCGTGGGACTATTTTATACCTACTTCCTCTATGCGTCCACATATGTGGTACGCTATCAAAGCACCCACCTTCCACTAGAAGCCAAAGAGAAGCTACCCAACGAGGACATCAAGATTTTTGTAAGCAGATGACGCACCTGTGCCGCCACGTAGACCACAACAAGTAGCGAACAAGGGCTGACAAGTGGCTTCAACTGCTGACGTTGTCGGCGAAGATATCGAGCAGTAAGTGCGAGTTACTTAACCGCCACGGCCCCATTCAGAACTGCTGAGCGATTCTCAGGATTCAAACGCCCGGGCGTTTTTCGTTCTGCCCATCATGCGTCCTTGCATGCTGTGGCGCACCAGCATTTCGTAAACACACAAAGCTCTACCGAGGCATAAGTTTTGCTAACGCTATCAATGCGTCGCGCGTTGGGCGAAACTGCCAAGTTTCGAGTATTTCCTATTCAAATGATTCCTGAATCACGTATAGGTTTCTTGTTATCAAGAACGTATTTGTGACAGCTGAACACGTTGTCCGAGATCGGCTTTCGACTTTTGGTTGCTATAGGCGTGGCTATATTGATTAAAAAAGCGGCGTGCTTAAGCTTCCCAAATTTGGCGGTGCACACACAAGTTGTGTAGACTGCCACAATTCAGAGTCCATAAGCTACGAATACCTGCGTGCACATTCTATACTGTGTAGATTTCGGAACATTATAAATCTTGTGGTCACCATTTTCAAGTTAATAGCTTTTCTTTTCTCTTTCGGCCACTTTCCTGAACGTTGACGTTTCGACGGTGGTCTGATTTTGCCGAAGCAAGAAGTTGAACATGTTAGCTTTCGCATAGCCAAGCAGCTGAGAGGGGCAGGAAGGAGACGGAAGGGGCACATCGTTCTTTAGCTAACTCGCTCGTTTGTCGCGTCAAGGCGAGAGACAGAGACTGTACTCTCGAGAAAGTATGGGGGAGGGAGGGGGAGCGGCATACTAGTAGGAGAGAAAAGGAGGATGGTCGCTCGATTTTTATTTCTCGCTGTCCACCCAGCGCTGGCCACCACATGGTAGGATTCTGACAGACGCGAACTTATGGCTGATTGCCGCCCACCAATAATACAACTAAGGCGCAGGCGAGCGTTACGTCGAGCGCTGACGGTATTGACACCGGCATTCAAGGAGAGCATGAAGTGGACGTTTTCCAACGCTCTCAGCGGCTGCCATGAAGGAATTCGAGGAAGGCGCTGAGGGACAGGGTGCATGCTCTCGGAAAACATATTTGCGTGAGTGCGGGCGACTGTCCCTCACTCAATTTCCGTTCGCCTGTTCGGGCCATTTACTGACATTTATGAAGATCGTAGTTTGTTTCTTCATAATTTTTAGAGCACAGCTTTGCATGGTTAGGCGAAACGGCAATGAGTCGTTCTGCACCTCTGTACAGCAAACTGCCATCATCAGCAATGGCTCGACCGCTCTTTCGGCGAAATTTTCGGCCCAACATGCAAACCCAACCACGCGTACCCAACCACACACACGGTGTGCAGCGCAAGGAATTGACTGAACTAATTGGATTTCTCAAAGGAAAATACGTAAGAAAAATCGTAAACTACGACTTACACACAAACAGGTGACATGGCAAATTCATGTTATTTTTTTGGACCTTGGATTTAGTTCCTTGCGCTAAACTCCTTTCCAAACATTAAAATATTGGCCTTCCAAATTTTATTGTGGATTGAGTTCCCGCTTACTTATTTTATCACGCAGGTCGTTAATATTGTCACGTGGAATGACGTATCAAGAACAAAGTAGCAATATTGTGAAGGACGAAACTAACTTTTATTGGGCGAACCTGTGCCCACAAACACAGGCTAAACTTGACGAACGGCGACAACGGCGGACATAGTCGGCGATCGTCAAAATCTGATGAGCCGGTCAAGCGCGTCGGCTTCTATACATCAGTCATCCAATGTTCCAGAGTAATCGCTGGGATCCGCGTGCCTTCCACAAATTTCTGCATTATTCGCGTCGCGCACACATGCAATCAGATTACACAAGGTTGGGCCACACACAGCGGATGGAAGCATGGATAACATTCCAGAAACTTTCAATACATGCAGGCACGTCCTGCACTGTGCGATAACATTTGTCAGGCGGTGAAACGTGTCGCCCGATAAAGACAAACAAGTAAACGTGTCAATATAAACGATTACTGCTCATCCAAACTTCCTGTTACGTCAGGTGTTCATCAGGGTTGTGTTTTAGGACCCCCGCTTTTTTTAATATATATAATAATGACATTTTTAAATGTTATCCCTGAACCTGTCGAAATAAGGCTATTCGCTGACGATTGTGTTGTGTTTAAGAAAATTGATAGCGTGGACGATCAGGTGCTTGTAAATAAGTGAATGAATAATATTTATCAATGGTGCTACCAAAGGGGTATGGAGTTAAACTCAGAAAGAACCGTGCACATGAATGTAACCAGAAAGAAAAATTACTTCTCGTTTCCATATACGCTATCATCTCACCTGCTCAAAGAAGTCAGTGAATATAAGTACCTTGGCGTAACAATAACAAAGAATCTCAGTTGAAATAATCACGTATCTAACATATGGGCATCCTCCTTCCGTAAGTTATGCTTCCTCAGATAAAAACTTCGGCAAGCCCCTCCATCCGTCAAGCTGTTGGCCTATAATTCAATCATTAGACCTTCCCTCGAATACGCATGCGTTATTTGGGACCCACACGCTAAAAAAAAAAGTTGATGCTCTAGAAATGATTCAACGTAAATTCATTCGGCTTATCTTTTCTCGATACCGCATGAGGGACTCCGCAACCTTTATTATGCAACAAAATAATATCCAGAAGCTTAAGCTACGTCGCAAAATTCTGATATTAAAGTTTCTTTTTCACTTGAAGAACAAACATCTCGCATTAGACCCCACTCCGTACATCCAATCTATGATGTCGAGACTGACTCGAAATTGTCGTGCTGAATCGATAACACCATTCAGAACACGTGCTAACACATTCAAGTTTTCATTTTTTCACGAACGATTACAGACTGGAATGCTTTGCCGCTATGTATGCTTCAGAACAGTGACTCATTCGACACATTAACGTCATAATTTGAAGCGCTTTTCTTTTGTGTTATTCTTGCTTTTTCTTACTTTCTTGTCGGGAACCCAAGGACTGTTTTTCCTAAAGTTGCAATGTTTATAATTGTTTACACGGGCATAAGCTGCTGATTGATGTGTCATGTTCATGTATATATTATTTTTCCCCTCTCTTCATGATCTGTGATGATTTCTGTTTTGATGTTTTACCAGTGCTTGTGTAAACCTTTTTGATACCCCTCATGCATAGGCACTAGCTTGGGCCTGCAGTATTTTGTAAATAAAGAAATAAATAAGAATGATTGCACGAAAGCGTTAGATTGCAATTTGAATGTACGAGAAAACCTAATTATCTTTTGCGGAAACTCACGCAAACCCCTTTTTCGAACATTAGTACCATGCATAGACCGGCAACGGCGTCCACGATTTGGGCGCGACAAATATTCGAGGCCATGGAGCATGGCAGCCGGTTCCTTGCAATAAGAACCTCCAGATGGCGCTCGCCTCCGCCGCATTGCGGCTCACACAACAGGCCGCGTTTCCACAAGAAAGCTAGCCATCATGCATAGATAGCGTTCGGCGCAAGCGCTTCCTGATAAACATTACGGTCAAACAAGCTGCACTTACCGGGAAGCATGAAAAGTAGTCAGGAGTCTTTGAATGTTATTGCGTTCCACTCTTAACGTCGAAGCTTAAGCGTCCTCCGATTTTTCGCCTGGTTGTACACTTTACGTTAGCTTGAGCTGTGCATTCTATACTCATGCAAATTCAATCATCTTACCCGCCATGATTGCTTAGTGGCTGTGGGGTCGGGCGGCTTAGCAGGATGAGCGGGATCAAATACCAGACGCGGCGGCCGCATTTCGATGGAGTGAAATGCAAAAACACCCGTGTACTTGGACTTTGGTGCATGTTAAAGAACCTCTGGTGCTCCCAATTATTCCGGAGTCCCTCACTAGGACGTGCCTCATAATCAGGTCGTGTTTCTGGCACGTAATATCTCAATCTAATATGGACATCTTACACAATGAAAGATGCCTCTAATCCATAAAATCCGTTTTTTGACGCCGCACAATCGATGTTACTAATGTTTTTGCGGCATCATCCAAGACCTCTCTTCATCGGACTTAAATCGTAACTATGTATCGCTTCCTTCTATGCGTGGTTTGCTTGTCACCTCGACGCCTCGCGGGTTGTTACAAAAATGTGCTCGCTGAGAAAACCACATTCTTCAGCACTCTTTCCCGAAGCCTCGCGGCTCTTGCTGCAACCCGATACATCCTGATAAGGTTTCTTTAGTGCAATTTCCGAACAAAACTTGTTTTTCTCGGCGGTCTTGAGGAACTGCCTACGCTCTCATTTCATTGACGCGTTTTTAAGTGCTTTGCTGGGCTGCGATATGGCGCACTCTAGCGACACCAAGTACCTTTTTTTTGCGAAACTGCTCAGCAGAGAGAGAGAAGGAAATGCCAATTTTTCAATGACCCTCTTGTAATCTCTGAGGCAGAACCGCTTTAAGCTAGCGGGAAGCAAAGGAAAAAAAAAAGACGCTGGCGGCAACCCTATAGGCCAAAGCAAAAAAGGGCGGCGACGTCTTCTCGACGGCTGTTTGAAGACCTGTCGGCGGCGATCTAGAATGGCGATAAGATGCGCACACCACTGCAAAACTTGGGACGAAACTTCAAGCGCAACAGACCGACGCTTGGAGCAGCAGTTCTCGTCCATTTTGTTGGTTTTATTTACCTCTTTTTTTCAGTTTACAGGAGCCGCCTCTTCGTTAGCTTACTTGTGCACTTCGGCTCTTTTACTTTTGCAATTCGCATTATAAATATAAACACTTGTCTTTTTCTCAAATTTTCGTTGTTTGTTCTTTTGTTCTCTAAACGCATGAACAACTTTTGTAGTACATCTTTGCTATGCCAGGAGACAGCAGAACACAGTTAATCACAGCGGAAACGTTTCTTAAAACATCCTAATATAATTGTACCTAGAACAAATAGATTGTCATCCATCAGAATTGTAGCTCAAAGCTAGAAAGGATCCACATACGGTATTCTTAGAAAATAAGGTCCCATCTGGAAAAAAATTTCGTGTGGGTCCGGTATTTCAGCGCGAGATTAATGCGTTCCTAGTGCGCCAGCTCTGCAGTATTAGTCGACCAGGAGACTATGAGATCGCACAGCGAGTTTGAAATAATCATGGATGCCCGGCACTGGGACACTAAATGGCAATTCAGTTATGTGGACGCTTGCAAGGTGGAGGACAGTACATGAAAAGAAAATATTGTCACACACCTGATTCGTATCACGAATCTGCACAGGAAACCTATGCAAATGTCTAAGAGAGATAGTCTCGCAGTTGAAGGAAAATTCGGTCTGGTCCTGAATTCGAATCCGGGACAAGCTCCCACCCTGGGAGGATGCTCTACCATCCCGCGTTGAAGTAACGGACATGCGTTTCCTTTGAAGCTCCGGGCTACGTTTCAGGCGGATGACATTTTCTTAGTTTTGTATTGCTCCACCTTACAAGCTTACGCGCCACTGATTTGCTTTAAACTAAATCTAATTGAAAAGAATGGGGAAGTTTGCGACTTTAATATTTAACGAAGCTGAAAAAAAAAACGCAATTCAGTGACCCTTCTGGCAGCGCGCTGATTGACAGCCTGGCCCGCTGATTGATAGCAGGTTGTCGGAGCTCACACGGCAATTTTCCAAAGAACCCTTTCTTTACCAAAAACCCAAATTATTCCAAGGGCTCAACAGTAATGTCCGTAGTCGCCTCCGATGTACATGCCCAGAGAGACACAATCACAAATAACACAAATACATGCAGACATGCGCAAAATATAGCGCAGTCGACTCCAATTAAACGCCTATTTCAGGCCGATAAGCTGCGTTTGTGTGATTCCCTTGAACAAATCTCTGTTCTCTACCAACACGCTGCATTGTACTTCACCATAACATGTCTGCCCAAAAGTTGATCGAGTATCGAGTATGTCTGCCCCACAAGTTCATTGCATTCATGTTTTTGTACTACCAATTGTTTCACTGTTTTTTGTGTTACCGAAACACAGTATTACTGCACTGCATGCACCGTATTTCATTTTATTAACCAGCACTCCAAGAACACTCACATAACATGGCGTAACCGAGAGCCATCTATTTCTGTACCATCAACTATATTGCTGCGCTGTACTTTTTTTCTGTATTTGATGTAACCACTCTTTAATGCCCCTGGCCCTGAGGGAACTCGGAATAAACAAATAAATAAATAGTGACATTTCTGGCAAAATTCTCAATCTCCGAAATACCGATATTAATTTGTTCGCTCTCTGGACCAAGTGTCGATTCAGCCATCCCTTTTATTGTGGAGCAGGTACATCTCTTCGTATATTTTTGTATAGAGCATAGCCATTGTGCCAGTTCCGACTACGTCTTTACAATGGCTCACGAAATTCCAGATGCGACGGACTTCGACTCCACGCTCCTCGAGCGCAGGTTACCTCGCACAGACCACGTTGCGTTGCCGTACTTGGCGTGTTCGGCACGTATGCTACATCAATTATGAATTTTGAGATCACGACAGTTGCTCTACCATGTGGCATAAGGAGAGCTGCATTGCCATGATGGTTCATCTTCCCTGTCTGTGTCTGCTTGCGCCCGCTACCAGCACTGAGCTTCCTCCTACGTCTAGTTCAAGGTGGTGAATGTCCCGTGAGAGTTCGTGGCACTTCTCATCAGGAACACTTTTCTAGTGCACATTTGAACAGGACCCACCAGTTATTAAGGCTCGCGGTGTTCCACAGAAATTACGTACTTTTTCGCAATGTGCAGTTGACCGTGCGCCGCATGTGGAGTCTACTACTGCCAGTAATAGACCTGTTTACCAATGCTATTGCTGGTTCAAGAGCTGCTTGAATGAGACCATTAGTTCCTCCGTCTTGTCGCGCCAATCCAGTTGCATGTCATGCACAATGCTAGCGGCATATGTTCTACTTGACCTTCTCCCTGACCTCAAGTGGCTTCTCGTGTCGGACGTGTTTGCAGATCTCGACCACCAGAAGCGGTGAAAAATTGTACTGTCAGCAGCTTCTCTTAACTTCCGTCTTCAGGAAACTAATCGCCATGATTCAAGGTCATGCTCAATTGCTCAAGTTTTCCTGCGCATAGCAGATTTCGCCGCCTTAAAGTAGATCGTTTCATTGCTTGGGCGTTTGCTCGCAGTGCCACTTGGAGCGGATTTCATCGCTAGTGACGGCAAATGTGAACTGCGCAAGACCTGCCAGGTGGTTGCCGCAGGCTGTCTTCCCTGCCTTCACCTCTACTCCCAATGTGGCTGCGTTCCCAGATTTTATGTGCGCAAAGAAAAATTTAGTTCGCGAAGTAAAATTCCTTCGGCTATGGGCTTGTCGTTTAGTATCAGTCTCTGAGAAGCGTGTAGGGCTTGTATTGGTGGTTGAATTATTTTGCAGTTGCTCATTAGCAGGAATGCCTCGTGTATATACTGAACACATATATTGCTTTCTTATTTCGTTGCACGACTGGAGCATGCACAATACTCATCGACACCAATCTCTCCCATACCCATTGTACGTGTTTCAATACGTGCACATATTGTGACATCCAAGTCAATGATAATGTATGTCTATGCGTCAAGAGTGTCAGCTGCTGTTTGTGGCTGTTATGCAACATCAGCGAACCTGAGAAGCAAATCCCAGCACTTCAACGTATCAAGTTCATTATAGTGACATTTTGTCGTAATCGTCTATGAAGTCTATGAACCTTTTCTAAACAGCACAAAATGCTGGCGGCCTCGAAGTGAACGTATGACCAGGCCGCCACTGAGAAAGCTGCACCAGAAAGTTGCCATTGGTTATGAATCATAATTCAGAACAGCCTTTACGTCGCCGTAAGAGACCCTTCAAACACGCAACCCGACGCCATCGTTGGCAGACCTATCACATGCATGAGTCTGCGTCAGCCATAACCCGCAATATTCAAGCAGGAATCTTGCTATATTGAAGCACTACTAGAAAGAGCTCTGGTATAGTTGAGGGAACACCCTAGATATTAATTTATTTATTTATTTATTTATTTATTTATTTATTTATTTATTTATTTATTTATCTATCTATTTCAATACTCTTAATACCATCGCGGCGTTATAGAGAGGAGTGGTGTTACAAGTTCAAAATGGCAATCTTGAGTAATGCATGCTCAGGGCTGCTGGCTATGGAGGCGGCCAGGTGATTCCATTCGGATTATGTATTCGGCACGTGGGAGTGGAAGTACATGTTGGTGCGGCAGAACAGCACTGGAACTTTGAAGTTATGGTCAGCGAGGGATGAAACGTGACAAGGTGGCGAGAGAAATGCGCGTTTCAGTTCGCGGTTCGTAAAGAAGATTCTATGAAACAGACATAGGCGGGCCTGCTTTCTTCTGATCGAAAGATTAGGAAGGTCTAGACTAACTTTTATTGAAATAATAATGACAGTGAGAGAATAATTAGCAAGAATGAACCGATCTGAACGATTTTGAATGGCTTCTAGTTCGTTTACTAGTGAAGAGGAGCGAGGATCCCAGATTGAAGAAGCCTATTCGAGTTTCCACCTCAATCAGGTTTTATAAAGAAGAAGCTTTACAAAACAGGAGCCAAAGCAAAGTTACAACGCGATAGAATACGGTAGTGTGATTCGCACTGTTAATGAAGTAGTTAATATTAGTATTTCATCATAAATTCTTGTCTAAGAGGGCACCTGTGTATTCATAAGTATTGACTGATGACAACTGAAAATTTGTAATGGCATAAACAGGGATAGTACAGTCAGGAGTTCTTCGGGAAATTCTCATTATTCTGAATTTGTTAACATTCCATTTCATAGATCATAGCGGACACGAAGAAGTAATGCGGTCAAGATCAGATTGAAGTTGAGAAGAATCATGAGGGTTATTTATTACGCGGTAGAGAACACAAATATCGGCAAATAGCCTGATTGTTGCTGTAATCCAGGTAGGAAGGTGGTTAATCTAAATCAGACACAATAGGCGTCTGAGGACGGAGCCTCGCGGTACACCGGATGTGCCTGAATAATTCCGCGAGTTATACCCGTTAGCAGTTACATGCTGGGCTCTGTTAGATAAGAAGGATTTCCTCAAATGCAATAAATTTGTGTCTATATTTAGCATAAGCGTACTTAGCTTGAGTAAAAGCAAGCGGTGAGAAACGGTGTCGAAGACTTTTTAGAAATCAAGAAACATACAGTCGATAAAAGAACCACTGCGAGAGGCCGAAAATAGGCCGTTAGTAAAGAGAAGTAGTTGAGTTTCGCATAAGTGTTGTGTTTTCTAAGATCGTGCTGACTATTGGGCAAGAACTTATTTTTTTCGATAAATGCGATTAGATAAGAATATGTAAGATGATCTAAAAACTTACATGAGATACTAGTCAAAGTGATGGGTTCGCAATTAGAAGGACTAGACGAGCCACCTGGTTTATGCCCAGGAATCACCTTTCTCACCTTCCGATCGGTGGGCAGTGAAGCATGTTGCAATGACTGTGAAAAAAGCTGCAAAAACATCGCCAACGAATGGCAGTCTGCTTCAGGAATTGAGGAGCGATTCCATCCATGTCAGGTGCTGATGTTTTCATTTTAAGTTTGACATTAAAGGGCCCCTAATTCACGATTGATGATAGGTTGCCTGCAAGGAAGTCCTGTATCAGACAGAATTGGGCAATATAGAGTTGTCAGTAGAAAATGCGTTTATAAAAACATCCTGCCAGGTTTCCCAGCCCCTGTCACTTGCAATCATTGAAATAAGTTCATCACGAAGTACAATGTTTTTTATTTTATTTTTCGGACCATAAGCAGTGCTTCAGAACTTACGAGGGTAGGACTGTAATGCTGTGAGGCGCGTGGGTTCAAATATTACTTGGTTTAAATTAGGATCATTGCATACATATATAAAATGTTTCCCTTCCGCCGTTTGACAGGCAGCAGTTCCTACCTGACGGCTCCAAGTAAAATTTCAGTATCGCTAACTTTACTCGAAAACCAGGTTTCATTTAGTACTACGATGTCTGCGGAACAGTCGTCAAACGAGGAGCATAACTCATCACCTTTATATAACGAGCTTCTAATATTTGTAAAAATTACAGGAACTGGTTTTAATTTTGTGACACGTTTGGTGCGCTGAGAATGCTTGAACTGAGTGGAACACTGTTCAAATTCTTGGAACCTGAAGGAGAAGATGAAGAAACGAAATCACGGTTCAGTTCATACGCGCTGTCAGTCTGACTGCAGTAGACGAAGCATTTTATTGTTAATAAATTGCTTGTTGTAATGTACTACATATTGTTGGGCAGTTGACCTTCCGTATTCCTTCAGTTTCTTGCGTGTGTTCCTAGTTTCTCTGCAAAAATCTTCACTTAAACTGACCCCGGTACCTTTAATTTGGCCTTCTCTGCCATAATTCGTTCCTCAATTAATCACAAAGGTAGAAAGAGTTACAATTACAGGACGGCACTTCTTATTCGCGTACGAACCAAGTCAGTGTGCACGTGAAATGCCATCAGGCGGTAGCTGGACACATAGAGTTGAGGTAATAGAACGGATCTTATCTTTAGACTGCGACCACGTTTTGGGTAGCGCAGTAAGTTGTTCCGAGAAATACAAGGTTCTTTAGTCGTGATCTATCCTAAAAAAATCATTGTGGCATGAAGACAGCTCGGCATTGACCCTCCGAACAACGTCCGATATAGTTTGCTGCAGATAAATTGGTGGCGTTTATCTGAACAATTAACGCGAGCTTCTACAGCAACCAATCTTCGCCTAATATCTGAGACAATTTGTTGCAACATCGTCTGACTTGGCTCCACCTCATCAAGGACGATTTAATATGTTATGGCCAGCTTCTACGTGCGCGTTAATTGCTTTACCAACAATAGCCAGCTCCTCGGGAAGAACATTGGGACCAAGACTACATTCCACATCCCCCCTCATGCCGCAAATAGTTTGAAAACATGAAAACCTTCACGAATACAAACGTAAAGAACACTTCGGCGTGGTACAAGCGGAAGACACAGGGTGTAAAATTTTGTAAAATTTGCTAGCGTGACAGGAATAAAGCTTACCATTACAAGAAAAAATGGTTTCTAAATCGACTGAGTTGCTGCTGCTCGGTCATGCCCACTACTGGATATATATATATATATATATATATATATATATATATATATATATATATATGTGTGTATATATATATATATATATATATATATATATATATATATATATATATATATATATATATATATACACTGACACCAACGACAACACAGGGGAAATTGTGCTTAATAAATGAAAGATAGAAACCATAAATTAATGGAACTGAAACTGGATGAAAAACAACTTGCTGCAGGTGGGGAACGAGCCCACAACCTTCGCATTTCGCGTACGAACTTTTTCATCCACTTTCATTTTCACATTAATTTATCGCTTCTCTATTTCATTTATTAATCACATGTAACTTCCCCTGTGTTATCCTTGCTCGCAGTGTTTGTTGGCTTCGTATGGTGTGACTAATAAAAATCGGGCCCCTCGATTAACCTCCTTTCCTTCTCGTTGATGACATAAGGAGGGTCTCGAATCCGGCAACATTGATGCCTTCAGGTAGCATGTGTGGGTTTATTGACTGGTTGCCTTCACCCAAAAAGATCAAGTTCTCGTGACGCCTGCGGCAGAAAGAATGTTCTACATCCGCCGCCAAGGTCCGTGCAAGAACTACTACAAGAATACTGTAGCAGAGTCCGAAAGAACATTTTATGAGCACACGTTGCCTTATTTTTTGAAAGACAACCCACAGAAATTTTCGAGTATGGTCAACGGTAAAAATTCTAGTGCCATTGAACTGTGTGATCTTAACAACGAACCTGTCGATCGGAGTGTCTGTTGTGAAGTATTGAATGACACGTTCATCTCGGTATTTTCGGATTCTGTGCTGTGCGCAAGCGCTGTTTTTTCTCATGTGCATTATTTTCCAATGCTTCCTATTACCATTGACCTTGATGGCGTTGTAAAGTTGATACAGACCTCAAAAGTTTCTGCATGCAGTGGAGTAGATAGTATCAACAAGAAATTTCTTAAGGGAACTATTACTTATTCATCTATAATTCTGAGCGAAATCTTTGCTCAGTCACTTCAAACCACCATCCTTCCGAATGATTGGAAGGCAGGGATGGTGATTCCGGTACATAAGTCTGGCAGTCGGTACTCCCCACTTAATTACAGACCTATATCCCTAACCAGCGTTCCCTGCAAATTAATGGAGCACATAATTTACTCACAGCTGGTTTCATTTCTCGAGTCAAATATATTTTTCACCCCCTACCAACATGGATTTAGAAAACACTATTGCTGCGAAACACAGCTTTTGTCATTCACTAATGATTTATTCCAGGCGATGGATGCTAACGTTATTATTGACTGCATTTTTTTAGACTTCGCGAAAGCATTCGATACTGTTTCACACGAATTACTTTTAACTAAATTAAGTAACCTCAACATTGATCCTAACGTGCTTGCTTGGATCAAGTGTTTTTTGCCTAACCGTTCCCAATTTGTTCATGCTAACGAATACTTCTCTTCCACTGGTCGAGTAACCTCCGGTGTACCGCAAGGCTCGGTTCTAGGACCATTATTATGTTTAATTTATATTAATGACCTCCCAGACCAAATGAAATCATCAATTAAGTTATTCGCAGATGACTGTGTTCTCTATCGTGTCATTTCTAACTCTGGCGACTGCGATACTCTTCAATCAGACATTGGCATAGTAACATCATGGTGTGCTAGATCCCAAATGAACTCAATTCTTATAAATGTAAGGCGATGCGTGTGTCCCGTGTTGTAAGAAATACCACCTTTCCTACGTACAATATTAACAACATACCTATAGAAAATGTATCATCATACAAATATCTTGGTATCTACATTACGCACAATCTTACATGGAACGTTCATATAAATTACATTTACGGTAACGCTAATCGCATGCTTCGGTTTTTACGGCGTAATTTTTCATCGGCAACTGCAGCTGTCAAGTTATTTCTGTACAAATCCTTAGTGAGGCCTAAACTTGAATATGCATGCCCCATTTTCGACCCTTCTACTCTAAAGCTAAAAACCATCATCGAATCCATTCAAAACCGAGCTGCTCGTTTTATTCTTTCGAATTATTCTCGTCATGCAAGTGTCTCATCAATGAAACTCACTCTTGACTTGCCTAACCTAGAGTTACGTAGTAAATACTTTCGCCTATGCCTTTTTCACAAGATTTATTACTCTAACGAAACACTTAAGGATGAACTAATCTCTCCGCCATCATACATATCGTCACGCACGGATCATCGTTTCAAGGTTGAAGTTCCAACTTGTCGCACCAACGTTTATTTTGATTCCTTTATACCAAGAACGACGAATGACTGGAACCGCCTCCCTGCCTCCATCACTGCCATTTCTGACGCCACAAACTTCAAGAATATTGTTAACGAATATGATTGTAATAATCACCACTCCTCTCTGTAATGCCTCCGGGCCTTGAGAGTATGACAATAAATAAATAATAAGTGGTGGCGCTGGCAAACAGTCCCAGTGTTCTACTAGGAAACATAGAAACCCAAGAAAGAGGATGGTGAAACGGTGCCACGGCAGCTTAATTGGTTGGGCATCGCAGGCGAAATGCGAAGGTTGTGGGATCCACTTTAATTTCCAATAATTTATCGTTTCTTTCTTTCATTTATTAAGCACAAGTAACTTCCCCTGTGTTGTCCTTGGTGTCAGTGTTTGTTCGCTTCGTATGATACAACTAATAAAAATCGGGCCCCTTGCTTAACCCCCTTTTCTTCTAGTTTGTATATATATATACATATATAGCCATATCATCAGAAGCCAACAAACACTGACACTAAGGAGAACATAGGGGAAATTACTTGCGGTTAATAAATGAAATAAAGAAACGATAAATTAATGGAAATTAAAGTGGATGAAAAAACAAGTTGCCGCTGGTGGGAACCGAACCCACAACCTTCGCATTTCGCGTGCGATGCTCTACCAATTGAGCAACCGCGGCGCCGTTTTCCCATCCACTTTCTTTAGTATTTATGTGCCCTAGTAGAACCCTGGGAGTGTTTGCCAGCGCCACTACTCACAGACGTTGGCGGCCGACGTGGAACGTCCTCTTTGCCGCAGGCGTCACGAGAACGTGATCTTATTGGGTGAAGGCAACTGGTCAATAAACCCACATATGCTACCTGAATTGGGCCCCTCGGTTAACCCCCTTTCTTCTCGTTTATATATATATAACGTCATCCGGGAAATGCAGCTCTCCTAATGCCACATGGTGGAACAACTCCTTGCCGCCTGAGGAGAACATTCAAGCAATTGTCGTAATCTCAAAATCCATAATGGGTGTGGCATCACGTGCCACTCAAGCTGAGTACGGCCACAAACATGGTCTGCGCGGTGTTATCACCGCTGAAGGAACGTGGAGTGGAAGTACGTCGCATCTGGAATTTGGCAAGCCATCGTGAAGACGTAGTAATAAATACCAAAATGACTACTCACAACATAAAATATATGAGGAGGTGTACCTCCTCTAACAGGAAATGGAGGGCTGAATCGGCAGTACGGAGAGCCAACAAACGAATATCGGAATTTCAGAGATTAAGAGCTTAGCCCTATTGCATCTGGTTTTCTCAGCCAGCAAACATTTCGAACAACCCACGAAGGGCCAAGGAGATAAGCAAACCACACGTAGAAAGCAGCGATACATAGTTCAGCCTTAAGTCCGACGAAGAGAGGGGTGGGATCATGCGGCAAAAACACTTGTGACGACCATTGTGCGGCGTCAAAAACGCATTTTTTTATTGGAATAATTTCGAATACCGTGGCATGTCCGCAATAAAATTGTGGGGTTTTACGTACCAAAAACACGATATGCTTCTGAAGCACACCAGTTCTTTGGGCGTAATCGATCATATTTAGCGGGGGGATATGATTATTACGGTTATCTCCCTTGCTCAATGCAGCATGTATGATTGACTGAATATATGTATGGTCTTTTTTGCTTCTCCTGTTGGTTGAAGCTTTTATATATTCTTCGTTCCAAGCAATACACTTCAGTTGCAAGTCAGCGTTCTTCCGTGTCGGTTCTCCCTGCTTGTTCCCGTGAAAACCGCGCTGTTCTGTTTCAAATTAATTAGAGAAATCCACTTAACCCAATTAATTGTTTGCGCTACACGGACGGTCTGTGTGCTTCGGTATGCGGGATTGTGTTTCTGCGATTGGGCCCTAGTGTTTCTTACTTGGGCAGCACGTCAATGACGGTATGCCCGTAGTCTGCCTTTGTCACTTGCGTTCGACGTCTTGGGTTTGCTCGGCAGCGTGATCAGCAGCATCTGCCTGCCTTTGACGCTTGCGATTCCTCAAGATTGAATTGCCCCAAAACTAAGTGTGGCCGTCACGTAAAACAGTCGATGGCTCATAGCCCCGCAAACGCGGACTCCCGATTCCAACGACAGAAGAGAAGTGAAATTCTACGCTGGAAGGACGAGCCACAACGACGTCCACTTCGTACTCTACTTAAAGTACCTACGCCAGTACCGTCTCCGTTCGACGCAATACTCGCCTGCGCCTTCGCTGTATACTTGGTGGGCGACAATCGGGAATGAACTCTCGTCTTCTAGAATTCTACGATGTGGCGGCCAGCGCCGGGCTTCCAGCGAGAAATAACAACACAGCGACATCCTCCTCTTCTCTCTACCAGTTTCTCCCTCCACCCTTCCACTTGCCCGAGAGCACAGTCTCTGCATCTCGCCTTGCCGCGACAAAGAAGCGAGTGAGTTAAAAAAAAAACGACAGTGCCGCTTCCGTCTCCATTCTTCTTTTCCCTGCTGCTTGATTATGCGAGGGCTCGCGTGTTCATCTTCTTGCTTTGCCCAAATCGGGCCACCGTCATACCACCGACCCACCAGGAAGACGACCGAAAGAGCCAAGGAAATTAATCGCTTGAAAATGGTGACCATAAGACTTAGGTTGTTGCGTCAGCTGTACAATATACAATGTGGATGCAGGTATTCGTAGCTTATGCCCTCTGAGGTGTGGCAGCCTACGCAGCTTGTGCGTGCACCGCCAAATTTGGGAAGCTTAAGCACGCAGCTATTACAATCACTATAGCCATGCCTGTAGCAGCCAAACGTCGTAAGGCGATCTCGGAGAATGTGTCCAACTGTGACAAATACGTTCCTAGTTAAAAGAAACCTACAGGTGAGTCCTGCATAAGTTGAGAAGGATTGACTTGAAACTTCGCAGTTTCGCCCAACGCGCGACGCATTGAAAGCGATAGAAAGACACATCGTCTCGGTAGAACTTCTTGAAAGGTGCATATATAAAATTATTGTGGGCCACGACATGCAAGGACGCATGATGGGCAGAAGAAAGAAACTCCCCACCGTTCTGAATCCTCTGAGTCGCTGAGCAGTTCTCAATGTGGCTTTGGTGCTTCTACAACTCGCACTTACTGCTCGATGTCTTCGCCGACAACGTCAGCAGTTGAAGTCACTTGTTCCCACGCAGGAAAGAATATTTCAGTAGTTCGTCTCATACAGCGACCACTGATGGTCAGTCGGAGCTACTGGGAGCTGTGCTTGGATTTTGGATTTCGTCGCAACCACATCACGGTTATACCAATGTCGATCCAAATAAGTCGCGAAGCTTCGGGCGAAAAGCGGTTCAGAACAAATTGTCACCGACATCATCAAGCGTGGCTATGCGAGCAGCGATCGAAGCGCGAGTATGAGAAAAAAAGAAAATTCGACAGTGACATTTAATGCTGCTTACGTGTAAGAATACAAAAGCATTATAGTCCTTTATTTTCTGTTACTGGGCATTTCTTGCACACGTGAACTCTCGTCTGAGTTGTACCTGCGCCTTGGCAAGGCCAAATGAAAACGAGCGAGACGCTCGTTTTGATTTGGCCTTATCAATCTACTGCTGCGGAATGTAAACGTGCTCTCGTCGGTGCTAAACACAATAATTTTCATTCAACCTTTCCCTCTTTACTTACTTCAAATCCACGCAAATTTTGGAATGTTATCGGCATGCGCGAATCCGAAGAAGTTCGCTTGAAGAACGATGAAGGATTCTATGTATCAAATAAACAGTGCTGTATCTTACTTAATGACACATTTTCATCATATTTTTCACATGTTGCACCAATAACCGTTCCTATTATTTCTGCACTGACTTCTTTCAAATGGACCCTATCCTTATCGACTGGGAAGGCATTTGTAAACTCATTCAAGTTGCGAAGCTTTCATCGTCAGCTGGCACCGATGGTATTAACTACAAGTTTCTGAAAAACACCCCGACTTATTCATCCATTATACTGTCGTATGTCTTTTCTCAGTCATTGCAGAGCGCCACGTTACCGGACGACTGGAAGGTGGGAAAAGTGGTTCCGGTGCGGTGCTTAAATGTGGTGATGTTCACAGCCCCCACGACTACAGGCCTATCTCATTAACATCAATTCCATGCAAACTGCTTGAACATATAATATATTCTAACCTAATGTTGCATCTAGAATCGAACTGTTCCTTCACACCTAATTAGCATGGTTTTCGCAAACACCACTCCTGTGAAGCTCAACTTGTCGCGTTTACTAATGACTTGTTTTTCATTTCGGACTGTTCATCCCTTGTGGATTGCATTTTTTTAGATTTCGCGAAAGCATTTGATACTGTGTCACATCAACTACTACTTCTCAAGCTTAGTAAACTAAACCTTGATATTAATCTGATGAAGTGGATCGAGTGTTTTTTGCAAGGCCGTACCCAGTACGTTTGAATTAATGACTGTGACTCACCTGTATGCCCCGTAACATCCGGAGTCGCCCAAGGCTCCGTACTAGGTCCTCTCCTTTTTAAATATTATATTAACGACCTTGCTGATTCCATTGACTCGCAAATAGACTCCATGCTGATGATTGCGTAATATATAGACAAATATCTAAACCTTCTGATGCAGCCATTCTTCAATCTTATCTGGATAACATCTCCACTTGGTGTCACACCTGGTCTATGAAACTAAATATGGGTAAGTGCAAAGCAATGAGAATAACGCGCACGCCTAACCAGTCTTCATGCACCTACTTCCTTAATAACTCTTCTTTAACTTCAGTCTCTGATTATAAGTATCTTGGCGTATACATTACTGCCAACCTATCATGGAAAAAGCACGTTGCACATATCACTAATAATGCTAACCGCACACTTGGTTTCCTTCGACGTAATTTTTCTATGGCTCCTGTGTCCCTAAAACTACTTCTATATAATACTCTTGTGCTCCCGAAACTAGAATATGCTTCTTCCGTTTGGGATCCTCACACCAAATCGCTGATACAAGCCCTCGAATCCATCCAAAATCATTCTGCTCGTTTTATACTCTCTAATTATTCTCGTTCAGCCAGTGTAGCGCTAATCAAGAAAACATTAGATCTTCCTAACCGTTCCTTACGCCGTCGTATTTCTCGATTATGCCTCTTTCACAAAATATATTTCACCACTGACACTCTTAAGAAATCACTCTTTATTACTCCTACTTACTTTTCATCGCGCATGGACGGTTCAAAGTGGGCGTGCCAAGCTGCAGGACTAATCTTTATTTTGATTCGTTTGTTCCGAAGACAAGCGCGGACTGGAACCACCTTCCTGCCTCCATCGTGTCCATCGCAGTACCCGAAGTCTTCAAGTCTGCTGTACATGATCATCTTCATTAACCTGCCTATTAAAAATGTATTCGTGTGTAGCCATATGCATTTTTGTATAGCCCCTCCTCTCTGTAACGCCGAACGGCCCTGAGAGTAAATAAATGAAATGAAATGAAACGTCTCAACCAACTCACTTGTATGCGAGAAGTTCGTAACTCTAAAGGTCGTTCGGCGTAATTCAATAGGATATCAACGCTTCTTATTTTATTCACTCATTTTCTACACTCTACAGGTGACGCTTCATTTTGATTGCGCTGTCATGTGTGCAATGACGCACACACTATATGCACGCCTTGTGCCAAAGAGAATCGTGAAGCCCCTGTAGCAACGGCGAAGCATGCTCATCCTGAGGCCCAGCTCAGGCCAAGGTACGATTCCCACCCAGACCCAAATTTAAGAATTATTCTTTGCAAAGATAATTATTTATTTGCTTACAGGAACATCTATGAGAAATTTGACGTCAATATGAACCTAATGAAGGGCGATTTTACTTTTTGCGTGTTTTAACATTTTTGTTACTATCATTCTATCAGGCCAGCACCGAAGACACCGGATTTTGGATATTGTCACGTGGTGGTGAAGTTGGAGAACACAGTTGCAATACTGTGAAAGACAAAACTAACTTTTATTGAGCAAACCTGTGCCCACAAAAACAGACTACACTTATAGCACAACGATAGCGGTGAACATGGCCGGCGATCGTTGAAACTCTGATGAGCGGGTCAAGCGCGTCGGCTTTTATACATCAGTCGTCGAATGTTCCAGAGTAATGGCTGGGACCCGCATGGGTCTTCCACAAAGTTCTACATTATTCGCGTCGCGCACACATGCAATCATATTACAAAAGGTTCGGTCACAGACAGCGGATGGAACCATATATAACATTCCAGAAACTTCCGATACATGCAGGCGCGTCCTGCTTTGAGCGATAACATTTGTTAGGCGGTGAAATGTGTCGCCCGATAAAGGCTAATACACGTATCAATGTATAATGCCTTCGCATTAATAAACAGGTGTGCTAGGCGCTATTTTCAGGCAGTATACCAGGTTTCTAGTTGCTTTCTGAAATATCCTAACCAAACTTTACAAGGCGCATTGCTCATTTTTGACGAAAGTACACATAAAACGAGCATCGGCGGGAGTTTTGACTTCGATGAGGCTGTCGGCGAGGTAAGCACCTTTTCTCCTTGGGTTCTTTCTTGATTACTTTCTCTAGAGCTCACGAGGGAGAAGGTGATTGCATGGGCTTAATCAGCAGATGCCTGTTTATCTTGTCTGCATGGAGCTGCTGGCAAAATAGTGGTATTATATGCTGCTTCGCGGGTAAAAAATTGGTGACGTTAACGTAAATTGCTTTGATGATAGCACACCTGTCGATGACTTGACATATGATCTGGTTTCGGAAAAAGCTTACGCACGTTGCTGCCGCTTCCCCTAACTTCTAGATACCGGCCCTTGTGATTGATATATAAGTTGGGCTCATTTCCGATGACTCGCAAGAAGCACGCTATCAGACGAAAGAGTGAGAACTTTCTACTGCCTTCTCCAAGATGAAGTCCCAAACCACTGTCATGGTCCTCCTGCTCTTCCTTTGCGTGGTGTCTATACCAGCCATGGCTTATTGCCCCAGCATTGAGGGTGCCGTCAGTGACTGCTCCTTCAGCGAGTGTACGCCAGATGACTGCGAGGCCGATGGCCTTGAATGCTGCCCCAAACCCTGTGGTGGTTCCTGGTGTGTTCAAGGCGAGTACAGTTGTGCCTGTCTATGCGAGAAATGAGTGTGCCATCAGCTTTCATTGAAGCAAAATTGCGAAATGGACAATGTTGGATTGCATTTTTGTGTTCAGCTGAGAATTATTCATGAGTCAAGAAATTACTATAATTGTTATCTTGAGTTGGCCATGTGGATGACAGTAGTTATTAACGTGAGATTCTTCACTTTGCCTATTTCCCGCAGATTGAAAGCAGTTCCTGAGTTTCATTGCGCTACAATAGCGAAATTTTTTCTAACGCGCTAATACTTGTCTGATCGCCAGTTATTTAGGCCGCATGACAACGCACTTGGTAACAAAAGTTTGAGCAACACTTCATTCGTAAGTTTCATTAGGTGGCGTGGCAGAACTAGTTCAGTGCAGCTTTTTTAGAAATAACAACTCTCTGTAGAGATCTCTCATGTATGATGTCACAGCAATGTATCATGACGCCAACTTGTCTCGTGCTGTGAAAAATTAGGCTTGTTTCAGCTATATAGGTCTTTCCAGAATATATAATGTAAAGTTTGTCATGTTTGCACTCAGTGTGCATCTAACGTGTACTGTTAAGACATGAAAAGGGTGACATGCCTGCCAACGATAGATTACAATTAGGCAATTGTAAAGGTACTTTACTTCGAAGCTTGAGATAGCCTACTTGACGTGAAAGTGGATGAGTAGCAACCTGTGGATTCCAATTGACACCGCAGCGTAATTACATTGCAAACAGTTTCGTATCTTCTGACCACGGCTACCTAATTCACTTCCAGAAAATAAGATTACGTGGCCTAAATATGGCACAACATTTCAATACATTAGCAGATGGGGAATCCACAATGGCATATTTTGCGAACGTTGTCGCTTATTATTGTTCTTAGAATTTTGAGAAAGCGTTTGAACGGATTCATTGCTTTTTTTTTTGTACCAAGCCATTAATGAACGCTTGAAACAACTAGCATTGCCATCACTCTGTATAAACCAAGGCAAATATTAAAGTACTTCTTTCCCTCAACAATTTCTTTTTGCTTTATTGTGAGAGTTTTAGAGCATGTTAAATTTTTCATACTGATTTCCCGTCGTGTGAAACGGAATGAAACAGTGCGTTCTTTGCGTTGCATTGCGTGTTCTTATGTAATAAAAAAGGGAGACCAAAAGCTCTCGTTCAAAAAATTTGCTATACTTATCTTGTTTTGGCGGGGGGCGTGGAGACAAACCTGCACATTTTGAAAACCTTTATTTGGAGGTAAGCCAGGTAATGTCCTTTCCGGTATACAGCACTTTGTAACGTTATTATAAAATTACAGCACCCTATAAAGTCGCCTACCTAATTGTGACATGCTCTTTTACTCTTTAGGTGTCCAGTAGCATCTTGGCATAACATAATCCGAGGTTATGTCTGCAGCGCTGCCTCGTCTGGCCTGGTGGATGGCTTTCCAATAACGCTCCGTTTTTACTGCAGCGTGAAATAAACGGATGCCCCATTATTCCTATCCATTCTTTTTCTGTGATTACCAACGTCTTAGTTTGGAGTATCTTTTACTTCGGAAGGCTCCTCACTATCATCATTGTCGCACATTAGTATCAACTCCTACGAAGCTTCACACATGCTAGGGTGTCTGCATCTAACCTTTAATAATTATCTCCAGTCATTAACAAAATTGTATACCTCCTATACATTCGACAGCAAAATTGGAAGACTCGTCATCCATATGGCACCCATCCCAAGTGCACTTTCGCTTTCTCCTAGAAACGATCCAGAACACCATTAGCCGCACATTCTCGTGAGCCTACTCAAAGCAATCTAGTTTTATGGTACTACAAGTCACGTTGAATGTTCCTAAGTTTCATTAGGTCGCCACAAATCATTTGCATACCTTGTCCTTGCGTAATTTAAGAACCGACTCTGCAACAAGCATGTTAAAACAATCGCTATGAAGTTTCACATTTCTCAACCCTAACTGCTTGTATTCCACCATTCAATCCCGAAATACAATAGTCAAGCGAATGAATTTTTATTTCTCCATGAGATGTATGGGGGTGGCAGAAAAAAAGTGTCACTTTTGCAACGAAAGGCGAAGCTTCGATTGCGATAGCAAATTAGTAGGCAGCTATACGAAGTAAGGAGAACAGTTTTATCGCCCGTATAAACACCTTAACATTGGCTTACTAAGCAAATTAATAAGCGCGATGTCACTCATGCACAAGTAAAGGTAAACACCTTTTACTCGATCACCGCGGAAACTCGCTGTCAAAACACTGAAGTGAGAAAACGCGCCTGCAGCACCGAGCGAATCGACCTTGTATTCCTGGTCGCTTGAACGAGAACAAAGCTTCTAAAGCACAACGCTATGGTGTTGGGCTGCTGAGCGCGACGTCGCGGTATCGAATCCTGGCCACGGCGGCGGCATTTCGATGGGGCCGAAATGCGAAAACACCCGTGTACTTTGATTTAGGTGCACGTTAAAGAACCCCAGGTGGTCCAAATTTCTGGAGTCATCTAGTACGGCGTGCCACATAATGAGAAAGTGGTTCTGGTGCGTAAAACCCCATAATTTAATTTTAAAGCACAGCGCATACGAAGCTGCCAGCCCTCGGAGCAATTGTTCACGTTGCAGATTGCTTAGAACATGAGACTCACAGGGCTGCGCCCTTTCACCGCATACATGATCGCTTTCAAGATCACGCCGTACGCAGCAGCCGCCGCAGTGGAACGCTTCCTTGCCTCCTCTCGCCCGGCACCTTGCACGCGACGGAAGACTGCGTGTTTCCTCCCCACTTTCCTCCCTTTTGCGCGTGAGATTGAGCCACCATTGCCGGATATGCTAACACGCTTCAATTTGCACGTGCAGTATATGGCGCGCAGTGACGGTGTTATCGCCCTTGAATTTTATGTGGAACAACATGGTGCCGCCGACGGTGACGACGGTGTTAAGTATGTGCCTGGTGTGTCCATATAATTATTACCGCAATAAAGCCTGCAAGTTGGAGCTTGAAGAGACCCAAGCCCACAACATAGTTCGACACCAAGGCAGCCCCTGTACACTTCTAACAATACATGGCCAAGAAACAGCAAAACCTGGTGCACATTGCTGCCCTTGGAAAAGATCACAGAAAGAAAACAAGGTGTTTCTAAACACAAAAAGACCGTGGAGTGAGACGCATCACTGCCAAAAAAAAATTGAAAAAAACATCAAAACCAAAAAGAAGCCGTAAGGAAATAAATAACATTCGCATTAAAGACCATGCAAATAAAAAACTATTTAACAATTCGTAACAGAAAATATACACTGATAATAAACCAGAAGACAAGAAATTATATTTCATAGCAAACGTAAGAACACTAGCCACGGTGGCGTGGCGGTAATGACACTGAAGCCCGGTATACGATTTTATCATTATCAGTACCAATTCGCACCAAGATCGGATAGAAAGAGTGTAGGCTCTCCCGTAATCGAAACTAGGCGTAAGCATGAAATCGCTACCGCCAAAGGAAGTTGGTTGGTGTAATTCGGACGATTACTCACAACCATCTCACAATCATCTGCGCCGCGCCTGGCGCAGCGGTCACGCAGTGTGGCGCCTTCACTCGAAGGAGACGGCGCAAAACACCCGGCGCGGAACTCACGGCCAACTGGCGTTTAATAGGGTATAGGAAACCCGCTCTCCGCACCAAGGGATTACAATAAAGTATATGGTGCACTGTATCTGCCGTTTGAACGTCGCTATTGGAAATGACAAATTAAACACCAGCGTACGTGAAATTACAGCTTGAGTGGTATGGGGAACAGAAGTTTGGAAGAAATTGAAAGCAATATTTTTTTTGCAACTTGTTCGGGCAGTAACTAGTGTACGTAATTCGGTCCTGTACAAGTAGTTTGGGGCCACAGACCGCACTCCTTTTCAGTTTCGACTAGTTGCCCGGACGATCTCGTTTACCTCTCGCAACTATGTTCGGGTGTTCTCACTTGCTTCCCGTCCCATTCTTGTCTTGAGTGCCCGGATAACGGCTCTGGATTTTGCCTCAAGGTCTGTTAAAGCTCTCCAACAACGTGAGTTAAAAGCATTTTATTCTTTAAAGCTCATGCAACGTGCGCGTGCATGCAATCTCGCGGTATTTATGCCAAGTTTGGCATACTTAGTAAAGAGTGCAGCTAGTTAAATACTAATTTCTATAAGTTGTATGCCGCATTTGCTGAAGCCAGGGATATTAATTTCTTGTGTTGCGTGAGTAGGGTCGCTTTATGAAATAAAACAAGATGATGCAATCTGCATGGAATGGAGTCATGGTTTTTGTAGTCAAGAGTTTGACTCAATACCGTCTGGTGAAGTATTATCATTGTTAAAGAACTCGCAGTTTCACCCGAAATGCGAAGCATGAATTGGTATAGAATATTTGTAGAAAGCTAAACGAAGGAAGGGCACTACTTTTATCGGCCGCGTAAACTTACAACATTCGCTTACTAAATGAACAAGCATGTTGTCAGTTTGCAGAGAAAAACATAAACACATCACGCTGAATAACACTAGTTTTCAAAACCTTTGCATGAAAAAGCTGCAGCAGCAGCGAGCGAAGTGAATTTTGTGCTTTCTATCGCTGAGAGGCAAGAATGCAGTACGCATAAAGGTCTGAGTCTTCGGCGCCTAGACTCTGCCCCTAACGCCGATCCCTTTCAAGATAGGGGGCGCACGGCCGCCCAATATGCAGTTGCTGCCAGAAGACAGCACTCCCCCCTCTCTCCCATCTTTACGGTGGCTAGCGCACGTGCTTGCCGCTCTCCTTTCTTGCGCGCGCAAGATTGATCCGCGGTCGGCGACTCCCCACACGCGATCTCATTTACACATACAGCATACGACACGCGTTCAAGGCGTTATCGCCCGTGCACTTTATTCGGAACATCAACATCAATTTCAACGCCTCACAATATATTCTGGCCAGTTGTCAGTCCCTTTTAAATAATGGCGCACACATATTCTTTCGAATAGGAACACCAGAATCACCAGCGAGACGTATAGAACCCCTTCATTTCTTGGCTTGACTGCGTTCCAACCTTGCTTTGGATTAGTTCCTAACAAAGATGGAAGGGCAATGTGGAAGAAATTTAATTTGAAAGTTTAGCGAGCATCATCATACAATGTAGCAGCTATTTTCTGGGAAGACTAGCGCTCCACTTTTTATGATTTCTTGGCAGCGCGACAGAGCCTAGCTTTTTTGTTCAAAGATATACTGAGATGCATAGAATACCAAGGTACGCTAGAATCACTGTATACGGTTCCTAAATGCGTGTACGCATTAGTTAGTTCAAGAAGGTTGAACTTCAGTCAGAGTGCTTCAACGAGTTTATCTGAATAAATTAGAAGGAATTCATCCATGGAAGAAGCAAATGCTCACGTTGATAGCTCCGAAATTGGCTTTGTTTTAGTCCCTTATCCTCTTCGGAATCTTGGATTGTGTACTACATGTGGGAAGGGATATTGCTCAAGCCGGTTGTTTGTTCTACAGATGAGGTGCTACATAGAACTGACGTTAGTACTAAATCAAATACTGAGGCTGTGATGAGTGTCACCCGTGTCAACTGAGAAACAATTTGAGAGAGACGGAATACTAGACAGGCAGCATGGGAATTGATAGCTTCTGCGTGGGATGGTTCTGGAAAAAGCCCAAGAAAATATGAAAGCGCACAGTAACTTCATTCAAAGAATCATGTAGCGCCTTAGAAAAACCGCCAGGAGAGCTTCGTGAACGGTAGCAAGCGCCAAGAATAATCCTTTTGAAATTAATCGTTAAGGAGCACCAAATTATTTTGAGACTGCTAATTGCAGTTAAGAAGCGCGGGAAATTCTCATTCAGTGCGATGAGAGCGACATCGCCCACTTTATAATAATGGTCGCATTGTTACACAAGAAACCTTTTGTTACAGAGGAACAATTCAGTATTATGTTACTCGACGGAGAGGTTTCTCTCCGCATTACAATACCCTCTCCAGAATCATTTATTAGAGCGTTAAGACTGCATTTTTAAGATAAAGACTACTGATATTAGTTTATAGTGCAGATGCAGAAAAACAAGTAGCGTTATGCTATTTTTTTTAGGTATTTAACCGACCAGAACGCGTCCACCTGGGCGATAGAGGGCCATTCTCTGAAAAGCGAGAATATGAGGCATCTTCAAGTGCATTGTAAAATTTTGAAACTTTGCCTCAAGTAATGGGGATGAACTGATATGTTAGTAATAAGTCTTTTACAATACGGATCATTTGCAATAACAGGATCCAAGTGCGTTGAACAAGTCACATATTTAACAGACTCTATATCTTCTTTACGATCAAAAGGAGCAGATTTATTTCCTTTGTATTGTAAGGCTCAATTAAATTCTTTTTCCAACATTTATTATTGTTATTTATTTCATTCAGCAATTGTGAAAAAGCCGTGCGGAGCTGAATTGACGTTTCGTCAAGTCGATGTTCACATTGAGGGAGGCATTTGCAGACGCGGAGGAATTGGAGAATTCAAAAGGTGGCGCTTAATCACCGTGGCGCATCACAGGAGATGGTGGCTCCATCTCTCGACCTTTCGACATGCTTCCCCTGCACTCCAGATCTCTCCACAACGCACCTTTAATACGGAAGTTTGTGAAACCTGTTACAAACAAGACCGAGAGATGGCGCCACCATCCCATGCGCGGTATTTTGCTGGTCACGTACTTTCTTTGTCTCGCAACGCTCGCCTCCACTATATCTGCGCGTGGAGCAGACGACATTAGTTGCGCCTGGCCTCCTGGCTCTTCAGCTATGTCGTATCTGCAATCACTACGTTCATAACGCCGTGTAGCCACATCTATCATTGTATACAGTAGTTCAAGAAACAAAAGTCACCACAGTGTAATTGAAATGTGCTGTTCTATCGCACACTTAGAAGACAACGCCAAACATGGTTTCGAAAATGAAGCAGTTTTAACGCCATTTCATAAACTGTTGCAAATATTCCGGAACACGAGAAAATGTATTCCAAGAAAAACGCTGCGCAAACGATAGCGAGCTTCCATGCAGAAGTTTTGCATTGCAGTTCGCAGCGCGAAGTAACGGGACACAAGGAGGAGGCACAGACACCACAAACACGTGTGGTGCTGCATTGTGGCGTGGGCGTCTGCTGTTTCGTGTCCCGTTTGAATGAATGAACGAAGCATGAAGAAAGAATATCGCGACTAGCTAGTTTAACTAACCGCGCAATTACAGTGTTGATAGCAGACCTTCACGCTGTCCCTAAAAGCGAGCTACCCAGCGAGAGGGCCGTCAGATAGGCAAGAATCTTGATCGCCTTAGGGCAGCTGAGAAGCACACTTCTCTTCCACGCCATCTTCCTGTTCACGTAGGTCACCGGCTTTCCCATCCTCATTAACCGCAGCAGAGCCGCAAATGTGGACTAGTCATTATGACGTCACGTGTTCACGTCAGCGAGAGGATCATCGCAAGGCTATATGAGCGGGGTGCATCGCTGTTACAAGCGAGTATGCCCACACGAGGCAGCGCTGAAGGATGTTCCCTAAAACCCGATCTTCCGCTTCGTGCAGGATGGAATTCATAGCGAACTCATTCCTTGCCCCATTACCAGAAAATTTGGTGTCGTCGTCGGCGACGCGCCCGAGAGAAGGTATCAAAAATGGCCGACAGTGCAATGTGCAAAACATGTCGAAAAATGCTAGGATTGACGAGAAAATTGCCAGGGATGCTACTGTACGCCAAGGAAATTGGTGGCTCTGAAAAGAAAATTTGGCACATTTCGGCACCAAAGTGAACCCAGGCCTTCGGTGTGCGTGACCAGTATGCTACCCCGGCACTACGGCGTCTTCGCGGTTCTGGCTGAGTAAAGGTATCCCTAGTGCGTTCGCCACTGCACACGTCACGTCACAGCCATCTAGCTGATGAAAGGTGTGGCCAAGTGTGCGCGTCATTAGGCACGTGCCGGTGCCGACACTGAGGACGAGGTAGCACCACATCATGAATGTGTGACTTGAGGGTACCAAATAACATTTCACCAAATGGACTCTAATGCTTGCACATTCACACACGTGTGCAGTCTTAAGTGTCTCTTGCGAAATTTTCTAAGCATATTTCTTTCCTGTTTTCGTATTCCTGGTTTGATCTTTGTTGGGAAAGTCTTGAGAGAAGAAGGATAGCTATTGCTTTAGGTGAACACTGTGAGCTGTTCAAGAAAAAAAAATGAAAGAATTGAACATCAAAATTGAAAGACGCCTAAGGAAGGAATTTGGTACCACAAAAAGCTTAGATTTCTATCAAAAAGTGTATGAGAAAATTAGGAAAACGAAAAAAAACTGTTAAAGGAAACTGGCCTAATAAAGAAGGTCAAAGCCACTCCACAATTTGAATTCAAAAGCGTGAAAAAGATGCTTGAAGAGCATAAACAGACAATGATAGGCAGGGAACAAAGTTCTAGAAAGTGGAACTCGGGAATGAACTGAATTATGCAAGCAGAGCATGAAAACCTTCTGGACGCTGCTTGCAAAGTTGAACTCCGGTTAATGAAACACTAGCTTCTGATGTCCTTGAACTATGTCACATAGTTAAGGCCTCGATACAATTCCGAGATTCTAACATAATTGTTTGAAATGAAGAGACAAGCCAAATGTGATAGTCTTTACAAGACATCTAAGAAAATACACCTGTCAGTTTTAGTTCTCTCTCGCACTTCCATGTTAATGAGCACCGTTGCCTAACACTTAAGAGATTGCTGCGCATGACTATCGAAAACAAGAAGCCGTACAACTGAAGTTTGCGGGGATGAGAGACGGCGAAATGTTCGCACGGGAAGATGAGCCATATAAAAGGGCTCATGTGCGAAAGGACTGCGACATTATTCAGATTCCATAATTTTTGCACGCGTGTTATTCTGCGGTATTTGTTTTGCGAGTAGAAATAGGGACACTTTCCCGCTATATCTAAGCCACATTTTTGGTTCCAACAAAGTAAAAGACAATACGTTCAAAGACAGTCACTAAGCCAGAAACAAAGATAACGCGTGCGTTTTTTCATAAAATTTCAGTTTTCTGTTGACGTCTTAATTTGAACAGAAACATGGCACATGCCGCACAGGGACATCACTAAACATAAAAGTTACAATGTACTCAATTTAAACAGAACAAAAAAAAACGTGGCGACGGTTTTTATTGTATGTGAAAGGAAATATTGAGTGTCAATAATGGATTGATAACATGACATTTTGAACAAATCTTGTGTAATGTAATGTTTTAGTGTGTCAGAATCTTGTTTTACCATTAGTGTATCGTCCACCGGTTGAAAATTTGGGCATTATTCTCTCAATGTATATTTTATTCAATTATGTCCGTAAGGGTGCTTCTTCTGGTGGGAATGTTCAAGCGGGAATAGTGGGAATGTGTGAAATATTTCCAGTAAAATGCATAGCTTTAAAACACAGCTACACTCACATGAATTGGGTAAGGTTATTTGCGGCGCTGCAAGTACCATGGAATAGCTAATACTCTGGTTGATTTTTTTTCAAATAATCATCTAAAGGACACAGTATAAAATAAGGTCTTCCCGAGGAAGCACAAGGTGGCTACTAGCTCGTATGACATAGCTTAACCAGGCTAGAAACAGCTAGCGCTGTGTCAAACTGTAGTTCAGACATATTGAAGATGGCGAGCCTCTGTTCTCTAAGCCATACTTGGTAGCAATTGTGGAAACGTTTAGTTAAAAGAATGTACATGCGACTTGATATCTCCAAGCCATACGCTTCTAGCAATTGTGCAGACACTTAGGTTTAAAAGTGTCCCACTTTCGAAGGCACTGTAAGTGAGGATACAGGACAGCCTCCACAGAAGAACAGGGACATGTGAAAACATAGAATGGACGTGGGAGTAGGGGGGGGGGGGGAGGCGACACGAGCATTTTTGTTAACGCGAAAGTTGCCGGGATGCTTCACAAATGGGAGAGGATTCTTGCGTTGATAGGGCATATTAAACCCCTTGTAACGTAATCAGCACCTATCTGTGCTCCACGAATAGAGCGCGCAAAAACCTATTTTTATAGACTTTCTATGCACGTTTTGAAGCAAAGTGCGCAGGTTGAAAAAGGGCACCACATTGATGACATGCTGCGACTTGCATACCGGTAAGCAGGTGCATAAATTAAAATGAGCATAAAGAGCTAGTGAAAAATACAATATATGGTTAGCAAAAAACATGGCTGTGGAAGTTCTTTTAAGTGTAAATATCTGTGCCCGAAAAAAATGATTAAGTAGCATTATTCAAGCACAGCGCTGGTAGCGTAGGCGGTTTAACATGCAATCGTAGCACTTCGCACTTTCTTTTGCAATTTTTGAAACTTCCCGTAGCGGTCGCAGTGATTCGCTCTAGACGTTGGTTTGCTTAAAGTTGTCGAGTGGCGAACTTCAAATTGTGTTTCGCACGAACGGCTGCAACAACACCGCTTCATTTCCGTTCGGTAATCAATTTTATTCTCGGATTGAAATGTTCCTACTTTGCTCGTCGAAATCATGTTGCACGATTTGAATGGCATTAACGTTGGGTAACGTTTCGGATTGTCATAGTCATGTAGTTATTGACGAAGCACGTTTCAGATTCCGAGTTTTTTTATGTTTGTTAAGAGCATTTGCTTCTTTACCTCTGCAACGTGAATAGGGCACTGGCTATTAGGCTGCGAGAAGAGCTGTATCATAACGTTACGTATTGATATGCGCTAGTCATGTCCTGATCTTAAACGGTTGCTACACTATTATTCATCACTATTCATTACTATTCCTTGTAATAAACCAGATCTCCTAAATAACACTGGCAGGCCACACTGCACACAAAAATTAGCAAAGTAAGAGAAATGTCGCATAAATGCCGCCTCAGCACCGTTCGCAGACCTTCTAAATCGGGAAAAGATTGCCAATAGCCCCACATTAAGCTCATGGAGGTGCGTCGACTCCATTATTCGCCATATAGGAAATGCAAATAAACCCAACGGCAGGCAGCAAACAAGTCTCCGAAGCGAAGGACCACCAACAGCTGTGACATCTTGTATACAATGATGCCAATCAAGAGCAGAAGTTTGTGAAGCACTTTTAAAGGACGCTACAAGGGAGTAGAACTAAATTCTCTGCAGCTCACAAGTATAGATATGCAACATTTCACGAAAAGGCAACCTTTAAAGTGATTCGAAAATCGGTCGGTCACCGCTCCTTTTAGCGCAACGTTTCTTAACCTTTCCACTTGCAGTTGCAAGGTTAAGAAATTTAGTACTTAGTGACAGATTCGAAAGTAAAAAGCATACCTGGAAATCATGGTGAACTTTGATTACTGCTGCGGCTTATTCAATGCGTATAATTAAAAAAAATGTTTCAGTAAAATACCTGAACATTTAGTTGGCCTAAGTTTATTTGTATCGTACGATTTTTGTGCTGTATTAACTGATGTGAAGTGTCAAGATAGCTGTCACTTGCAGTGTTGTCACAGAGTAGTGTGAAGTCAATATCGTTTGGATATTCTTCATTTGCATTGTCGCGAGCATATGCATATCTCTTTAAGAGCACCTGTCGTCGCATGAAGGTCGCATTTGAATTTATGCTACTATGACAAGATATATATTATGAAGTTATTTATATTCATTTTTTATGTGGAATTCTGTGCCAATGGTAGAAAGAAACCGGTTTCCTTGTTTGTGGCAAGAGAAACACTTTGGATCAAGCGAACGATAGCTGTCATTATTTTCTTGTTGTACCCTCAAAGCTTTAAAGCATTGTAGAGGGGAGGGAAACAGAAGGAACACTTATAAATTTGATAAGAAGCACTTAAAACAAAATCGGAAGCAACACCAAAAAAGAAATGAGTGATAGATAATGGCATGTTGACAGAAGGTACATGGAATGACATAATGTCATATAGCTCATTGTGCTATGCGCGAATACATGCGCCGAAGAATAAAAGAAAGATGTAACAAAAGAGAAAAAAGTACATCAAAAGGAGCTGTTAAGTTGCTCGCGAATTCTTTCTGGGTTAGCAATACTTACGGTTGAAGGTGGCAGGTGGTTCGAGTCACGGCTAGTTTTGGGTAGAAATGAGTAAGAATATGTTGCCGTGTTGCCTCGACGAATATGAACTTTGCAATTGTGATAAGAGCGCGAAGATGTGAAAGCAGCAGGCTGTATCCGGCGCGATTTAAGTACTTTATTGTGATAACAGATCTTATGAAAAAGGCAGTGGCGAAATGATTTCCTGCGCATTACGAGGTTAGGGAGATTTAGCCTATTTTTCTTGGTTTTTGCACTTGATGTTTGCTGATAGTTCGAAAGTATGAAACGTGCTGAGAGATTTTGAACTGCTTCGAGCTTGTTTTTAAGTGTTACCTGGCCGGGGTCCCATATTGATGAAGCGTATTCCAACACAGGAGGGACGTAAGTGATATATAGCTGTTTCTTTAATGATGAAGGTGCAAGGGAAAAAATTACGTTTTGTGTAACCGAGCCTACGACTGGATTTGGATATTACGTAAGCAATGTGATCAGCCCATGACAAAGAGGCAGTGATGTGTGCACCAAGATACCTATAAGTTCCAAAAAAATCAAGCTGGATTACGTTCGAAGGGTACGAGTAATTAGCAAAAGCTGCGTGCTTCCGGGAAACTTTCATTTTTTTTACCTTTAAAAATGTTTAGTTTCATTTTCCAGAGCTTGCACCAGTGCAAAATAATAATATTGTCTGTTTGGAGGGATTCGACGTCGGCATCATCAGCAACTAAATGAGACCTTGAAGTAATCTAGGGTCAATTTAACGGCAGACAAAAAGCAATGACGATTACTTTGAGACAAAAACACGGTGAACACAAGGCGCACATAGTGGCTGAATAAAAAGCTGTCACATTTACGCTGTTTCCTTGACATTAGCCACTGCAGCCTAATGCTAGTGATAACCAATGTGCAATTATATTGCTATCCCAATTTAAGCAGTCGATAATGCTACCAGCATCAGTTGAACGGTGTTTTCTGATTTCAGAGGCTTATAGTAACGACTTAAAGTGACATAAAGGGCTGTCATACTCTAACGAAACAGGGGCCACTGCTGCTTGAGCGCCATCTGCACCTTGAAGGTCGACGTGATGTATTTTACCAGCTTAAATACACACAATGCTTACTGTGTTTTCGGACGTATGACTCTGTGACGTATACTTACATTTATTGCTGGATAATTCTGTAGCATTTTCATTTAGCAATGTATATATCTGAAATTTTGCAGGCCAGATCGCGACGTATAAATGCTTTCAGTTCCAGGAACGGAGTTTTGTGTCTTGCTGTATGTCAGGAACGAAAATGACCTTCACTTTCTGAAGATTGCTATATCGAACAATGATGATTGATGAGGTTGTTTAGCATCGTTCTTGCTGACCAAACAGTGCTTAGTTTTTGAGAAGTATAGCGTAAAATATTTGTCTCGTTTACAAGCCCATATTTGAAGTTGTGAACTCAGTAATTATGCTAGCACGTATCTATTTCTTGACCATATTTACAGAATTATTCAAAATTATACATTACTTTTCAGTGTGACATCTCTTAACACGCGGCAAGTGTAGTGTGGCCTCGGATATCAAACAAAAGTCTAGTCATGTCACCAAATCATGACGTGGTGCACTCACACGCATTCACTGTGGCCATGCTAAGAAAGCCGCGGTCATTCAACACTCAACATGATAACAGGTGAGCGAGTCTCATGCATTTCAAAATGAAGCGCTCAATTGGAAGGTCACTTGGAAGGACCGGGCCATTGGTCGATGTGTGCCACAGGGTTGAGATTAAAGCGAAAGATAAACCGAACATCATTTTCCAGTTTCAGCACGGCGAAATGCGTGACAATGTTCTCAAGTCTCTGGAACAAAGAAGTAACGGACGCTACCATCGGATTGTAGAATGGCGCTCATATCTATATATTGCTGGGCATTTGTGCCCAGCAATGAAAAGAATACTGGGGATGGCAAGTTCAATGGGAACATATTTTCCTGTCGCATGGAGACGTCACCTATCATTGCTATCTGTCGCGAAAGTGATGTTGAAAAGATTTGCAGCACTTAACAATCGTAGTTTCAAAAGCATTCGATGATGACTATTTGCTAGGTGATGTCGGCTAGTTATACCACCCCGGACGTTCAGCACGTTGTGAAATCAACAAAACACAGCATTAAGTGGTTCAAGTTGTTGCTCTAAAACGCACGGTCGCTTCAACCAAAGAAAGTCGATATGAGTTTGCTGTCGGAAACAAGTGGCATAAACTTTCATCTTTTAATGTTCACAAAAAGGCGGTATACTAGTGAGTCAGAACATTTTATGCTGCCGGTGTTCAATAATTTATTTATAAACCACATGGAGAGTAGATGTGGCGTTACCATTCTCACAATGATTGAGTTTTGTAGAGTAATAGAATAATATAGCCTTCTAACAAAATCTACGAACCTTTATGCAGCAAGAAGGGTACAAATGTATTCGCTGTGTTGGATTGCTGTCCTAACGCTCCTATCACTGATTTCCTAAAACATTTACATTGAAGTTGAATATGGGAAGGGAATGTCCGTCGTCCACCAACAACACGCGAACTATCTCATTGGTGCGCGTTCGTCCTCTATGCTCGTGCGTTCATCGTGTTCTTTCCAGCTGACTCCATTGCTGGTCATCATCCCAGCTTAGAATTTCGTTTCTCTTGTTTCGTCATAATGAGAAGCCAGGTTAGCTATGTTTATTTACGGTGGTATGAACCAGTGATTAAGGTATGCCACCACCTCTGAAAAAAAAATACAATTTCAGTCACCAAGCACCAAGCACATTTTTACCTTGTAAGTCATTTGTAGTTGGAAGCTCACAGGGGATTGAATTATGAAAACTATGAAAACATTCTTATATTTATGAAATTTTTCCGAAATATGAGTGTTCCGCCATATTGCGCAACTATGAAATAGTAGGTATGAAAGAAATGTCACTGGGCAGGTACGTAATGGGGACGATAAACTGTGCAAGAACCCACCATGATAGCCATATCTTGCAGCGAATTACTTTATCAACCAAAGGCTGTGAAACTTAACACATCGCAGATATTTATTCCCCAATAATCGCCCATAATGTCAAAAGTCGTCGCTCATTTTTAGTTATTCTGTTTCACTGCAGAAGTTGATGTACAAAGACAGCTCTCAAAATTTCACGCAAAAAGGGTCATGACAAGAAAGTTACAGTTCGCGCAACTATGAAATAAAAAAAAAGACGCTTTGAGAAGAAGGGATATGAGCATAAGCAAATGTCTAGCTATTGAATACCCTCTAGCGAAAGTATTTACCATTTCGTGAACGGGAAGTGTTTCAAAACGCTTATAAAAGCTTTTGTAATGTACTACCGATCCCACAACCTTCGCGAAATACGAAGGCTGTGGGATCGTTCCCCACCTGCGACAAGTTGTTTTTTTTTCATCCACTTTCATTTCCATTAATTTATCGTTTCATCATTTCATTTATTAAGCACAAGTAATTTCCCGTATGTTGTCCTTGGTGCCAGTGTTTGTTGGCTTCTTATAATATGACTAATAAAAATGGTCCCTTGGTTCACCCCCTTTCTTCTCATTTATTATATAACGAGGATCTCGATTCGGGCAACATTAATGCCTTCAGGTAGCATGTGTGGGCTCATTGACGGGTTGCCTTCACCCAAAAAGATCACGTTCTCGCGATGCCTGTGGTAAAAAGGATGTTCCACATCCGCCGCCAAGGTCTTTGAGTGGTGGCGCTGGCTAATACTCCCAGGGTTCTACTAGGAAACATAAATACCCAAGAAAGTGGATAGGAATACGGCGCCGCGGTAGCTCAAGTGGTAGAGCGTTGCAAGCGAAATGTGAAGGTTGTGGGGTCGTTCCCCACCTGTGCCAAGTTGCTTTTCATCCACTTTCATTTCCATTAATTTATCGTTTCCTTATTTCATATAGTAAGCACAAGTAATTTCCCCTATACTGTCCTTGGTGCCATTATTTGTTGGCTTCTTATGATATGATTAATAGAATCCGGCCCCTCGGTTAACCCCCTTTCTTCTCGTTTGTAATGTACTATGGACATGTCGCACCCTGGTACACAAATGACTACATGGTGAACGTAGCAAATAGAACGTCCTATATATAGCCGCACTCCACGCGGCTATATATAGGAGGTCCATGACGTGCACGTCACGTGCCTAGAGTCCCAGATGATGTCCCGGGTTGCCAGCTAAATACCCAGCATGAACTCTCCCTACAGATTGAAGCGCACAGGAGCGCTGGGTTTTCGAGTTGACTTTCAAAGTGATATATCTGAGTTTGGAGCTTTGACCACCGGAATAGCATCCGGGTCTGACTCTGGCGGCTCAGGTCTTTGTGCAAGCCAGCCCGACGGGCCTGGCACAACGTTGTCTCTCGGCTCTTCATCTTGTTCCGTTGGTTGATCACTCGCTGTTTCTGCTGGAGCTTCTCGCCGTCGTACTTGGTCCCACTGTCTTCGTTGAATCCCCTGCTGTGTATCTACTGTAACCATTCTTGGTCCATGTTGTTTCCTCTGTCGCTCTTGTCGATCTCGATCTCGTCCAGCTTCGTGTCCACACTCATTGACCCTGTTGCCATTTTTGTGGACTCGTGCTCTGCGCCGTCGTATCCGTTGCTTGCATGTTTGGTGTGATGCAGTCGATCTTCGTCCTTATTTGGTTAGCAAGTAGCAACTCTGCAGGATACTCATTCGTTTCCTGGGGTGGGACGGTAAGCGCACAAGAATCTCGCCAGTCGTGTCTAGTTTCACTTGGGGTGTTTTCTTCAGTCCGTCTTTGAACCATCCTTTCCGACAAACCATTGGACTGTGCACGATATGGAGCCATGATGAGATCCTGTATGTGATTCTGATGCACGAAATGAGGGAAGGAAATACTTGTAAACTGTGGCCCATTGTCGGTTACTATGGTTTTGGGAAGACCGAACTTAGCAAAGAAGACTCGTAGAGCGTCCACAGTGGGTTCTGACGTGGCTGTCTTCATAGGAAGTGCTATGATCCGCTTAGTTGTTGCCTCTGCCACGACTAATATCATGTGCTCCTCCCATGGTCCGGCGACATCTAGAAGCAGGTGGCTCCACCTTTCATTGGTGACTGGCCATGGTACGGGCGTAGACCGGGGAGGCATTGATGCGGCTTCCATACAGACTGAACATGCGTGTACAAGGCGTTCGATTTCAGCATTCACATTTCGGAACCAAAACAGCGACCTGGCTGTCTTGTTCCTAGTAAACATTCTTGCGTGACTCTCCTGTAGCACATTTAAGACTGGTCTGATGGCATCTGCGAGTATGACAATACGGTGTCCCCAGAAAATGAACTCGCGCGTAAGCGTCAGTTCCCATATTTTGTTGAAGTAGGGTCGGCATCGCTCCTGACACTCCGCTAAGACGTTTGGCCACTGTCTGACTTGCTGCAAGGTAGCATGCGAGTCCGTCAGCTGTACTAGTTCCCGTGCTTTTATGGCTTTGTTTGTTAAGGAGTCAGTACCCGCCGTGGTTGCTCAGTGGCTATGGTGTTGGGCTGCTGAGCACGAGGTCGCGGGATCGAATCCCGGCCACGGCGGCCGCATTTCGATGGGGGCGAAATGCGAAAACACCCGTGTACTTAGATTTAGGTGCACGTTAAAGAACCCCAGGCGGTCGAAATTTCCAGAGTCCTCCACTACGGCGTGCCTCATAATCAGAAAGTGGTTTTGGCACGTAAAACCCCATAATTTTCAATTTAAGGAGTCAGTGTACAGCACATATCCGGGTGTTTCTTCTTGACACTTGGCGCCTTCGCTGGTCAGAAGTGGCAGCCAACTCAGTGCATCCGCATATATTTTCTGCACACGCTTCCGGTTCTCAAAGGTATATTTATAATTGTCGAGCTGGAGAGACCATCTTTGCATCCTGGCTGCTGCCATGGGCGCAATGGCATTGTTGGGATTAAAGAGTCCTGTCAGCGGTTTATGATCAGTCAGCAAGACAAATTTATTTCCGTACAAATAGTTTCTGAAACGAGTCACACCAAAAACCAGTTCCAAAGCTTCCCTTTACAGCTGCGAGTAGCTTATTTCTGCTTAGTTAAGTGTTCTGGACCAGAATCCTATGGGGTAGTTGATTCCATCCATTCGATGGGACAGTACTGCACCCACTCCTACTGCTAATGCATTGCTGTCCAGCCGCAATGGTTTCTTCGGGTCGAAGTGGGATAGAAACCGTGAAGTCTGGATCGCTTCTTTTACGTGCTTAAATGTATTGTTTGTTCTGCCACTTCCGTGTGGCTCCCTTTTTTAGAATATCGTACAATGGAGCTAAGTGTGTAGACAACTTAGGCAAAAACTTTGAATAATAATTATTCCCAGCTAGGATAGGATAGGAATAACTTTATTAATGTGCCGGACACCGACGGTTTAACGCGTAGTGACGCTGGCCAAGCGTCGAACCGGGGTTATACCCGGGTCGACGAAGCTGGGTCTCAGCATTGCTACCCCACATTGGTTGAAGGCCTTTATAATGTATTTTCTACAAAGCGCTGAGCCAAAGGTGTCTACGATCACTTAAGCTCCGGCTACCATCTGCCCATCCCACGAGACAGTCATGTGTACTTTTCCCACCATGGGAAGCTCTCCCAAAAACAGCAAAGTCGAATAGTCGTAGTCGTTAACGGTGGCCAGTTCTGCTTGTGATGCAGAAACACCGCTGTAGCCACGACATTAACTGGTGATCCAGTATTCACCCGCATGTGAAGATGTACGCCATTCCAGGTGATTTCCTAAAAAGCCGGCTTCACACTGTGTCGGTTACTGTCTTGATGTGCCACGATAATAATAATAATAATATTTGGGGTTTTACGTGCCAAAACCACTTTCTGATTATGAGGCACGCCGTAGTGGAGGACTCCGAAAATTTTGACCACCTGGGGTTCTTTAACGTGCACCTAAATCTAAGCACACGGGTGTTTTCGCATTTCGCCCCCATCGAAATGCGGCCGCCGTGGCCAGGATTCGATCCCGCGACCTCATGCTCAGCAGCCCAACACCATAGCCACTGAGCAACCACGGCGCGTCTGTGCCACGATAGTATAATGTGATTCGCAATCGGGCGATCGGTGCTCGGAATCTGCCAACATGGCGCAGCTACTTCGAGACTTACTTCGCGCGCCAGAACGGCACACTTGGTCGAGATGTCCGTGCCAACCACATTTACGACACACGGTGTTTTGGTGATAATACCCTTCTTCTTGGTGAGTGTCGCTTCCACATTTCGAGCATCGTCGAACACGCTGCGGAGGTCGTCCTTCCCGAGAACACATCCTCGAAGAGTGAACAAGCCCTTGTTCCGATGTCTGCATATTTCTGGCATTCTCACTAACGTTCTGCGCTGAAATGGCGAAGTCTTCAACCTCTGACAGCCCGGTTACATATTCTGAGTAAAAGCCGCCGAACGTCTTCTTGATGGCTTTCAAGATGGCGCACCGTTTCGCTTCGTCCGTTATCTCTTCAGTTTCCAGGTATGCCTCAAGTCGGATCTTGAAGGTTGTCCATGTGCCCACGATGCCGTCGAACACGGGCGGTTTTCCGAGGCTCATTCTCCTCGGAGTTGTGAACCCGATGGGTTCGTCTTCTTCCTTGTCGCCACTGATATGTCGCGCCCTGGTAGGCAAAAGGACTACATGATGAACGTAGAAAAAGGGAACGTTTATTGTTCGCTCCTCGCGGCTGTAGAGGTCCATTACGTACACGTCTAGGGCCTAGGGACCCGGATAATGTCCCAGGCTGCCAGCTGAAGACATAACTAGAACAAATTAGCATGCGTAATAGTCAAAGGAAGCAATATTTCTGATGAAATTGCTCACGTTTTTAAATAAAAGAAATTCATTTTCGGTTTCGTATGTGAGCTCGAGGGATTGGAAAAACATTCATTAGTTTTTCTGCGGGATAAGATGGGGGGGGAACCTAATTTTTCTTGCAAAATATTCTAGTAAAAACAGAGAGCCTAGTATAGTAATTGGCACAAAACCAATATTTTTCCAGGTAATTGTTTTTTTATAGGCAGTAGTGTACCTTAAGCGGGTATGAGCCGTTCATTGTCTTACGTGGCGGACGAAATTAATCCCCAGAGGGAGTACGAGAATATGTGTGCGTAACTATTGTCACTATTACCACCGATCACAGCCAGTAATATGTTCATACGTTTCTTTAAAGTTCAATGTCACTTCTGTGTCGTGTGCTAAACAGATTCGTTGGTCATCCACCTTTACACAGCGACAGTGTACTAGAATATGAGGACTTCTACTCTACTACGCTGTAACAGAGTGGGATCGCTCATAACTTTTTGCATCGTCTTTTGTCAAATGCAAGTGCTATTAATTAATGCTTACTGTCGGTGGCGATTATACGTAGATATGAACCGGCTAGCCTCCCTGTCTTTCCGTCTTTTCCTGCTTTCTTAATATAGATGTCTTGAAGAGCTCAGTTACAAGTGATGAATTTTTATCAGTGCTTGAATGCAACTCTTTTCCAAATGTCATTCAATGCTGGACGTGTGTTTTTAATAAAATATACAACAGAAAAACAATTTTAGGCGTGCTAAGTTGTCACATAAGCAATCCTCCCACTTGCCTATATTTCTTTTTATAAATGTGCACGCCAGCCCAGCTCCCGTGAAACCAGAGGAATTCACGTACAGCTCAATGACACCTCCAAAATTGGAGCACTTTAGGTACAGTATGAAGCAATCGAATTGGAAAGATATTCTGGCCGCTCCGGCATGGAAATACCTCATATAATTACTTCATATCAACATTTAAAGAACTTTACTTTGAAAGACCAAACAAAGCACGGCAACCATGCGTAACAAACTACCTTAGGCGACAGATAAAACATAAAGGTAATCTTTACAAGCAGTAAGTCAAAAACATCATGCAGACTTAAGGGCTGGACACAACATACTTAGAAATCAGTTAAATCAAAAAAAAAAGGAAGGGTGCAAAGTGAATACCACTACCACATATTTGACCCACAACGTCGAGAGCGACGTGTTACTATATGGGAAAAAAACTAAATGAATTACAGAACAAAGGAGCCACTCCCACTAAAATAGAAAATCTTGAAATAGTTGGGAAACAAATAAACAGAATTGCATTTGCAGAAGAACTTAATAATTCTTTGTGAAAATGTGGATTACCAGCCACAGTGAACAAACAACAACCGACATTAATCCAATACCAAACAAGCTTTTTCCTAAACCAACCTCCACTACTGAATTAATGTCACTATTCAGTAGAATTAAAAACAGTCGCAGCTGTGATCCTGTCGGTATGGAAATGTGGCCAATAAAGTATGTATGTATTTTTTTTATTTTTTTTACAATGCGCCTAAAGACCCTTGAAGGAGGATAATAGATAGGGGGGGGGGCTACAAGAAACACCATAAGTGTACATTCAGGTACATCAAAAGAAAAGCATTTACAAGAATATTTACCGCTCAACAAGGCAGTGTAGTTATCATATGTGAAACTGAACCAAAAAAAAAACGCACGCAAAAACCCGAGGAGCAAGCAACCACTCACAAAGCATCAAAAATATCAAGAAAACACACTTACTAAGAAAACACAACATTTTTAACAGCACGTCACAGTAGTGCAAATTATTTCCTTAAATTTGTCTATGTCAGTTTCCATGGCTATATATGAGAGTAAATCGTTCCAGTCGATGATAGTGCATGGTACGAAGGATTCAGCGAAAGTTGATGACCGACACAAAATGCGTTTCACTTTGTTAGGGTGATAGCGACAAAAAAAAAAGATAATTGGCGGTGACTGAAAAAAAAATCATCACGAAGTGAGGAATGGTCGAAAATTTTATGAAATATAGATAAGCGAGACTGTTTGACACGAAGGCTCAAGGATTGCAAATCGGCACGTTTCTTTAATGATGTAACGCTGGTGAATCTTCAATAAGCTGAAAAAATAAATCGAGCAGCAGGGTTCTGCATGGCTTCAAGGTGACAAGCTAAGTATAACTGTTGGGGACCCCAAATTATCGCATCATATGCAATTTTCGAGTAAATGATTGTGACATATGCCTGTTTACCTATAGTGGCGGTTTGCTTCACGGTTTAAGTACTCCAATAGTGCGGTTAGCAGCTGCCAGGGTTAAATTAATATGGTGATGCCAGGTATTTGTAGGAAGTGGAAGGCTCAATCGGGCAGTTATTAATGATGTGTCTTCAATTCGAGACTTTCGGCCGTCAAATGTCACTACCTTGGTTTTAGAAATATTAAGCGACATTAGCCATTTGGAGCACCATAAGGTAATTGCATCAAGGTCAGATTGCAAGCATTGACGATTGATATCACAGGAAATCGTGCGATAAATTACGACATCATCGGCAAAGAGACGAATCCGGTACGTTACGCAAGGAGCAAGATCGTTATTATATATTACGAAAAGTAAATGACCTAGCACGCTGCCCTGGGGGACACAGGAAGTAACGTGGCCAAAAGAAGAATTGTAGTTGTTAACGGAAGTAAACTGGAGCCTGGAGGAAAGGAAAGCTTTAACCGATGCGAGGACGTTAGGGTGAATGTTTAGGCATGCAAATTTGAGAAGTAGTGTGTGGTGGGGAACGTGATCGAAAGCTTTAGAAAAATCAAGGAAAACTGCCTCTACTTGTAAGCCAGTGTCAACTGATGAGTGTAGGTCATGAACAAACCCTGCAAGTTGTATTTCACAAGAGTAGCCCTTGTGGAAGCCGTGCTGATACTGGTAAATTATGCTGTGGCTTTCTAAGTATTTGTCAGTTTGGGAGTGAATGATGTGTTCCGTGACCCTGCATATGGTACTTGTTAACGAAATAGGTCTGTAGTTGCCTGGAGAGAACGGTCGCCTGACTTGAAAAAGGGGGCTATTTTGGCTATTCGCCAATCATCGGGTATAGTGCCTGTCGTGAGGGGCTGTGAAAAAAGTGCTGTCAGAATACTACGGATGCGGCGGGGTGTATCTTTCAGCATAGTGTAATTAATACCATTATGATCACATGCAGAATAAATTATTAGTTTACTTAAAATGGAAAATGCGCCAGCTTCGGTTACATCAATTTCTGTCATGTCGATATCAGATATACAATCCTTCATAGGTGCTGTAGTAATATTAAAAATTGAAATATGGGGCTTTTACGCGCCAAACCACTTTCTCATCATAAGGCATGCCGTAGTGGAGGACTCCGGAAATTTTGACCACCTGGGGTTCTTTAACGTGCACCTAAATCTAAGTACACGGGTGTTTTCGCATTTCGCCCCCATGGAAATGCGACCGCCGTGGCCGGGATTCGATCCCGCGACCTCGCGCTCAGCAGCCCAACACCATAGCCCCTGAGCAAGCACGGCGGGTGGTAGTAATATCCTCGCAAGTAAAGACAGCCGTGCATATCTGATTTAGAAGTTCTGCGCATTGTGATTACGGAAGTGAAGTGTAGTTACTATCATCAAGAATGATGTCAGGATGTTGTTTCGGTCTGACGATGCGCCGGAATCGTCAACGGTTATTTTTAAGCATGTATGTTAGGTTATGGCAAAAAAAAAAAGTAACGGCATGTGGTTTTAAGCAATGTTTGATATTCTTTATCGCAGGCTTTATAACTGAGGTAAGAAACCGAAGTAACGTTTTTATCGGCCCGTCTATAGAGTCGCTTTTTAATTGTTTGAAGGCCTAAGCTGCCGCGTGAACCTTGGAGCAATACGGTTGCTTTTTATTGTAATAGTAGGTCTAAATTTTTCTATTAGTGCTTTGAGAAAGTTTTCAAACAGACGCTAATTTTATTCTACCGTGAATGACAGGTGCTTATCAATAAAGTGCTCTGAAAATCTACATAATTTGGAATTCACAATAGCACAGTTGGCTCTGTTCTAACACATATTTTTTTTGTTGGTGGCTTGTGCGTTAAACGGGCGTGTGAGGTTGCCGGGGATAATGACGTGGTCAGAAAGGCACTCTAAGTGGGTGATATCAGAGCAAAGGTCAGGATTGTTTGTAAGGGTCAGGTCGAGAATGTTTGCCGAGGTTGCCGAGTGCAGCGTTGGTTGATCTGTTACTTGTGTTAGCGAGTGGTCTAGGCAAGTGTTAAGAAATTCGTCCGCTTCGCTATCTTTGAACACAACTGTGAGCGTTGACCAGTCTATTGAAGGAAAGTTGAAGTCGCCGAAAATAATGAATACCGTGTTGGGAAATCGTATTACCACATCATCCAAAACTGCGAAATTCGCTCGCAAACGTGCACGTAATACTAGGAGGGCTATAAATTACACCAAAAACAAAAGACGCCGGGCCACACTTGAGGGAACCTAACACGCATTCAAGAAAAGAATGAACAGCAACGGGAACGGCCACTACATCATTTTTATGGTAATAAGAACACCGCCTCCCTTTCGATGAAGCCTCACAGTACGAAAAAAGTTAAATTCTGTACCGCTGACCAAGATGCAGTTGTCAGGAACAGTATTATTTAACCAGGCTTCGGTAAGAGCCACTATGGAAGCTGAACAGGAATCTATCAATGAAGATAGTGGGACAGTTTTTGGGAGAACACTTCGTATATCTGTGTGCAAAAAGCCAACGTCAGTTGAGGCCAATTGCGCGTTGTGTAAAGAAGGTGCTAATGTTGTGGCGGGAAAGCATGTATTCGTGCGTCTTTCGGTCTGGTCATTTATAGCCGTTACATTTTCGACACCCGCTTCGTTGGTGTTAATAAGAACTGCGCAGTTGTTGTCTGAGTCCCACACGTACATATCTTTATTGATAAAGAGCTTAGTGAAAGCACGCTTAGTGCGATCACCTTCTTTATTGATACTTTTAGAGAACTGTAAGAGCTTCCGGCGTTTTTCACGGACAGGGGCTGAGTAATCTCGGGCTATACTAAATGTTGTGTCCTATAACTTGATGCCCATGTTTAAAACACATTCAACCTATTTCTCATTAAAAAGCTTTCCTATAATTGGTCGTTTCTTTTCTGCGAAAATGCGCCAAGTCTGTGCGCTCTCGCAATGGTGTTCGCAGTCAGTTCGAGCTTATCGCATTAAAATTCCCGCACAAGTTCTTCCGATTGCTGCCACGTTTCCGCTTCTTCAGTATCATCGATTCCAAAGAACAGAACATTGGCAAGGCAGGAGCGGTTCTCTAAATCATCAATTCTGTCTTGCATGGCCAAAAATGTTTCTTTCGTAAGACTGGGGACATGTGCACAAGCTCCCACGCCAGCCTGTGACTCAAGCACAAGAACTCGATTTTTAAGTATTTCCACTTCATTTTGCATCGTAATCTGCATGGTCAACACTTTGTTGACAGCATCCAAAAGGTGTGTGTGGCTTGATTCAATGCGGGTAACTGCGTCAAACACCGAGTTCAATTTCTCTTCTTGCGCTTCAGTCATTGGCCCCGGGTTTTCCTCGATATCCTCGCTAAGCCATATCATGCTCCAGATACACAGCACTGCTTCACGAACACGTTTCAAATAACCAGGGGGCCACGACACTGCTATCAAGCATACATCATCACTCCGGGAGTTGCACGACGTGCAATAACTAACCGGAAGGTACATAATCGATGAGTGCGCTGACACGGCAGCAGTGCCGCAGCCCAATGCGCCGAGCAAGGAAGCGGGCTTTTGAAGGGGTGTGCCAAGTGATTCGGTGCTGGGTTGCCAGACAATGGCCGAGGGAAAGGCTATTCCTGGCGACGAAGCACATGGAGCGTCCAAGGAAAGGCCGGGCAGTGCGTGGATCAAGCCCGTGCAGTGTCTGTTGGCCAGGGGAAGCCGAAGATGAACCGTTGAAGCTGAGTGGGAAGGGGATGACGCTGTGTAGCCAGAAGCAGCACCTCAAGGTACATAATAGATGTGTGCGCTGACACTGCAGCTGTGTCACAGCCCTATTATCTCGTCATCTCAAATTATCCCCATTATCTCAGATGTCATATTAGAAGTGCTAACACATAACTACAACTTAGCGTTATCAATACGTATTTTTCTAACGCACATGCAACTAGCAAAGTTACTGCAGTATATAAAACAGGAGATGAAGACAAGTTAAGCAGTTATGCCCCAATATGTATACTCTCCATTTTCGCCAACTACCTTGCTAAAATAATAAACGATAGAATTCATATTTTCTCGAGAAAGTACACTCTTATCAGCGAATGTCAATATGGTTTGAGGATGAAACGTTAAACTGAAAGTGCTCTATCAGCACAAAAATAAATCACTTATAAGATATCAAAAATAGGCTTTACGCACTTTCAATACATTTGGATTTCAGGTAAGGTCTTTGATCGCTAAAGCATGAATTATTATTGAATGAATAAAGCCTTTATTTTAAGGAAGGGGACGGCTCTAGGCCGCTGATGGGGATTAGGAGGGAAGGCAATGTGGGTTCCCAGACTGTTGGCTGATGCACATTTTCATCTCAGTCCAGGATCTTCCGCTTTGTGCAGGCTCAGGTGCATGTTCCGTTCTGCCGATCGACCCCTTCTACACTACTCGAAACAGGCCACTTTGTCTGCTATATGTCGCAATGGCTTTCTGTGTTTCAGGGTTAGTTTGTATTGCAATTCCTAGTGTTCTAATGTCTCCGTGTAGTAAATGCTGAATGTTAGATCTCCATTGTGAAAAAGCTGCAGAGCTCCAAATGAGGTGTTGCAAGTCGGCTCTGCATGACTCCTGGCAATGTGTGCATCGGGTATAAGTCTTCGCAATTGTAGCTTGTCTGGTTTGGTGCCATTTCTCAAGTATGTGTGGTGTGCATGCAGCGTTGGCCATAACCTTATTAAAAAAACCTCTTCCGTGCGAGTAAGGCCGCCCTTGTCGTCAAACACATGTACTGCTGTAGCTTCTAATAATCTCCGTTTACTGTCTGCTTTTATTTTAGTACGAATGTAATGCATCAGAGCTCTGCTAGGAGAGCCTTCGGCCAATCTCTTTAGGTATGGATTTTGGTCCGCGGGGTTTGGCGAGAAAATGGAGTGTGGGGAGCTGTACGCGTAATCAAGCCCACCCGCTGGCGCCGCAGCTGCATGAGCGGCTGCGTTTCCCCCATCCGGGCCGGTGTGCCCCGGTGTCCATAGGATTTCAACATTTGTACCATTGTCCTGTATTCTCTTTAGCTTTTTTCTGGTGTCGTTGGCCACCGCATCATCTGTGGTAGGCCCCGTTAATTCGGTCACTGTTTCGTACGAATCAGTAAGGATCCGATAATTATTTCGCACATTCTGCTGTACAATGTCCCCCATGTCAATGGGAATGGTGTTGACCACTCCCCATATAGCTAAGAGCTCAGCGTACAAGGTTGCACCCCCAGGAAGCTGACATGTGTGATAACCATTGTGTTGGGGTGCAGATGTGCTAACCCAGGCCATGCTTGCTATGTCGTTTGTGATTGCAGCGTTCGTGTAGATGTCAATGGTGTGCTGCGGCGTTCTTAATTCCGATCTCTTTTCAAATATTTTTCTAGCTTCCGCGTTTCGTCTGGCGATTGGGCGTTGTTGCCTCCGTATGCCCAGTGGTGCTTCCCATGGTGGCGTTATGGTCGCTTCCACGGGCTCTGGCTTCGCATGGGCTTGTTTATACCATGCCATGATCTGTTTTCCTTGGGTCGTGTTTTCCAACCGGGATCGCATTCGAATTCGTGCATCACTGATTATGTCCTGTATGGGTGGAATCGCTACGCGTTTGCGCAGGTCCTCGTTCCCCGTGTGCTTCGGTAGGCCAGTGATCGTACGGAGGGCGGCCCTGTGTAGATTTTCAACGTCACGGAGGTCCCGTTCAGAGAATTCGTACACGGGTGCCCCGTAAAGAATCCTTCCAACCGCGACCAATTTTGCAAGCGTTTGACACGCTTTCTGACACGCTCCGCCATACTTGCTCGATATTCGTCTAACCATGTGCAACAGCGGTCTCCATTTTTGCTTTAGTGTGCGAATCCATAGCTGGGGGCTGTTGCAGCTAGAAATCTGTGCTCCAAGAATCCTAATTTGTCCATTGGCCGACGTATTATCGCTTTGGCCGATGTGTAAAGTGATCTGCTTGTTTACATTGGTTGCTTTCTTTCCGTCTACGCTGATCAATTCTGTCTTCTTTGGCGAGAGTTGCAGTCCGAGGTAATCTAAAGTGTTGTTAAGGCTCAGGATCGCTGCTTGTAGTTCAGTTTGCATGCTCTGTATGTCGGAATAATCCGCCGCTTCCGTCCATATTGTTATATCGTCGACGTAAATAGTAAAACGGGCCGAAGTGCCTCGTTCAAGACTTTCTGCCACGCGTGTCATGGCCAGATTGAATAGCATAGCTCCGAGGATGGAGCCTTGGGGCACACCCCTATCCAAGTAATAGGTCTTCGGACTCCATCTCGGTGCCTTGCCATGGAGCGGGATTGGTCTGCTTTGGAGGAAGCTACGTATCCAATTGTATGTTCTTTGGCTAGGGTACCTGGTTGCCAATTCCTGTAAGATGGCCTCTTGTTACACGTTATCGAATGCTTTACGTATATCGACTGCAAGAATATAGTCAGGCATCTGTTTGCGAGACTTACGGTTGATCACTGTGCGGAGCTACCAGAGGCAGTCATGTGGGCCCATGTTCGTCCGAAAACCTGCCTGCACAGGATGCAAACCCGGTTGTACATATTCGATGTAGTGCTGCATTCTTGTGTGTAGCATTCTTTCTATCAATTTGCAGACAGTTGACGTTAGAGCTATGGGGCGTAGGTTAGCTGGTTTCGTGGGATCTTTGCCCGACTTCAGTATAGGGTAGATGAGAGATAGTTTTAGTGAATCTGGCACTAGTCCGGATTCCCAGGATTCATTGATAAATATTAAGAGCTGTTCTTGAGCTGCATTGCTGAAGTTTCGAAGTTCTTGCCAAGTCACTCCACCGTGCCCGGGAGCTGAAGTCGTTTTGCCTTGTGCAAGGGCTGCTACGAGTTCACCCAGCGTAAAGGGCGTGTCTAACTCCTCTTTCGCGTTGTCTATCGTTGCAGAAGGCAGCGGTTCAGGAGGCGCCTCGGAAGTATCTGGGAAGAAAGTGTGGATGACGCGGTTCTCCAGCACGGCAGGCTCTTCTCGCAAAAAGAGCTCCGCGAGAGGAGGTGCGCCTTTCTTGTTTCCGAGCATCCTCCTTAAAATCTGCCATAGCCCTTTTAGGCCGGGTTCCCGGCCAAGTTTCGCGCACGTATTGTGCTACGTGTCTGCTTCGAGTTGTTATTGGTATTCCTTGACGAGTTGGTATTGATGTTTAAAGCGCATTAGATCTTTGTGACGGTATTGCTGTGTAAGGCGGTTGACCTTTCGCCATAGATATGCAAGATGCATATCCATGTGCGTCGCAATGTCATCGCATGGGATAGTTTCTCTGGCTTCCGGCCGTGCCTCCACTATCATAGCACTGAATTGTTCTAAGTCCGCAAAAGAGTCCCCGGTAGCCATTCTAAATTTTTTCCAGTCAAAAAACACCGTTTCTCTCCTCTCTCGGATCTTTTTGTGATTGAGCGTGATAATTATTGGTAAATGGTCGCTTTTCCATGTCGTCGATTCTACTTTCCATTGCCTTATGAGCGCTGGAGTGGCTAGTATCAGATCGGGCGTTGTGTCCTGTTGTCGCGCGTGTAGCCCTATGCGGGTTGGTGATTCTGTTCCGTTGCATATGTCCAGAGTTGACATTTCTATTGCATCGTGCAGTATGCGCCCTCTCGGGTCAGCTTTGGCGTAGCCCCATGTTTGGTGCGTGGCGTTAAAATCTCCTCCCACTAGAATGGGAAGGCCTCCGGCTTGTGCCTGCACCTTACTGAGCCATTGGTAAGAGTCATGCCGGTGCTTGCCCGTTAGGGGTCTGTAGTACGTGGAGACTGCAACCATTGGCCGGTGGCCGCGTGGACATAGCTTCACTGCCACAATTTCTCTAAAATCATTACACAAATATGGTATTTGCAGTTGGGTTAATTGCGGTGCAGTCATGTCTTACTAAAAGAGCAGCTTGGCCTTCCGCTTTTTGGTTCCCTTTGCCCTGGTGTTGTATCGTAGCGTGCTCAAAGGTTCGGTAACCTAGAATAGTGCATTGTCCCCTTGTCTCCTGTAGAAGCACAACAAGGGGTTTGAATTTTTTAATTTGCTGTCTTAGTGTGGATCAATTCTGCGTAAAACTTCGACAGTTCCATTGGATGCATATAGGCCGTGCCGTCATCTTTCATCTGCTGGCTTACGCCTTTTAGGTTCGTCATGTTGCTTCTAAATATTTCTCTGAATTTCCGTTAATATCGCCTGCCTCTGAGTTTGTATTGCATTCGCTACTGTCTGAAATTCCTCCCGTAGGTTCTTTTCGAGGCTCTGGGTTTCAGTGTGTCTTTCTGCCTTAGGATGCTCAGCATCTGCGCATTCGCCGAGTCTTGGGCTGTTAGTGGTTTTGGCACTGACGGTGCCTGGTTCTGCTGGGTCTGTGCAGGTCCTGTGTGTTGCAGCTTTCTAGAGTTTGCCGTGGTTTTCCGACTAATTGATCGCCCGACCCGACTGTTAGAACGCGTGCGTTATTCTCGGTCTGCCAGCGTCTCTGATTCACGTTGCTGTGGCGTTGGCGGTGGTTGCGTATCTCGTTGCTCTGGTGGTAGTGGTGAGAGTATTTGCTGCAGCATTGCTCTCAACTGCTGATTTTCTTTTCTTAGCTCTTTTATTTGTTCCTCATAGTGAGCGGATAGCGTGGGTTGTGTGGATGTTCCCGCCAGTACTTTTTCAGACCATGTCACTGTCCTCTGACTTTCTTCTATGTTCTGCACGACTTTCTTAATGTATTTTGGTGCACGGCTAGGACATGCTGAGTTTAGCGATATGTGGCCCTGTTTCTGGCATGCGACACAGAATAGCTCGTCATCGTATTCGTTGTCTTCAGGGTGTTTTCTACCACACTGTTTACAAACTTCGTCTGAAGGGCGATAACTGGCAATGTGTCCCAAACCGTGACAATTGTAGCAAGCTGTAACCTTCGGTCTGTACTCATGCACCCTTCTTATTTCATAATTGAACACGAGCCTGTTTGGGGGATATACCGTGTTAAATGTTAGCAGCAGCATGTTTGTCTTCCCGAGCAGACGTGCCTCTAGGATAGTTGCCGTCTCGCATCTCAAGTGATCCTTGATATATTTATTGGTTTGGCCGTGACGCACTTTGATGACCCCCCGACTGTTCCCCACCTTCTGCGTTGGCGTTTTTTCAATTATCACTTCATACGTACGAACGCGACCGCTCATTTCATCAGCCAATCGTGTCAGCGCCGCAAGCCTCCTCGCGTGTTCTTCATCCCTGACAGTAACCTTTATGCAGTTCGCTGCAGGGTCGTAGCGGAAAATTGATAATTCTGCAAGTTCCCAACTTCTTGCCGTCATCTCTAGTGCGGCTGTTACAGCCTGCTTAGGTATGTCATGCACGTGTACCTTGTTAAGTGGCCTGATCGAGAGCGCAAAATGAGGTCGACTTACCCGCTCGAGGCGAAGCTGTTGGGGCTTGACTTTTCTGTTTGGTTTCCGCTTGCTGAAAAAAGACCATCCGTTGTTTTCGTCGCTGCTCTCATCGTTGTCGTCCTCGCTATCATCGTGAATATCCATTTGGTCGTTCACTTGCGACTCCCTCCTTCAGGCCTCTTCCATCGAGGGACGCGCCACGGCGTCTTCGGCTGCAGCTCGGCGTTCACTCGGCGTTTCGACGCTCTCAGCGCGCTTCGCTCGTCGCGTTGTCTGCATTCTGGAGGGGCTATTCTTCAACTTTACGGCGTCCCTAAGCTGAGGTGAGCATGGACTTCCCGCGCTGGGTCCACTTGAGTGCGAATGTTGCTGTGGTGGCGACATGATGCCGTGCTCACGTGGCCGGCATCGCCGAGGCCGTACTTGGGCTAGGCCCACACGTGGTTAGGCTTAGGTCAGCGGGTCGCCGTCGAAACTGTCCTCGCAGTCAGAAAAAACGTCAACTGGAGCCGTGAAAGAGCACACAACACTCACAGAAAGTACTCACAGTGTCGTTGCTCAGTGTTTTACCACGTTGAATGATAGTTCCACACAAGCTTAAAAGAAAACATCGAAGAGCCAAAGTGGGACACGTCTTCACAATCCGGCGATCGCAGCGCCCCCCATTATTAATAAATAATTTAGAATGCTGTGTATTTAGAGAAATAGGAGAATGCGTGTATTTATTCGGTCTCATATATGAGTGGGCGTCCTCAGCACTTTAATACGCAAATAAAATAAATAAACTATCAATTAAAACAGGGGTGCCACAACGGAGCATTAAAGGCCTGTATTATTTTTATACGACATCAATGACATAATCAACAGCGATGGAGATTGTAAATTCGAAATCTATGCTGATGACTGCACATAATTTTTACTGGGAAAAATTTAGGTACTATTGAGGCGCTAGCAGTTAACACGTGTATTAAGCTGCACTATTGGTGCACTAAAGCAATTTAAAGCTAAATGAAACAAAAACAAAATATGTCCTTTTTCGCGCCTTTGGCACACACCCCTACAGTTACCTAAGCAATATTGCCCTAGGCCCACACAAAATTGCAGTAACCAAATCAGTTAGGACCTTTGCAGTAATATTTAATGAACATGCATCCTGGAATCAGCATATAGATTAGATTAGCTTAATGCTGAGACGAGTGGTTGGTGCTTTGAATCCTTGTCGACGCCTTCTGCCTCAGACTATAAAGCGACTTATTTATCAAGCTCTGTTACATGCCCACTTGAATCACTGTGCTTTAATACGGGAAACACTACATTAATCAATTTGAAGATGCTAAAAACATTTCGGAAAACAGCGATTAGGGCAACAGAGGGCATGCGATACGTTGAACACACCAGACGACTCTTTGTTAAGCATCAAATTTTATGGCGAAGGACATGTAGGAATGCAGGTTGCTGCAATCCTACATTCGTGCAAATCGCGGGAAGCTTGACATATTTCTGACAGTTGAAAACCCTGAATATGCCTACAGTATTTACTTCCATCGATGTAAACTACGCTGCAAAACTTTATTATCACTCCCTATTTACGGAATGCAAAGGCTTAGCCACTCTTTGCTAAGCACTGTTAACGCAGATGAACCGCAAGACATAGGAATCGAGAGATTCAACAGCACCATTGTAATTAGATCGTTTTTGTAACTGCGCATTAAAAGAAATTCTAATGCTTTATACTGTCACCTTTTCATTAAGCACGGAACTATGATGCCATGTGTCTTCTCTTGCCATATTATGTAAGAAGGCAATGCTAACGTACTACTGTAATTTTTAATAAAAGTGTCCAATAGTCAATTGTTTTCGCTTGTGTGTTTAATCTGTAAATTTATTTATTCGCTTGTTTTCGTTCTATAATTATTCGCTTGCGCTTCTATATGTACCCTGTCATGGCTGCTACAGGGTGAACAGTGTTTATTCAAGCTGCAGTATCCGCTGCTTTTTAGCCGTCTCCCTTTTATCACCGATGTTTTTGTTTGGCGAAAATAAACACCGACCTACCCAACAACCGACCCAACTACTGACATACCGACCGACTGACCAACCGACCAACTCATGGCGCTTTTAATGACGAGGTCGTTATGTCACCGTCAACTACTGAATTTAGACAGCTGGGCTATGCTTGAGTTGTTTGTAACACCGCATGAGACCCAACTATAGCTTTGATCATGTGAACGGACTGCGGTTTCACGTCTAAAATGGTCCTGCACTTGCAGCACACTTGCAGCACACTTTAAGCTACCCGCATAAAATGCCATGCCATAATTATTTGTGGTGCTGAAGGAATTCAGATACGAAGTCATAATTGTGGGGCTGCCAACGACCAGAAAAAGCCCGAGAGCGGGACACAAAATTCTTGCGCGAGTACTCCCTTAGTGGATTTCTCCAAGTTGCATCGACTGATTTTAGGAGAGAGCTATAATCTTGATACAAAGTCTGTTTTGAACCACCGATGTCTTGTGTTATCGTGTGCAGAACATTAGAAACCACTGAGCATGATAATCCCTTTGTAAGCAGCAGCATGTTTCCCTTGAGTGGCACGAAGTTTCGTTCGCGAGTTCTCATCGACAATCTTTCAGCATGGAAGCCCCGCTTATCGATAGAAGATTCCAACAATATATTCTTGAAAATCAAGGCTTTTCGGTTTGCAGAAATGGTGGGCTTCATAATGAAAATATTCCTCGATGCTGACGTCAAGCTCGCTGTGGTAGGCCAGCCACGCTTCAATTATAATACCAATTTGGAGCTTTTGAAAGCAGCACAAATCATTTTTTTTGTGTATGCATGTGCTGTTAGATTAGCATAATTTTTACAGCCATGATTAAGACAAAATAAGTGTTTTAAAACAATGGATAGTGGGCTGATTTATTCGAGAATGAACTGTGAATGCACATTTGCTGCCTTTGAAGCTTACTATGCTGTCCAAATGTAAGCCTGTCCCTTCTCTGCGCTGTTCGCTTAATTTGAAAATCGAGTAGAGTATATGTAATGATGTTCACAAGAAAACCTAATTGGTCCCTCTACACGTTTTAAAAACGTTTTAAATAGCCATTTCAACAAAGCCAATTTTAATATTTTGCAGCATTGATCATTACGATATATTATTTGTCTGTAAAGAAGTTGCATTTACGAATGACCTACTGTATAAGTCATATTCGTGTCCATCGTACTCAATCTCATTTGTGTTTATGAAATAAACTGCATCTTGTGCTGCTCCCTTAAGCGCCTATGAGCCATCATGGACGCTTGCGGCTGTGTAGAGACAAACGCAAGCCGGGACGTTACCCCTTTACCCCCTTTTCTTATCCTACACCCCTATCCCTCCCTTCTTTTCAACAATATTTGCCTCTTAAAGCGATCGTCGTCGGGACTTTTTGGCCCCGTGCCGGGGTCTGTCTAAGGCCGAGCAGCGAACCCATGAGTGCAGCTTGCAGACCAGCACCCTGTTGTATGCTGCTGTGGATCGGCATTTTCCGCTTATTACAAGTGGACACTGTCGCAATAGTGGGGTCCTCGTCGATACCTACCATATGGTTGCTTCTTATCCCTCTTTCTTTTTACTCTCTCCGAGCTTATTTCGTTAACACACGAGATGCCTCGGAGGAAACCCTGTTCAGCTGCTGGACCTTGCGCGCCCGGCGCGAACTGCTTGCGCATGCCCGAGCGGCGGCCATCTCCGATGGAGTGCCATACTAGCGAGACTATTTAGAAGTCCCCCCACCCCTTCGGGAGTTAACTCTTGTATTTTCCAGAATGAATGTTTTCACCACTACCCGCTGACGGAGTAGAGCGGTCGACACGGAACGCCAGCTGCCGCAGTAGCGCGTGAGGAGCAGCATGAGGGGAGAATGCATCGCCGCGACCCCATGTCGCCTTCGCTGTCGCTCTCGCAATCCTGTGTGATGAGCGCGTACCCTGCCCACGCAATCTCTCACCTGCGTTCCGACTGTGCGTCGGATTGCTGGATGGATGGATGTTATGAGCGTCCCCTTTAGAACGGGGCGGTGGGTTGCGCCGCCAAGCTCTCGCTACTATACTGCCTAAGGTAGTACCTAGGTTAAACAATAAAAAAAAGAAAAATGGACTATGAATTCCCACAACCAAGTTTTCTGACCCCCTATTGCGAAACTTTGCATTGGTACGGCTCCGTTGTTGTTGTTTCCCTACTTTTCTTCCACCAATCCTCTAATCGTCTCTTACTAATGCATATTGCGGACATGTTTACTGTTCCACTGCTCCCACTGAACCCAAGGGCTTCAAGGAGGCCAGTGGTGCCTTAATCGACCGCTGGGAAATGTCTTCACATTCTAATAAGACATGCTCCATAGTTTCCCTAGCTTTACCGCAGCAAGCACATGCTTCTTCTTCCTTCTTATATCTCACTTTATAGGTGCGTGTTCTAAGGCATCCCGATCTCTCTTAGAAAGGTAATGAGCTTCTTTTTGAGTTATCATAAATTGTTTCTTTCCTGATTTCATTTTTTCCTCTTAAGTAGTTATTCATGGCAGGTTTCTTTTCCATTGCCGCCACCCATGAGATTATTTCAGCCTCTCTGACTTTCCGCTTGACCTTATTTGTTGCTGTGTTGCCTACCCTACAGGCCGCATACTTGCTGGTTAACTTGCTAGTTCTTTCTCTCCACTGTGAATCAATGTCTTTCCTGTTCATATATGTGAACACTCTCCCAGCCCATTTACTTTCTTCCATATTCCTCAGCCGTTCTTTATATATATACTCAATTTTACTGCAAGCTTCCCTCACTTCAAAGCTAGTCCAGCCCATATCACCCTGCACAGCTTCATTTGTAGTCTTCCCGGGAGCGCCCAATGCGAGGCAACCCACCGACCTTTGGTTCCCATCGAGTCCGGATTGTACCCCTAATTTAAAGCAAACAACCGCATATCCAAAAGTAAGTCCTGGAACCATTACACCTTTCCACATACCTCGGAGGACCTCGTACCTATTCTATCCCCATAGCGCTCTGTGCTTCATTATGGCTGCATTACTCTTCCCCTTCACTGTTATTGTTTTTCCTACGTTTCTATATATCTATTGCCTTCGTTTATCCACATACCAAAGTATTTATATTCTCTTGCACAAGGTATTTTCTGGCCCTGTATTGCCACTGTCTGTTCACTGTTTTTATTGACTACCATACCACCTGATTTGCGAACACTAAATTTCAAACCTAACTTCTTAAACAAGAAAGGGGCTGACAGATGGAAGAGCACACTGTGGTATAAAGTTTGTAAACAGGGATGAGGTGCCTCAGACAGGCTGGCCAACGTTTCGATAGGAGGACCTATCTTCGAAGATAGGTCCTCCTATCGAAACGTTGGCCAGCCTGTCTGAGGCACCTCATCCCTGTTTACAAACTTTAAACCTAACTTCTTGCCTTCCTGTGCACAGATATTAACAAGACGTTGCAAATCGCTTTGCTTGTTAGCTAGCAACACAATGTCGTCCGCATAAAATAAACATGGAAGCTGCTGCTCTACTACTGTATCCGCCTGTTTGTATGAGAGACTAAACCTGGTGTTACTTCCTTCTAGCGCCCTCTCGATCCTCACCATGTACATCATAAACAGCAGTGGTAAAAAAAGGGCACACCTGCCTGAGTTCCTTGTTCATATCAACTTTCTCCTTGCTCCTCATTCCTTCCCATTTAACGGAAACAGTATTTTCTAAGTAAATCTCTCTCAAAACCTCTAGACAATCGTCACATAAGCCTTCTCCTTCCTGAATATCCCACAAAATGTTGCGGTCTACGTTGTCATATGCTCCTGCAATGTCTACAAAGGCCACATATAATGGTCTCCTTTCTACTCTTGATATTTCAATACACTGAGTAGGAACAAACAATTATCATCCAAACGCCTACCTATTCTGAAGCCATTCTGAAGGTCGCCCAAAATGCCATTATCCTCTGCCCATGCTTGCAGCTTTAATTTGATTTCCTGCATTGCTAGCCTGTATATTGCCGATGTAATGACCAACGGTCTATATGAGTGAATTCTATCTTTCTCCCCCTTACCTTTATAAATGAAATTCATTCTACTTTGCCGCCAAATGTCTGGTATTCGTCTATCTTTTAAAGTTTTTCCCACTGCTTTCACATGAGCTTCCTTAATTTTTGGTCCTTGTTCGTTAATCAGCCTAACGGGAATCTCGTCTAGCCCTGTGGCGGTGGGCTCAGGAATTTTCTCGTTGGCTTTCTTCCAGTTGAAATTTGTCAGCACAAGCTACTTCTCCACCTGGTTCTCTTTCGTACTTTTTTTTATTCTAATACAAGCACGTGATTGCGTTGGAAGGATCCAGATGTTATTTTTCGGATGTAATTTATTGCCGCGTCCCCTTCCAGTCTGTTTTCATCTACGTCTAGGATATGTTGTCGTATTGTTGTTGATTTCCTGCCTAATAATTTTATGTGGCTCCAAAATATTATAGTGCGGCCTTCTTTTTCAGAGGTATTTCTGACAACCAACGTTCATTTTCACCTTTTAATTTTGCTTGCACAAGTATTCGAGCCACATACGTTTTCTCCCGGTATATTTCCCATTTACTGGCTACTTAATCCTGCGGCAACTGCGCTTCTTTTGCCTGCCTGTGCTCTCGGGATGCTTTCTGTCGTTCGGCAATCGCTTCTCGTATCTCCCTGTTCGACCAGCTTTTCGGTTTCTTTTTCCTTTCCAACGAACATGTTCTTTCTCTTTCCATATTTCTATCGTTATTAGACTTAGAAGCTCACTATATTCCCATTCTTTGCTTGGCCATTTGCCAAGTTCTTTCTCGCCTCTAGTGACTATATTTGTTATCTGTTCCGCGTTCAAATTTGGACTGGCCATTTTGCGCTCCTTGCTCTTTTTTCCCGACTACATTAGCCCTTCTCAAAATGATGCGTTTATGGTCACTCTGTATGCTGCTACACCCTTCCTCATCAATGACCATTTCTCTCAACCTATCATGAATTGCTTCTGTCATCAGACAGCAATGAATGGTTGATTGCCCGTTTTCCACACCCCACGTGTTCTGCCCTTCACACTTAGGCCCTGTATTCACGATAACGAGGTTATGTTGCTCACAAAGGTCTAGCATCGACTTCCCGTTGTTGTCGGTATAGCCATCTAAATCCTGTATGTGGGCATTCATGTAACCTGTTAGGTTAATTTCAGCATCATCCCCGAAACCCTTAATATCAGCACTTATGCATTGCACTAACTCTTTATTTTTCTCTCTGCAATTATTTCCGGTCCACAAATACGTAATGCACAGCCAAGTTTTTTTCCCACTCATTGTATCTGCTAACGAACGATGCTCTTGACATCTTGAATTTACTGTTTTCCATATGGCTCTTTCCGACTTCCGAGCATTCCGACTCACCCCCCCCCCTCCCTTTCGGTGAGGCCCAACGAAGCGCGCCAAGCGTCTCTGCGCGGTTGCTTGCTCGCGCGGTGTTCATAACTCGAAATACGCTGAGCAGCGTTGTATTGGACATCGGGCCACCCAATATATCAAGCTGATGCACCCACAAATTTCAGTAGGGCCACCCCCCAAATTCAAGTTGGCCCAACCACAAATCTCACTTATGCCAACCTAAAATATCAAGTAGGCCAACACCGAAGTTAAAGTTGCCCCACCTCAAATATAAGTTAGACCACATTTAAATTTCAATTGGGTCATCACCCACTCCCAAACATCAAGCTGACCAACCCCTAAATTTGAGTTGGCCCACATGGGAACTTCAAGTTGGCCCACCTCAAAATTTCACAGAAAAACTGCATTTCAAGACAGGACACACTCCGTTGTGTCCCGTCTTGAATCGCTGTTCTTTCAGTGATATTAAACCAACTAGCCCCTTAGTTCATTCCAAATATCAGTTCACCCACCCATAACTTAAATTTGGCACACCCCAAATTTAAGCTGGCGGCTCGTAACATTAGGTTGGCCCATCCTCTAATTTCAGTGTGCCCATCCCACATTTCAAGCTGGCCAGCTCACAAATTCCAAGTTGGTTGGCATCCAAATTTCACTTGGCCCATTTCCAACTCCAAATTTCAAGTATACCCAACATCAAACTTCAGTTGCCCCAACCTTACTTAGCTTCCCCGTGTATTTTCTTGGGAGCCCTATATAGATATCTCTATGGGTACTCTCCTGTTAGTTTATTCCTTGTTTTAATTCGTTCTTTATATCCCTAACGCAATCAATGTTCTACATTTACTCTATCATAACGACAAAATGCTTTAACTTTGATAATGACGCGTTTTTTGCAGGTACAGTTCATTACACTTCGCGCGTGACAAGGTTGGGGAGTTCGCCAAAGAATGCTTACGCATTAATAGCACACTAAAAAGCACAGTAGGTGCATAAAATATAATACATTTGACATAAAAATAAATATATTATTATACAGTACTAACAAACAAACAGAACTGTGGGCGAAAGCCCTTGACCCTACCTGCCGACTATTAAGATGTCTAACATTGAAGCAATTCAGCGATCCACCCTGCTGCCTCCGCCGGAGCGCGTTATATATGAGGCGTGTATGGGCATCCAACCTCCTCTCTTATGCTTCCCACTGGACAGGTTGCGCGATCTCGTGACAGCTCAGGATAGTGTTCGTGCCGCGTGCACTTTGTAAGTTTGGCACTTGTTCGATAGCGATCAGCACCGCAAAAATTTCAAGGTAACTTTTTTTGCCATTGAAGAGCTCCGCATACCTACTGGCACATACTTGTTCATCCAAGTACTCATGATCGAGTTTCATTATGCAGTGGTACACACCAGGTGTCACCACCAAGTCGGTAAGACGGTTGCTTTTTTCATTTGGTTCCATCAGCGTAGCCTCCCGCTGCTCCAGCCGTTATCGCTTGGACTAATCAGTGACCGACGATGGTGTGTACAATGTTAAAGACATCTAGCAAAGTATACCACAAAGTGGGTACAGCTACCTAAGCATATTAATCGCAGTAAATCAATTAGGCGTAAGAATATGCAACATATGCGTATGCTTTACGCTACTCTCAGCTTATGTCCTCTACCTCAGCTTACATTCAAATAGTTCGATATTGGTGCTTTTAATATGATTGTAGCTTGGTCATTAAGTTTTTTATTATTATCAAAAAGCAAGAGAAAGCATAAGTTATCGCGCATCTGTGGAACCTGAAAACTACCGCTTTTGCTTTTTCGTAGCATTCCTTCTTGTATTTCTGTTAAACACTGCGTTCTATTTATGTTAAAGTTGTTCTTATAGAGAAAGAGCAAAAGCTTTTACATAGCTATGTGAATTTGTTCACAGAGCTCTGGCGAAGTCAGCAAATATAGCACTCCGTAGAGAATCTCTAGGAAGATATCTCATTAGAATAAATCTGGCTTATCTACCTTTTACTCTCTCCAGTTTTCAATTAACTCGCATTCATAAGGGCCCCAAATGATGGTAACATATTCTAGGGTGGCATGCGGAGTAGTTTACGCGGGAGGGGTAAGCTTTCCTTCTGCTGTTGGATAACGGGAAAGACAAAGAAGGTCGAAAAATACGCATGAGCGAGGTTATGGCGTTGACAGCGCTGGTAACAGAAGGTTTATTGCCGTACCATGCAGATTTTCCGTCCCTCCATCGCTGCGGTGCGCAAGCTACGGACATACACAATGAGGAGGTTGCCCTTCGAACGGCTTATGATGTTTTGTGTTTGTGTGTGTGTATTATGGAGGTGGGATGACTCTAGTAATAGTCTTTTCCGGAGCTTTTTCTCTTTCGGTTGAATTCGGGCTTTCTGAAACAAAATTTTGTGCTCGTGATCTTCTGAATTCTGCGCGATGGTCCCTGCGGGCTCTAGATAAGGTTGCGACGTCGTCATTTTGTTGCCTAATCTTTTCGTTGTCATTTTCTTTTTCGTTTCCCCCAAGTGCGTTGTCACAAAGTCGGTGCAGATTATCTTTTAAACGGTGCCTTGATGACTCTCTCTTGCTAGAATGTCTCTTGCTATCGGAAAAAGGCCACTGAAAGTATTCGCCAGCTCATGGCCGGTGTTGATGGCCGATTAATTCAATAGTTGGCTGATGGCTTCGCTGGCGCAAATACCGTATTGGAAGGATTCTCGTTTTAGGGAGCGGTGGCAGGTTAAGGCTCGAAGCTCTTGATGTTCGGCATTTCGATTGTTTGCTGGTGGGTGTTTATCGGAGAAAGTCATTTGGGTCACCATTCTTTAGGCTTTCGTTGAGAACCATCCTTCTTTGTTTCTTGCTGTCGGATTCCAATGTGCCACAAGTTTCAGCTCTTTTTACTGAAGCATGTACAACGGGCGCTTAGTGAGTGGCTTTCCGGATGATTTGAAATGAAGTGTTTGTAGAGGCTTGTTTGGGTTGGTTTAGGTTAGATTGACAATGTTGGAGAGCCTCCTGTTGGGAGAGACCTGAGAGTATGGGAGAGGATTTTGCCCTGCAGTGGGCGTAACCAGGCTGATGATGATGACGATAATGTTCTGTTTAGTCGCGAATCGAGAAATGAAGAAGAAGAAGAATAAACTTAACTAAAGACAAAAAAGAAATGAGAGAAAATTATTTTCTCGCTATCAAACGTCATCTGTATGTCACATTACATAGAGTTTAAGTGGTTGAGGTTTTCTGCTCTAGAAGTTCTTAGAACACAAAAGCAGTCGTCCACATACCTTAGGAAACCGTTTGCATTAATATCAGATTTGCTGACAAGTGTTTCTTCAGTATTTTCCATAGTAATGTTTGCCGTGGCCAAAGAAATGAAGGCTCCTATCGGTGTGCTTTTTATTTCCCTGTAATAGTCGCCGCTAAAGAAAATATAAATTCTTCATATGCAGAACTCGAGGAGGCGACATGTCTCAGAGGTGTTCTTTCACTGAGTGTGTCACTGAACGCCCCTCTCCGCCTCCCTACGTTTCAAGGCGCACAATAAACAATGATAGGCAAAAAATGGGGAACGTATCCCTTCAGCAATGCTACAAACATGACATTATCCGAGGCAAAATATAGCACAAGACGCGGCGCACATCCTTGCGGGACAGCTGACGTAATGTTCAACGGTTGTGTTTCAATGCGCTAATCTTCTACTTATTGAATTCCGTCCTGGAAATGCGCGGTTGTTGATTTTACTACTCTTTTGGGTAATACCCTTATCAGTCAGCTTTGATCACTTCGATGCGCAGTCTTCTCCGAGGGCCTTCAAAATTACAATACAAAGCATGTGCCTCGATTTGTTATTGTATAATAAGCTCAAGAACATATAATTGCGCAAGAATTCTTGTTGCTTGAAAACAAAAACAAGTTTGTATTTCGAGGCAAGCGCAAATAGACTTAGCTATTACTAAATCTATTAGCTTACAGCGAATGCGCGTATACGATATTGGACTAAAATTTTCAACTTTCTCTCTCTGAAAATTTGTGCACTGGTACGATTTCGCCAGGAGCCAGCAAACAGCGACTGGGCTTTCAGCGAGTGGTGCGTCAGATGTAACAGTTAAGGTAACCGACAACTGCCCTTAACGCCTTTGTATATGTTTGTGGAAATGAAAATGTCATGATTTTTGATATAGAATACAGAGTTACGTTCGTGATTCCAGTAAGACTTACAACTTTAACTTGTCATCGAAAGTCGCAAAAAACAGCACGTAGCGTGCATTGGCAGAGAAACTTTCGCGCTTGACACGCGTGCAATCAGGTTACTGTACGCGATCGGCTATCCTTACGCGCACCAAGCATGTTGTTTTAGATCACTGTCGTCCCACTACAGCGTAGTATGCACTTTATTCTACGCGTAATTACAAGCTAAACACAGTTCATGATAACAAGTGGCATTACCTTCCCGGGAATGACTAGAATGCGGAGCCGTGGTGTCCTTCATTGCATCGCGGAGCATGGTTTTGCACGCATGCGAGTTCGTAAGTGAGTACCCAGAGTTCTGTTGCCTCCAAATGCCGCCCACTAGTGATGCTCTAAATGGTTGCTTAGAATGCCCGAATAGCACTACTAGCACATCCTACCGTTTCCCACGAATAATGGTATGCATTCGCTAACGCTCTGATCTACCTATGTATCCAAAATATTCGAAGCGCATGATTTGGGTTCACGATGCCGACTGCAGAACTGAAATGTCTTACTATAGATTGCCCTCTGCGTTTTCCTCATTACTACTGTGCGACTATGCAGTTGGTCCAGTAAGCTTTGAATCGAGCTACAAAAGCGGGTATCACCAAAATTTGCGGCAGCGTGCAAGCCCTTCCGCATGTTGGCGGATTGTGTTAGGGACATACCGAGGCTAATATGCTGCAACAGAACTGTTTGATGGCCTAGTTGATGCTTGCTAAAAGGCATGTCTTTGGCCGCAAGTTAGAACACATACAAAAGGAAGACACAGGAAGCCGCCCGTGTTGTCTTTATGTGTCTTCCTTTTGTGTGTGTTTTAACTCGCGGCAAAAAACATCTCTTTTCGATGCTCATAAATATGTTATCGGGGCGAAATATTTTTTGTTGGCGTTAAACGTTTTTAAAATCGGTCAGTGGGGTTGACGTCTGATACCGTATCTAATGAAAACACCTGATAGCACAAAAGTTTTTATTTCTTCAACCGTTTTACCCATGCGCTTTGCTTCCGTAGTGCTGTTGTGTGAGACGAAAATACTACTTGTCGATCATGCAGGCGTTGCATGCAGAGGTGGCACCATTGTTGCGCCACGAATAACGCTATCAGAGCTGAATTTAGCCACTTGCTCACAGTTGAGAGAGGCGTAATCTGACAGTACATATGCCCGTCCGACCAGCTCTTGTCGCGATTGAAAGAGCTCATTGAACCATGGTTGGTATAGGTCACCAAACTCAAATCTGGGATAGTTGCCACTTACAAGGCATCCAAGGGTGCATATTTCACGGCTGCTCGGCTATTGTGCCCCCGTGTTCCACACGCAGGGACAAGAAATCGCGTGAAAAGACTCGCACAGAAGCACACAGCCACCAACCACCTTCAGCATCCAACGATCTTCACTACGTGTACTGCTTACTGCTTCATAAGACGTTACTTTTGTCTTGTTAAGTAACCCTGCACTTTTTTTTTGCTTTTTTCGGACTATGGGACTCTAAGACTCCAGCGCTAACAATAAATAAATTCTGAAATTCTCAGCTAAAGGGTAGTGCCTCGCAGCCAGCAACCTGTACCGAAAAGATCTGGTTGATATTTAATATTCATTTCATACCAAACGTTTCTTGTCCTGGGCTGCCGCCTAGTGTTTAAACTCAATTTATACCTTTATTATTTTCGCGACGGTACCCTCGCGCGACTATCCCTTCCGTTGGGTGGCGTATTGAATCTGCAATAATGAAAGAATGGAAAGTAACACATTAACAGTTGCCCTAAACATCTTGGCTAAAGATACTGCAGTGTTACGTAGCTTCAGACGATTTACTCACTTGTTTACAAACATCTATACTGGGAAACTTCGTCGTCAGCCGCACTTAGGCTCGCGCTAGTTCTTTCATAAGGAGGGTCTCCAAAGTTTACAAGCCACTGACTAGGTGTATCATATTTTCTAACTTTTAAGAAAGAGAAATTGTCAGCGCGGCAGCAAAATAATAAATTTTCCTATTGGAGAGATGGCAGAAAGGTTTTTGTCATGCAAATATTTATTATTCTCTTTCTTTCCTTTTTTTATTTTAATGCTAATCGCGCCCCATCGCTCGCGCATAAGAAACATTGTATTCCTTTTTCCCGCAGAAATTTCGATGCCTTCCGATATCAATACGTAGTTCCTTGACGTCTGCACGTAAATACTTTAAACATCAGATGACATATTTTACTTTGTTTCTTTCCTTGAATATATGGGCGTTTTATGCCCGCAGCAAGGCACTGCTCTCTCAAAGAGCCATGCAGGATTTCTAAAACAGCCCGAAAAAAAGTTATCACGAGTGTTCATGCGAGGATCAGAAATATTAGCATTTAGACGCACTTTTTGCAGCACAGGAATACCGTTGGTTGCTGTAAGCTTCAATTTTTATTGGAGATGAAAATGAAGACGTGTTTCTGTAGTTAGGTTTCTGAATAGGGCACGTTTTTTGATGTATCATTTTTGTGATAGGTGATGCCTATAGAGAGAGTTTGGTTTTTACTTACAACTCGGTAACCCAAGTTGCTCCAATGACGTGACCTTTCCTGCGTGCTTACGGATACTGTATTTCCTAATCCGAAAAACACAATGAGTACACTTGTAAATATTCACGCTTTGGATTAGTATGCGGGCGCAGTTTCACTGTTGTTCACTGCAGTTTCGTCAACTCCTCAGCAGGTATACGAGCGAAAAGATCAGAAACACAACATTTTTCAAGATGATTTGCACAAGTATTCTGGAAATTGCCATTGAATGAAATTAAGGAACCCGTAACACAAGTTTTCAACTTGATTTGTTCTATCTTAAGCTCGTTTTCAACCATGTACTTACATTTAAGAGATAAAGGACATATTTGCTGATGTCGAGTTATGATGAGCAGGCAAGATCACTAATAACAAAAGGAAAATGTTCCCGCAATATGTCTTGCGTATTTTAAGTTGTTCTTGACGAACACCGGTACACTGAAGTAATTGCGAGTGCCCTAGTGCATCTATTGCAGAGTGGCGTCAGTATGTTTTCGTAGGAGGCCCTTCGGCTTGAGAAAACCGAGAAAGCTAAGAGTAGCATCCCCTCGGGAGCATGATTATGAGGTATGCAGTCATAACTTGTTAACATCAGGTTGCCGTACTGACTAAAAAGAGATGTTTAGAATGAATGCATGGCACAAGTACTCACGCACGTGGCGGACAATTGGAGATAACAAGCTTCAGAAAGCTAAGAAACGCGCAAAGAATACAATCAGTGTAATGTTAAGAGAATAAAACAAAGCACCATGAATTAGACAGCAAACTGGTACAGTAGAAATGGTACAGTAGAAATTAACTTGCATCAGCCAAGAAAGAAACAAGCAACTGATTGTCCGCTAGAGAAAAGAAATTGATAGCAGGAGGTTAACACGGTCTAGTATGTACATCGTAGGACTAAATGGCCGAACGAACTAAGGAAACTCGAAGCAAGAGAATGGTGTGATCTGGCGCGAGGCAGGGCTGATTGGAGATCGATGCAACAAGCCTTCGTGCTTCTGTTGACGTGAATTCTCTGATTCCAATGTTATCTCGGTACATTTTGAAGATCAGAGACGTTGAGTCAGGCTCTCGGTAAATGCTATACTGAAATCCACGATGTGGAAACAAGCGATTGCAATAAAACGACGGTAATTTTTACCATAACCCTTATTAAAAATGTGGACTTCGGGAACACACGTTAGAGTGACGGTTGGAACCGCCGTTTCGGCTGTGCTTAAAGGTGCCATAATATTTGTCGAGTTTGTAAAGACAAAACATCCTTGTTGTCATATCAGTTTTGAATGAGTTCGTTGAAGCGTCAGCCCATTCGTAACGATATCGGTGCACGGCATCGCTGTTACGTGGAAAATAAGATGTAAAACTAGGCTGAGTTAGTAAAGAGCTCACGGCGGCAAAAATCAACTCAAGCGTTATGGTACCTGGAGCAGAATAACATTGACGGCATTGAAACAACGAAATTTTGCACTTTAAGCTGTTCTGCTTGTTCGATAAAATAAATGCATGAGTGCATCCGTTGTGAATGATGAAAACGTGCTGAAATATCGAGCAAATAATAAATTACTTTGCCTAAATAGAGAAAACGAGTTTGTATACGCTCTGTAAATGTGAGGCATTTTATCAATTGACTGAAAATTATTGAACAAGAGTTATCGCTCCCTGTGTTCGCTGGAGAAGTCATGCTCCGCGCAACAACTACGCATCTCTTGCAGCTGCATTACGCTGAAAGGTCTTGTGTTGCCTCCTTGTAGCCTCTAACTGAAGCTTTGTTATGGATTATATTCTAGCAGAATCAATTATTCCACAATCTTCAATAGTGAATTTTCAGATGCGAATCTAATAACGTTGCATATGTCTTATGTATAAGAAAATTTCATATATTCGCAGAACCATATTACTAATGTATATAGATATACGTACAACTCAGGGCAAACGAACTCAGCCCAAAGCAGTGGCCTACGTGGTATACATTGAAACTGCAATTGCGTGTGATTGGTGCCCTGTTCTGTGCTTTGTTTGTGGTTGTTACTCTTTTCTGTGCATGGCTTTTCGATTTACGAAGCCTGTCTCATCAGCTGGAAGGGTTACGATCTAGTTACGAACTACCGGTGTGTGGAGAAAGCGCGAGCGGTAATTCAAAAGTATATGGGCTCTCCTTGGCACCATTATAATAAAATCGAGCACTCCGTAGGAAGTCGTATCAATTTATATTGTCTTCTTTTTCTCGTCACTGAATTGAAAGCTCGACCTGACCAACGTAAATACAGGGTGCGTTATTATTTTTACCTATTTCTTTTCTACACCAAACATTTAAATATTACTTGTGGGAGACTACTGTGGTATAAAGGTTATGAACAGGGATAACCTACATAAGAAAGGCTGGCCAACGTTTCGATAGGAGGATAATCTAACTTTGTAAAACGTGGCCTCGTCATCCTCGACATGTTAGTTTTAAAGAGTTAGTAAAGTGACGTCACGTGCGCTTGTTGTCGGTGGCAGATTGTTTCAAGGGGAGATGCGTTAAAGAGAATGAGCGCTGTCGCCTGACGTCTGTGAGCGTGGTTCCTAAGACAAGAGTGCAAGAGCAGGAGAGTGGGAAGGTGGGGAGAAAGAAAGAAAGAGCAAGACGATAAAAAAGAAAAAAAAAGAAGGGTATAGGAAAGGTGTTGGGGGACCGAGAGTTTAGGATCCATCAGGGATGTCGTTGGCGTCGCGCTTTTGTGGCGTTAGAGGAGCCGGTCAGCCGGTCAGTGCGGGAAGTAACAAAAAAGACCAAGAAAGACATCAGTTGAAAGGATGAATTGAGTAGCGTAAAAGCAATGCGTCGAGTAATTTTCAAGGAGATAAAATGGCGGCACGGAGTCTGGGGGACAATGGATGGGGTAGCTGGAAGGCAGCGGCATGGTCTTTCAAAGGACGTTAGCCACAGTAGCGCTACGTAGGTGTCATCACGGTGGTATAGAGAAGTGGCGATACCCTGCGTGGCTGAGGGGCCCAAAAAGGTATCCTGGTGTCTGGGACTTTGGGATGTGTTGGTGACGATGTTTAAAAAAATAAAAAAGAGAAAAAAAGGGGGGGCATAGAAATCGGAATAAGAAATAGGAGGGTGACATGAGTAAAAGTGGGTTGGGGCAGGTGTATTGGGGAAAAGGGTCGTACAGCAGATATAAGCATAAAAACGTGGAAGAGGATATTAAGTTGAGTGGTAGAGGAGAGGCAGAGAAAAATTGGAAATGGGGGAAGTTCAGATTTAAGGTTAGCTGGTTGCATATCTTTTTGTGTGCCTTGGTTGATGATATGAGAATTTCAGTATTAAGCTGCAGCTTTTCGCGATTCTAAGTTGCCACGTGCCAAATTAATTCACGTCGGGTGTAGGCATTTAAACTTGTGTATGAGATATAATTTCTTATATTTTCTCTTAGGAGGTGAACAGAAATTTGTAGTATTAGAGCCTGGCTTTTTCGGATATACTGCGCTATGCTTACGCGTCAAATAAATTACTCCTTTATGGTCAATATTTCTACTAGAAATAAAAATGTTTAATTCAAGAAATAATATATATCTACTAAATAGTTATTAATAATTTATTTACGATACATACTTCAATTTATGAACTATAGCTGGTCCGTTCACAAGCTGTATTCAATCAGAAAGACTAATCAGTACAGCGTCGATATTTATTTTCTACGCGTCCGACGCAATGCATTGACGTTCCATTTGCTTTAGTGCTTTGATGCATTGAACAGCATTTTATGGAAGATTAAGAGGAACAAGTGAATTTTTAGCGCAGCTTCGGGTGCGCAAATTTCGAAACCGGTACCATTCTCAAGACTTGCTCTAAATAGATATACCTTGCATAACAACTACCTACAATTAGTACGTTAAAATATGTGCCGTAAATTATTTATTTAAAATGTTACTCAGCGTAATTATGGTCATTATTCAGTGACGCATTTTTATTTCTCGTAGAAGTAATGGCCGCCTCACAGAAGATTTGAGATCAAGCGTTAGAATTGTGCTGTTTCTCACAAGCAATCTTAAAATATTTGGTACACCTAGAAAACACCCTGTAAATGTGACTGAAAATACCTGGTGGTGATTGGCGTAAGAAATGCATGAAACCTATTCCAGTAATTAGAGGCAACTTGATTGATGTGAGCTACTGCTTTGCAAACATGTGTGAAGGATATAAACGATGTCTGAGTGTAGAGGGCGCAGATTCATTATTGCGATAGCAGTTATATGCACAATACAGACGCATTTCTGCCGTCGCCCTGAGGTTCCGTGTAAAGTCCAAGGGCGATAAAATTTTCGCCACGCGCCGTAGGCTGTATGTGCGAGTGAAAAGTTTCGAGGGTGAGCCGGCGAACGCGGCTCCATTCCGCATGTGTGAGCGAGTATAGAGAGTTGGATGGATGGATGCTATGAGTGTCCCCTTTGGAACGGTGGATGAATTGCGCCACCAAGCTGCTGTTATTATATTGCATAATGTTCCACCTATATTAAAAAAAGAAAAGAAATGCACGATAAATTTCCATAACCAAACTTTCCGAACACGTATTATGAACTTTATTTTTGTACCCTTCCATTGTTTGTCATTTCCCTACTTGTCTTGCACCAATTTTCCAATCACCCCTTACTATATAGTCTCTATTGCGGACATGTTTACTTTCGCCTCTGCTCTCGCTAAACCCAAGGACTTGAAGGAAGCTAGAGGTGCCGAATCGACCGCTGGGCAGATATCTTCACGTTTTAATAACACACGCTCCATTGTTCTCCTAGATTTGCAGCCGCAAGCCCGTGCTTCTTCTTCCTTGTATCTCACTTTATAAAATGTTCTAAGGCATCCTGATCTTGCCTCGAAAAGTCAAGAGCTTCCCTTTGAGTTATCGTCAATTGTTTCTTTGCTGATTTCGTTTTTTTCCCTCTTAATTTAGAAGGCGGGCCGGAAGCGCCCCCTTCACCGCCGCTTGCGAGGCACGGGGTGGAGGCGATGCAGCCGGCGCCTTGTTCTCCGGCGCCTGCTGTTTATGGTGTGGCGGTGCGGGCGCCGTAACTTGCAAGCGATCTTAGACGTGGCCAAAGTGCCCGCCCACGTGGGCTTGGAGTTTGCGCCTAATACTGGTAGCTTCCCATATGCCCTCTGCTTCCGACGTTTCATTCGCAATAAAGCGACAGAAGCGCGAAGGTCGAATTGATCGCGGCTGCTGCCGCGATTCCTTACTTCAGTTTTTTTACAGCGAGCTACCGCGCTCATCCAGCGAGATGTGTTCATGTTTAACCATGCGCACGTGACACCATGCTTTTTAATTTAGTTAGAACTCTTTGGCAGGCTAGATGGTTGGAATCCATGGTAGAATGTGCAAGCGCGACCGAATGAGGACGTAGAAAGAAACAGACACACAGAGACGGCTCTGTCTCTGTGTGTCTATTTCTTTCACCGTACTCATTCAGTCGCCCTTACAGATCATATCATGGTTAGTAAACGAACGTTTACGAGTTCATACGGCAGATAAAAGTATTCTTACTCCGTAGAGATATCTACTAGGTTTATATCGCAAACGGTGCTTCGCCTTTCGGGCGAAACTGCGATTTTTTTTTTGCAGCCTATTGCCTACTACAAGAGACATGTTGTGCCCGTATTCCTTAAAGATTTGAAACATTTAAAGCTGAGATATGACATGCAGAAAGTTTTTAATTTTAGTAAAACTTTTACAAGCTTGCTAATGACGCAAAGATCTGACGTCGCACTTTAGAACAAAGGATGATAACCAGAAAAAAACGCTGAAGAAAGCCATCTTTATTGCATTTCCTGAAGTTAGGGCTGTTTGAGTTTCCATGGTAGTGTGTATAAGTGCGACTGGACGAGGACGAAGAAAGAAACAGATACACAGACACAGCGCTTCACTTTCAACTATAGATTTTATTTTTTCACGCATCGATAAATGTATACCGTGCGAGCGGAAACAAACGTAACAGCAAAAAAGAACATTGAGGGGTGCATTTCGTTGAACCGAACACGTGTGCAAGGCAAGGGAAGAAAGCATGTACTACAATGGTCACAAAGATAAATCAAGGAATCGTATCTCCTTTTCTGATAGTGACACTGAAGGCTTGCTTATGCACTTTTGCTCTAATTTTGCTATCTCGTAGGCCTCTACAATCTCCCTCGTCATCCTACTATGAGCCTCATACAAAATGGAAGTACGTCCAAACATGGGCTTGCAGGAACAATCTCGGCAGTGAATACCCAAATGACCCGAGATTACCTTCGAGACGTTATATTGATGTATAATTCAAAGGCCCGTGAAGCCATTTCGTCAACTTTCAGGGTCCACAAGGACATAATAATTAAGAAAGTCCAAAATGAAGCAAAGAAGGTATGCAAAAATTTCAAACTAGATGGTTTATCCCGGTCTATTGAAAAAAGCACAAGAGGTGACCTTGAATTGTTTTTCTCTGCAAAAACGCACAAGCCGGAATGTCCCCTCAGAGTGATAGTGTCAGAGAATGCTACTTGGCAGAAACATGTAGCGACGTACTTACAAAAGCACTTAAAGCTCTTGCCAATGGACGACCCATTTTTGGTAACGAAGTCAGAACAAGTGGTTCAACTCTTTAAAGACTGTCAAGACAGGGATCTTGTCGCTTTTTCCATTGACTTAAAAAAGACCTGTACTATTCTTTCCCACAAAATGATGTGATGAAATGTGTATCTGACTGCATGGACAAGGTTGGAGCGGTTCGTTTTCAAAACGCTTGTGGTTTGACTAGCGACAGATTTTTAGAACTTCTTCGTTTTTATGTTAATTCGACTTACGCGACTTCGGAAGGAAATGTTGTCAAACAAAAAGATGGCATATGCATTGGGTCATGTATTGCTCCCTGCTTAAGTGACTTGTGTCTAGCTAACCGCGACCAGGTTCTTGATGAACGCCTGAAAAATGACACCGATGTCGCGAAAGTGTTCAGATTCGTTGATGATTTTCTAATAATTTTAAGTAACAAATCAGACAATTTTGACTCGCTGGTCTCAAAAACCGTAACCTCATTCACTAAAGTGTTGTCCCCTTTGTCTTTGACACATGAAGTCCCCATAGGCAATTTCATAAGGTGACTTGGGATTGTACTTTTATCCACAAATAACATGCTGGAGTAATCAGCCGAGAGGCAATAAGCCAGTCCTACCATTTCATTCCGCTCATTCAAAACTTGTAAACGCGCAGTAGTGACATCGTGTTTCAACAATTCTCTGACGAAGTCGTGTGACCACACAATGGAAGCCAGTTTCAAAGAGCAGGCCAAGCGCCTGGCAGATTCTGGTTACCCGATACGTATACTAACTTCTGTCGCGGAGGGCTTACGCAAGAAGTGCAAAAACGCGTCGAATGCAAGCAGTACCAATGCTAGAGCAAAGAAAGTTGCTGTGGTACAATACATTCATTGCATTTCACATAATCTCAGAAGAATAGTGGCGAAATCGGGAGTAGACGTGGTTTTCTGTGCCCCTGAGCGTCCACAGAAGCTATGTAAACAGGTTAACACAGAGAATAACAAAAGGCACTCATGTTCTACCCAGCATCGCAAACAATTTGTAACCTGTACTCATAACGTTGTCTATGCCATCCCACTTTCATGCGGAAGAACGTATATTGGTCAAACCGGCAGATGCATCAACAAGAGAATAAAAGAGCATCTATATAACGTCACTAAGGTAATCTCGGGTTATTTGGGTATTCACTGCCGAGATTGTTCCTGCAAGCCCATGTTTGAACGTACTTCCATCTTGTATAAGGCTCATAGCAGGATGACGAGGGAGATTGTAGAGGCCTACGAGATAGCAAAATTAGAGCAAAAGTGCGTAAGCAAGCCTTCGGCTTCACTATCAAAAAAGGAGATACGAATCCTTGGTTTATCTTTGTGACCATTGTAGTACATGTTTTTTTCCATTGATTTGCACACGTGTTCGGTTGAACGAAACGCACCCCTCAATGTTCTTTTTTGCTGTTACGTTTGTTTCCGCTCGCACGGTATATATTTATGGATACGTGCGAAAATAAAATCTATAGTTGAAAGTGAAGCGCTGTGTCTGTGTATCTGTTTCTTTCTTCGTCCTCGTCCAGTCGCGCTTATACGCACTACCATGGATCCTAACCAACTAGCCCGCCAACGTGTTCTAACCATGTCTGAGTTTGTTTGTTTTTCTTTCTTCTTTAAGATGTCTGAGTGTTTTTTCGGTGTCTCATGTAGCAATATTAACAGTTGGTGCGATGAGTCAGTATAGAGATTATTCCACAGGCTTCCCTCAATGAAGTATAGGCATTCATTATCCAGGTTTATTTTGGTATCAGCAGTACTGCAACAGTTACTCCATTCAAGGCAGTTTCTTCATTTGTGTGTGTGTCCAAATATGCTGGTGACATGGCATTCAAGATTATACTTGGAGAAACGCCGTACCATACTTCACTGCTCAAAGTTAGTTTCGTAGAAAGCACAATCCAGGAAGGAAGGAAGAAAAACTGGCTCTTCTGTAATCGTGAGTAGATGTAAGCACGAAATGGCAACCGCCTGAGCAGATTGGTTGGAGATGATACTAGCCACACTCTTAAAATGGGTGTAATGCATATTCGCAATTCGGCACTCCACACTGCATCACGCCATACTGTGCACTGGTCCGTAAGGACGCTGCCAAGCTACAAGAAGAAACCAGCTGAAGGCGGCAAGACAAGCAGCGAAGGATGCTAGGGAGACAGAGCGCACTGCCCAGCTATTAGAAGGGCCTGAAGGAGGCGCGACTAAACGTCACAGTAACAAATCTCGCTTCTTGCTTCCTGATGTAGACGCAAGAGGTCACGTGTTGTGCCGCCACTGAGCAAACGGCTGGCTTCACGGAGCGGTCACTTGCCAAGGCGGGCGGTGTGACGTAATGCTCTTTCGCAACTTTTTCCTTCCTCCGTGAAAGCAAAACCGCGCATCAGACGCTTCCGGCACTACGCCATACCGCAACTCGGCGAGCGTCGAACATAGAAGGCAGAACAGCGCTTCCAGATCCAACCGGCGCCACGTCACACAGCAGCTTGGCGAGCGCAGTAGATGCCCAGAAAATTCAATTTCCCAGAATTGAAGTGTACGGTTCCCTGTGTCTGCCTTTAGAAGGTCGCTATTGGAAATTGCAGATAAAACTTCAGTGTACTAGAAGTTACAGCTTGAGTGATATTGTGAACAAACGTTAGGAAGAACTCGTAAGCAAAATTATTTGAAAATTGTTTGGGAGTAACTAACGCATGTAATACGAGCCTGTACGAAGGGTGCGGGCTTCTCGCTCTGTTGTCGCATCTTGCCCGGATGTTCTCGTTTATGAGTCCGGATAACGGCTCCGGCTTTGGCTCAAGGTCACTTGAAGGTCGCCGACAACAGGAGCTTAAAGTATTTCGTGTTTCAAATCACCGATTTTGGATGTAACGCTTCATCATTCTTTCGCAGTTCTTGTTTCTCATGTCCGATATACATTTCTAGTAGATTACATGAAGTAATTTGAAGTCGTAGTTCGATAATGCTGCTACATTCCTGTAAAATCACTCAAAAGCACGGCAGTGAAGCTTATGCACAAGCCCGATAACCAACTGCTGTTACGCACTCAGCTTCTATTGTGAAGGGCCTTCGCATATATCATACAGGTTATTTTTATTCCAGCAATCGAGGCTCCACATGAGAGCAAGAATATATCAAGCCATATTGTGGCCTTTCACGGGCCGAATAGCCGCGGTAGTTATGCGGGATGGTTAGGTTCCAGGCTAATATTTGACCACATTTAGAGCGTAGGAATGCAGTTGCCCCAGCCTGGAATTGACCATACCACCTCGTGCTAGGAAATACTTCTGAAGGCAAGAGAAAAACATTTTGTTAAGTAAATCATTTTTTTTCGTGGGAAAGTCGCTCATCTTAGTGATAACTCCGTTGCGCAGAGCTTACGAAAATGTTCATTGCCTGGCGTTTGCACCGAACCCTTAGTATACACGGGTTTCACGCCAAATGTGTTAAGGGGACCTCCACGGCATTTTCTTTTCGTTTTTTGTCCGATGGCGGTGAAGGACGGCGACTAGCGGTGGCCGGTTGACTATCAAATGTGAATCAAAGAGACAACAACACATTCTCCTTTTTCATCTAAACGTAAAATGAAGAGTTGTATAGTAAAAGTTAACTTGCGTATATATTACTCGATGAGGCAACTAATTTGCTTATTTGTTTAGCCATGCAATACTTCAAAAGCTTTGTTTCTCCCATCGCATTCTTTTCGGGGTGCGCTTGGACATCTGCAGAAAAGGGCCTAAGCAGACAATTATTTTGCCGGTATTAGGTAGGGGCCTTTAGGCTAAGATTTATATTAGCTTAGGTGGCATACATGGTGCCTCAGCATTCGTTTTCCTGCGTCACCATCGTCGCGTCAGTGTCATATTAGTAGAGACAGGAATTTTATGCCGAATTTTTATTTGTTCCTGACGTCCGTATCTTGCCTATTTAACATACAAGCACGAACCACGCGTGTAGGAACAACATTTCGGCGCTTTTAGTGTGCCTCTAAATACCTACTTCGATTTTGTTACCTATATTGTATGTTCTCGGCCAAACAATGCGAAGCTTCGCACTGTATCCACTCCTAATTTATTTATTATACCATCAGCGCCTACTAGACATCTCGACTAAAGGAAGCGTATTATTGGCACAAACGCTTTGTCGGTGCCAAGTTTGTTATTACTAACGTCTCAGCAAACGAGATCATCGCCTGTGAGAAGGTCTCAAACAGCGTATTACGGGACGATGTACGTAAAGGTGACTTAAAGCCTACTTGTGCGGCCACTTCAGTTTCTTTAACCGGCGTAATGGAGAAGCTTGAATGCTCGTGCGCAACTCTGGCACGGCTCGTTGAGGACATTCAGGAAAGGTTGACAATCAATCCGGATGCTCCTGTTGCGATAGAGTGATATCGAAACTTCAATCTTTCTCGGATAATAATTCCTGGATTTCGGCACTAAAAGACCTGTGGAAGCGTCTCACAGGCGAAAATTGTGCAATTCCAAACGGTCGCAACTATAAATATGCGCCGCCAACTTGGATTGACGTTGAGCGTTGTTCTACAGCATACAAACCACTACTCAGTAAAAACGGACGCAATAGGGAACCATAGGTCTTGTCTGTCACTTGTTTGGAAACTTTCTGGTGGTATCTTGTCATACTGCGGTTACGAAAAATCTTGAAATCTACGCAACTTGCTTATTGCGGCGTTTTATTGAGAAAATGAACTAAATATTACAATGCAGGGGCTTAGTAAGCTGTGTTTCTAGAAAATCATTATTTCCTTCAGGTGCACATCGGAAGTTCTTCATAATTGAGCCTATATATGAGCGCATATTTCCCCCCTCATCTTTTAAGAGATTCAATACATACAAGCATTTGTCTCGCAAACCAGATTTATTTCAAGGGAATTTTTCACGTCTCAATTATTTCTCTCGTCGTATTCGAGTGCTGATTGCCGTGTTATAGTTTGTTAACGAAGCTTCCCCTCAAGTGTATATATTGTAAGGCAGTTTGTCGTGTGCGTATCATGGCCACGCATGCTTATATCGCCTTTCCGTTTCTCTACCACGGTTGCGCCTTAAAACCACGGCGCTGCAAGTTTGCTTTCTTTTCCTTCCCTCTTCTCCGCCCTTAAACTGGCTCTCTTAACTAATACACGCAGAGGCAAGAAACAGCGCGCGCTTTAGATCCTATAGATGAGATGAATATTTACAATTATTATTAGGGTTATAATTATATTCGAGTGCTGATTGCCGTGTTATAGTTTGTTAACGAAACTACCCCTCAAGTCTAAATATTGTAAGGCAGTTTGTCGTGTGCGTATCATGGCCACGCATGCTTATATCGCCTTTCCGTTTCTCTACCACGGTTGCGCTTTAAAACCACGGCGCTGCAAGTTTGCTTTCCTTTCCGTCCCTCTTCTGCGCCCTTAAACTGGCTCTCTTAACTACTACACGCAGAGACAAAGAAACAGCACGCGCATGCGATCGCATAGATGAGATGAATACATATATATAGAAAAGCATCAGTCATAGCTCTCGAAGTATAATATAATATAATATAGAATAGCTCTCGAAGATAGCTATTCCGGCGGCTAGCTTCCCACGCTATGCGTGCCGTCCTCGCACCTGTTAAAGCTTTTCCTAGACGCTAGAACTATACTATTCCTGCGCAACCTTGAGCGATCGGAAAGCGCGTTTTCCACGCCTGGCCGGCGGAGAGGGGAGGCTTCGTTCCGGCCGCGAAGCTCTCCACATCCCCGTAAGGAGCCTGGTGGTGGTCTCGTGCTGACGATGCCCTCTCGGTGAGCGCATATTTCCTCCCTCATCTTTTAAGAGATTCAATACATACAAGCATTTGTCTCGCAAACCAGATTTATTTCAAGGGAATTTTTCACGTCTCAATTATTTCTCTCGTCGTATTCGAGTGCTGATTGCCGTGTTATAGTTTGTTAACGAAGCTTCCCCTCAAGTGTAAATATTGTAAGGCAGTTTGTCGTGTGCGTATCATGGCCACGCATGCTTATATCGCCTTTCCGTTTCTCTACCACGGTTGCGCCTTAAAACCACGGCGCTGCAAGTTTGCTTTCTTTTCCTTCCCTCTTCTCCGCCCTTAAACTGGCTCTCTTAACTACTACACGCAGAGGCAAGAAACAGCGCGCGCTTTAGATCCTATAGATGAGATGAATATTTACAATTATTATTAGGGTTATAATTATATTCGAGTGCTGATTGCCGTGTTATAGTTTGTTAACGAAGCTTCCCCTCAAGTCTAAATATTTTAAGGCAGTTTTCCTAGTCTCTAAAGCCGCTCGAGTTCACGCTGCTCCTCTGGCGGCCATTTTTCCAAGAAATTATGCCTTCCAACCGCTTCCAAATTATGTCTTCCAATCGACTGTCACGGACAACACCAGCCCCTTTCCACATAAGTATGAGGCTCGGAGCAGGAGCTATGGCGCTTGAAAGTAACCGCTGGCTTGACGAACCAACCGACTGAGCTACCTTTCCGGGCAACATTGAAGGATCACGAGTTCAAATCACAAGTTATGTTCCTTTTTTTTCTTTTTTTAATGACTTTTCCTTCATTTTATCACTGTACGGAAACCCTCCTAAAAGAAAAAATTATATATCCTCACTTATGTGTGGCCACACATGTGCAGGTCATAAATACCAGGTTCTCTAGCCGAGTGCCATCCATGCGGTATAACCGAGCTCAGATTGGCCCACCTTGACTGATCAAATTGGGCACCACTGTAGGTTAAATGAGGCGTACAACTCCTGCGGGACCCGCCGTGGTTGCTCAGTGGTCATGGTGTTAGACTGCTGAGCACGAGGTCGCGGGATCGGACCCCGGCCACGGCGGCCGCATTTCGATGGGGGCGAAATGCGAAAACACCCGTGTACTTAGAATTTGGTGCACGTTAAAGAACCCCAGGTGGTCGAAATTTTCGGAGTCCTCCACTAAGGCGTGCATAATCAGAAAGTGGTTTTGTCACGCAAAACCCCATTCTCCAATTTTTAATTTAACTCCTGCGGGGACGGTAGAGTATCCGTCTCCAGTGCAAAAGGACCGTGATTCAAATCCCGGTGCAGCGCAATTCTCCACCGGAAAATACAAAAAAAACGTGTGTTGAGAAAATTGCACAAACAGGCCTGGACTGCGGCCTGATCCCGGTGACCAGAACCGGTAACGCACTCTCTCACCAGAGCAGGATTGGCCACCCTGGTGCAGTACTGGGCCACAACCTCCTATATGAATACAACAATCAAACCCCGGCCCTCAGTCCCCAGCAGCCGCGAAGCAACTGACCACGGCGGCGGTCAGATCTGTGGCGCTGCAGAGGGTGCTAAGAATACCTGGCTCCGGACAGGCCGCCATTGGAATCTGAACCTGGCAACGTTTAACGTTAGAACGCTATCTAGCGACGCGAGTCTAGCAGTGTTATTGGAGGAATTAGAGAGTAGTAAATGGGATATAATAGGGCTCAGTGAGGTTAGGAGGACAAAAGAAGCATATACAGTGCTAAAAAGCGGGCATGTACTGTGTTACCGGGGCTTAGCAGAGAGACGAGAACTAGGAGTCGGATTCCTGATTAATAAGGAAATAGCTGGTAACATACAGGAATTCTATAGCATTAACGAGAGGGTGGCAGGTCTTGTTGTGAAGCTTAATAAGAGGTACAAATTGAAGGTGGTACAAGTCTATGCCCCTACATGCAGTCATGATGACCAGGAAGTCGAAAGCTTTTATGAAGACGTGGAATCGGCGATGGGTAAAGTCAAAACAAAATACACTATACTGATGGGCGACTTCAATGCCAGGGTAGGCAAGAAGCAGGCTGGAGACAAGTCAGTGGGGGAATTTGGCATAGGCTCTAGGAATAGCAGAGGAGAATTATTAGTAGAGTTTGCAGAACAGAATAATATGCGGATAATGAACACCTTTTTCCGAAAGCGGGTTAGTCGAAAGTGGACGTGGAGGAGCCCGAATGGTGAGACTAGAAATGAAATCGACTTCATACTCTGTCGAACCCTGGCATCATACAAGATGTAGACGTGCTCGGCAAGGTACGCTGCAGTGACCATAGAATGGTAAGAACTCGAATTAGCCTAGACTTGAGGAGGGAACGGAAGAAACTGGTACACAAGAAGCCAATCAATGAGTTAGCGGTAAGAGGGAAACTAGAGGAATTCCGGATCAAGCTACAGAACAGGTACTCGGCTTTAACTCAGGAAGAGGACCTTAGTGTTGCAGCAATGCACGACAATCTCATGGGCATCATTAAGGAGTGCGCAATAGAAGTCGGTGGTAACGCCGTTATACAGGAAACCAGTAAGCTATCGCAGGAGACGAAAGATCTGATCAAGAAACACCAATGTATGAAAGCCTCTAACCCTACAGCTAGAATAGAACTGGCAGAACTTTCTAAGTTAATCAACAAGCGTAAGACAGCGGACATCAGAAACTATAATATGGATAGAATTGAACAGGCTCTCAGGAACGGAGGAAGCCTAAAAACAGTGAAGAAGAAACTAGGAATAGGCAAGAATCAGACGTGTGCGTTAAGAGACAAAGCCGGCAATATCGTTACCAATATGGATGAGATAGTTCAAGTGGCTGAGGAGTTCTATAGAGATTTATAGAGTACCAGTGGTACCCACGACGATAGTGGAAGAGAGAATAGCCTAGAGGAATTCGGAATCCCACAGGTAACGCCAGAAGAAGTAAAGAAAGCCTTAGGAGCTATGCAAAGGGGGAAGGCAGCTGGGGAGGATCAGGTAACAGCAGATTTGTTGAAGGATGGTGGTCAGATTGTTCTAGAGAAACTGGCCACCCTGTATACGCAATGCCTCATAACCTCGAGCGTACCGGAATCTTGGAAGAACGCTAACATAATCCTAATCCATAAGAAAGGGGATGCCAAAGACTTGAAAAATTATAGACCGATCAGCTTACTGTCCGTTGCCTACAAAGTATTTACTAAGGTAATCGCAAATAGAATCAGGAACACCTTAGACTTCTGTCAACCAAAGGACCAGGCAGGATTTCGTAAAGGCTACTCAACAATAGACCATATTCACACTGTCAATCAAGTGATAGAGAAATGTGCAGAATATAACCAACCCTTATATATAGCTTTCATTGATTACGAGAAAGCGTTTGATTCAGTCGAAACCTCAGCAGTCATGGAGGCATTACGGAATCAGGGTGTAGATGAGCCATATGTAAAAATACTGGAAGATATCTATAGCGGCTCCACAGCCACCGTAGTCCTCCACAAAGAAAGCAACAAAATTCCTATAAAGAAAGGCGTCAGACAGGGAGATACGATATCTCCAATACTATTCACAGCATGTTTACAGGAGGTATTCAGAGGCCTGGAGTGGGAAGAATTGGGGATAAAAGTTGATGGAGAATACCTTAGCAACTTGCGATTCGCTGATGATATTGCCTTGCTTAGTAACTCAGGAGACCAATTGCAATGCATGCTCACTGACCTGGAGAGGCAAAGCAGAAGGGTGGGTCTGAAAATTAATTTGCAGAAAACTAAAGTATTGTTTAACAGTTCCGGAAGAGAACAGCAGTTTACGATAGGTAGCGAAGCACTGGAAGTGGTAAGGGAATACATCTACTTAGGGCAGGTAGTGACCATGGATCCGGATCATGAGACTGAAATAACCAGAAGAATAAGAATGGGCTGGGGTGCGTTTGGCAGGCATTCTCAAATCATGAACAGCAGGTTGCCACTATCCCTCAAAAGGAAAGTGTATAACAGCTGTGTGTTACCAGTACTCACATATGGGGCAGAAACCTGGAGGCTTACGAAAAGGGTTCTGCTGAAATTGAGGACGACGCAACGAGCTATGGAAAGAAGAATGATGGGTGTAACGCTAAGGGATAAGAAAAGAGCAGATTGGGTGAGGCAACAAACGCGGGTAAACGACATCTGAGTTGAAATCAAGAAAAAGAAATGGGCATGGGCAGGACATGTAATGAGGAGGGAAGATAACCGATGGTCATTAAGGGTTACGGACTGGATTCCAAGGGAAGGGAAGCGTAGCAGGGGGCGGCAGAAAGTTAGGTGGGCGGATGAAATTAAGATGTTTGCAGGGACAACATGGCCACAATTAGTACATGACCGGGGTAGTTGGAGAAGTATGGGAGAGGCCTTTGCCCTGCAGTGGGCGTAACTAGGCTGATGATGATGATGATGATGCTTAAAGGGCAGTATTTGGCGCCTATATATGACGTAACTGGCAGTTTTTGTGCCTATTATAGTCGTCGAAAACAGTTTGTTTTACAGACTAACATTCAGGTTTCTACACTGATCGGCCTCTCGCCGGCGTATTCTTTGGGACCCATGCACCTGCCGGAGATTCCGCTTGCTGCTGATCTAGGGGAACCAGCTTACCTCGCAGAAAACCTACGAGGATGCTCTTTGCCCCGACTCCACCCGAAAAACACTGTTTTCAATTCGAAAAGTGTGCGAACTCTCTTATACAGCTCTGGTTTTCTTGTCGAACGAGTTTCCCGGATTGGCATGCAGCAGAAAGCAAAGAGATCTCTTTCTCTCATTTGGCCATTTTCGTGGGTTGTGGGCGCTAAGGCGGTTCCCGAACTTGGGGGCGATAAAACGAGGAAACGCGCCGATGCATAGGGTACGTGCTCACGGGCAACCGAGTTGAAAAGAGGCCGGGAGCAGCAGTTGGGGGAGAGACATCGCGCGCGAGCTCTAGCGCAACTGAGTAACCGTGCTAAGCGGAGAAAAAAGAGGGGGGGGTGCATTGCTGGCTTGTTAGCTAGCTCGCAAGGTCGCCGTGGAAAGGCAAGGGGAAGGGAATGTGCTCTCGGGAATGCGAGTGGCGCGGAGAGGGCGCAGAGAGGACGAGGAGAAGATGTCACTCGCTCTCTTTGTCTCACCTCTCGCTGGCCACTCAGCGGTGGAAAGCCCATCGTGTACAAAGCGACGGACTACAATCCCTTGCGGACTCTCGTACGCAGCCAGGCGTCCCATCGGAACCTGATATCGTTGACGCTGACGTGCCAGGGAGAGCAAGAAGTGAACATGGCCACTCTACACGCCTGCAACGAAGCAACTGCAGGAAAGCAAGGGGAAATACCGAGGATAAAGAGCACATGCGCTCGAGCAATCGCGCTGGATATCACGCGCGGGAAAGAGGGAGGGTTTGTCACTTGCTCGTTCGTTCATCCGTTCGGCCCATTCGTTTACACTGACAAGCTCCGTCGATTGCTACAGCACATTTTTTTGCTTTCTTTTACATTCCTTGTGCACATATACGCCATTGTCGTAGCTCCAACTCGAATCAACGTGAGGACGTCATCGTCCCTGAACTACTGTGGTGGGTGCAATCAAGGAGGCTTAACAATAATTTTTAAACCTCCTCGGGTACAACAGAACGATGCCCAGAAATGCAGCGTTAGGCGATGACACGATTTTAACGTTAGCACGCATTTCCGCTTTCCGTAGCATTATTCTCTTACAACATTAAGTAAAACATGTTATCGATCACATGCACAATAGAAAAAGAAAGCTAGGCGAGAAACGCTCAACTTTCCAATAGAGATCTCGCTTGGCCCGCGCGCGCGCATTGATCGAAACATCGCATTAGGTAGATGGAGGCAAAAGAGTGCCCGCTAATCTGCGGAAGCGTTTCCTGTCTTCTCGGTACCGGCGCGGAAAACAGATGGGCGTAGAGTTGGGTGGAGGCGACTCGTTTGCAGCAGGGCTGCATGTATGTGTGCGCACGCTGCTGATTCTCTTGGCGTCATTAGGCAAGGCGCATGCAGCGGAAACTGGCAGCAAACGCGCACTGCCACACAGCCCATAATGCTCGATCAAGCCGTCTCTTGGCGACTTCAGCTGTTAGCACCACGCTTTGTTAAACAGGTGGCGCAACTTCTTGTTCCTTTAGATTTACCGCTAAGTTTGAGGACCCCCGATAATAAAAATTAAAGAAAATGCCGGCTCTCCAATTATCGAGAGTAGATGTAAGCATGAGATAGCTACCGGGAAAGGAGATTAGTTACAGATGATATTGGCCACAATCTTAAAATGGAAGTAGTGCATGTTCGCAACGGCGCACCCCACCACTCCACGCCAAACCACGCTAAACTGTGCACTGGTCCAGCTGGACAAAATCGTTTCCTGTCACACACAGGACCTCATTGCAAATCCCGTCTCGGCCAAACATCCATCCGCTATGCACCTGACCCTACAGGTTTGGACGCTGCCGGACGCTACCGGCGCTGCCAGTGCGCCGGACCCACGGCGGACCTCGCGGACCGCTGGCGTTGAAAAGAACAGAGGCAACTCTGTCTCAGTGCCAAAAGATGACAATAAAGTGTAATGGGCCTTTTATCTCTTTTTGAACGCCGCTATTGTAAATGACAATTAAAACTTCAGCATACTCAATGTTACAACTTGAGTGATATTGTGAAGAAAGATTTGGAAGAACTCGGACGCAATATTTTTTGTGACTCTTTGGGGAATAACTAGCCCATGTAATGCGGTCCTGTGCAAAGGGCTTGGGGCCAGCGACCTTATTTTCAGAAGTTTCAGTGGTCGCAATGTTGCCCGTATGTTCTCATTTGAGTGTCCCGATAATGGCTCTGGATTTTGGCTAAAGAAGGTCGCCGGCAACGGGAGCAAAAAGCACTTCAAGCTTACAAATTCAGTGGGGATCTAGCGGCAAATGCGGTAGAAATTCGTTAGCGTTACGTTCCATGTCTGTGTGATCCGGATGCATGATTCATACCTCGTTCACCACACTGTAAGGTGTTCTTCAGGAGACACACATCTTGCCTCTTCAAGCTCCAAAGTGTAACTCACAGTAGTCTGAAGCAGACCACCGTCAGTTGGACTATATATACAGGGTGCCCCAACTATCACGCACCAAGATTTTAAAGTATGCAAATGCCGCCTAACTGGACAGAGCCGAAGTAATTTTGTTTGCCATTGCCTGGAAATGTTCTGATTATTTTTGTATTCCGCCTAATTACGTAATTCGTCCTAATTAATGTATCAACTTCTCAAATATCTTAATTAGAATAAATGTGTCCATGAGAAAATCGCAGTGGAACATGGAAAACTCCTGATACAGCTTTTTCTTGCTGAATACGTGCTGCATGATATGGTCTATCTGAGCGTCAAATGAGCCCGTGAACACACGCAAACTTGTCTCGCTACTGGTCGCTCGAGGCATTTTGCGTGTATTTGCAGGCTTCTTTTTAAAGGTATACAAATGCCACGTAGAAGAAGCAAGGTAATGGTATTGGCCATCGCTTGGAACTCAGATTATTTTTTGCATTCCACCTCATTACATAACTGGTCCTAATTAATTTATCAACCTCTGTAATTATATGAAAAGCGCTGGTACAAAATTGTAGAGCTAACACGAGAAACTACCGATACAGCTTTCTGCTCCTCTATAGGTGCTACAATAAAGTGTTTTTTTTTTGAGCGGGAAAGAAGACGACGAATACACCCAAAATTGCCGTGCGACTGGCCGCTCGAGGTATTTTGCATATATTCACGGGCTACTTTCAGGCTCGGAAATACACTTTTATGTATCACGTATTCAGCAACAGAACGCTGTATCGGAAGTTTTTCGTGTTGCTCTGCAATTTTCTTGTTGACAGCTTATTCTAATATTTGAGCAGCTGATTAATAAATTAAGACTTGCTATAGAATTAGGCGGAATTCAAAAAATTGTGTGAGTATCTCCAAGCTACTGCAAAGAACAGTAGCTTGGTGCTGTCCAGCTACGTGGCATTCTCATATTTTTTTTTAGTTTGACTCAGGGTACGTGGGACAATCAGTATATACATACACGCTCTTCTAAGATCTCCCATCCGTTCTCTGTCTCTGCCATTCACCTGCTTCCTGCGCTCCACACACATACACATTTTGAACTTCCAGACTCTTGTGTCAGCAGCAGCAGAATCAAATCAGAATTACGCAGACGCTCGCATCTACAGGAGGCAGATGCCACTGGCACTTGCCGGCAAGGGTTAGCGTTCGAAGATATTGAACAATTTTGGGGAAGCATCGCACAAGTGGCGCGAAGGCTGGGCAAACAGCGAAGCTGGCAGCCACACCTAGGCTATCCTTCGTTCGGCTAAGTTTATGCGTGGTTATGCTTGGAGACACGGCAAAGTTTTCTTCGTGCTTATGCTTCAAGACTCGGTCAATTATTCTGCGTGGTGTCTTCCTTAGCCCCCCAAAGAGCAATGAAGACTCGGTCATTAAAGTATGTACAATAAGTGTATTTGTTTTTTTTTTCTGTACCAGTAATTTCTTTCCTTGTCGTCGCCCGATCGCGCAACTACACAGGGCAAATCCTCGTCCAGCGCGTCTTCACCCGGGTAAACTTCGACATCCTCTTCATCTGTTTCGAGTGAAACATGTGCGTTGTCAAGGAGTACCTCGGTTGACTTGTGCTCTACCCTGTCTACAAACGTATCACACGAGTCGATCGCACACTCCGTCTTCTTTTTCCAGCTAGGGCTCTTTCCTACCTGAATCAAGACCGCCTTGTAATGGCTGTGGTAGACTGTAAGTGGCACGTCGATCATGTGATCGCTAGCCGAATGGAGCTTACCAAAGAACAAGTCTACACACGCCTGGTAGCACACGCAAGCTTTTGCTTGGTAGCGCGAGCTCATAACTCCGGATCTTCTGCAACTCACTGATGTTTCGCCGCCGCTTCAGCGGCACGATATCCGGGATTGGACCGAAGTCTTCGCATCCATTCTCGAGTAGAATCGCGACGGCTTTCGCGGCGCGCTACTTTTCCTTCGAGGTTGACGATCTTCTTCTGCCGCCCAATCCCTCCAATCGTCGGAGACCAAGTTCTGTTGGCGCGGCGGCAGAGCGGCGCTGCTTTTATACACCCTTGGTAACGTCATGGCTTAGATCCGCATCTGCGCAAGCGCGGCCTCCGTACGGCACGGCAAACCAAAGCTACGGTGATATGGTGCCGGCGTGCGCGATGACGTCATCATCATCAGCCTGGTTGCGCCCACTGCAGGGCAAAGGCCTCTCCCATGCTTCTCCAACAACCCCGGTCATGTACTAATTGTGGCCATGCCGTCCCTGCAAACTTCTTAATCTCATCCACCCACCTAACTTTCTGCCGCCCCCTGCAACGCTTCCCTTCCCTTGGGATCCATTCCGTAACCCTTCGTGACCATAGGTTATCTTCCCTCCTCATTACATGTCCTGCCCATGCCCATTTCTTTTTCTTGATTTCAACTAAGATGTCATTAACTCGCGTTTGTTCCCTCACCCAATCTGCTCTTTTCTTATCCCTTAACGTTACACCTATCATTCTTCTTTCCATAGCTCGTTGTGTCGTCCTCGATTTGAGTAGAACCCTTTTCGTAAGCCTCCAGGTTTCTGCCCCGTAGGTGAGTACTGGTAAGACACAGCTATTCTATACTTTTCTCTTGAGGGATAATGGCAACCTGCTGTTCATGATTTGGGAATGCCTGCCAAACGCACCCCAGCCCATTCTTATTCTTCTGATTATTTCCGTCTCATGATCCGGATCCGCCGTCACTACCTGCCCTAAGTAGATGTATTCCCTTACGACTTCCAGTGCCTCGCTGCCTATTGTAAGTTGCTGTTCTCTCCCGACACTGTTAAGCATTACTTTAGTTTTCTGCAGATTAATTTTTAGACCCACTCTTCTGCTTTGCCTCTCCAGGTCAGTGAGCATGCATTGCAATTGGTCCCCTGAGTTACTAAGCAAGGCAATATCATCAGCGAATCGCAAGTTACTAAGGTATTCTCCATTAACTTTGATCCCCAATTCTTCCCAATCCAGGTCTCTGAATACCTCTTGTAAACACGCTGTGAATAGCATTGGAGATATCGTATCTCCCTGCCTGACGCCTTTCTTTATTGGGATTTTGTTGCTTGCTTTATGGGGGACTACGGTGGCGGTGGAGCCGCTATAGATATCTTCCAGTATTTTTACATATGGCTCATCTACACCCTGATTCCGTAATGCCTCCATGACTGCTGAGGTTTCGACTGAATCAAACGCTTTCTCGTGATCAATGAAAGCTATATATGAGGGTTGGTTATATTCTGCGCATTTCTCTATCACTTGATTGATAGTGTGAATATGGTCTATTGTTGAGTAGCCTTTACGGAATCCTGCCTGGTCCTTTGCTTGACAGAAGTCTAAGGAGTTCCTGATTCTATTTGCAATTACCTTAGTAAATACTTTGTAGGCAACGGACAGTAAGCTGATCGGTCTATAATTTTTCAAGTCTTTGGCGTCCCCTTTCTTATGTATTAGGATTATGTTAGTGTTCTTCCAAGATTCCGGTACGCTCGAGGTCATGAGGCATTGCGTATACAGGGTGGCCAGTTTCTCTAGAACAATCTGTCCAGCATCCTTCAACAAATCTGCTGTTACCTGATCCTCCCCAGCTGCCTTCCCCCTTTGCATATCTCCTAAGGCTTTCTTTACTTCTTCCAGCGTTACCTTCGGGATTTCGAATTCCTCTAGACTATTTTCTCTTCCATTATCGTCGAGGGTGCCACTGGTACTGTATAAATCTCTATAGAACTCCTCAGCCACTTGAACTATCTCATCCATATTAGTAATGATATTGCGGGCTTTGTCTCTTAACGCATACATCTGATTCTTGCCAATTCCTAGTTTCTTCTTCACTGTTTTTAGGCTTCCTCCGTTCCTGAGAGAATGTTCAATTCTATCCATATTATACTTCCTTATGTCAGCTGTCTTACGCTTGTTGATTAACTTCGAAAGTTCTGCAAGTTCTATTCTAGCTGTAGGGTTAGATGCTTTCATACATTGGCGTTTCTTGATCAGATCTTTCGTCTCCTGCGATAGTTTGCTGGTATCCTGCCTAACGGAGTTACCACCGACTTCCACTGCACACTCCTTAATGATGCCCACAAGATTGTCGTTTATTGCTTCAACACTAAGGTCCTCTTCCTGAGTTAAAGCTGAATACCTGTTCTGTAGCTTGATCTGGAATTCCTCTATTTTCCCTCTTACCGCTAACTCATTGATCGGCTTCTTATGTACCAGTTTCATCCGTTCCCTCCTCAGGTCTAGGCTAATTCGAGTTCTTACCATCCTGTGGTCACTGCAGCGCACCTTGCCGAGCACGTCCACATCTTGTATGATGCCACGGTTAGCGCAGAGTAAGAAGTCTATTTCATTTCTAGTCTCGCCGTTCGGGCTCCTCCACGTCCACTTTCGGCTATCCCGCTTGCGGAAGAAGGTATTCATTATCCTCATACTATTCTGTTCCGCAAACTCTACTAATAACTCTCCCCTGCTATTCCTAGTGCCCATGCCATATTGCCCCACTGCCTTGTCTCCAGCCTGCTTCTTGCCTACCTTGGCATTAAAGTCGCCCATTAGTATAGTGTATTTAGTTTTCACTCTACCCATCGCCGAATCCACGTCTTCATAGAAGCTTTCGACTTCCTGGTCATCAGGACTGGATGTAGGGGCGTAGACCTGTACAATCTTCATTTTGTACCTCTTATTAAGTTTCACAACAAGACCTGCCACCCTCTCGTTAATGCTATAGAATTCCTGTATGTTACCAGCTATATTCTTATTAACCAGGAATCCGACTCCTAGTTCTCTTCTCTCCGCTAAGCCCCGGTAGCACAGGACGTGCCCGCTATTTAGCACTGTATATGCTTCTTTTGGCCTCCTAACTTCACTGAGCCCTATTATATCCCATTTACTACCCTCTAATTCCTCCAATCGCCCTGCTAGTCTCGCCTCACTAGATAACGTTCTAGCGTTAAACGTTGCCAGGTTCATATTCCAATGGCGGCCTGTCCGTCATCGCACGGCAAGATTTTGCTGCGCACGTTGGTCGCCCTGACCACAAGCTTAAACAGCATCGCTGTTGAAAACCTACGCCACGAAATTTGTCGCGTCCGTTTGCTCTCTCTCGGAAGGCCGAGACTCCATCGGTCTACGCGGTCGCTCGTCGCCACAGTGTGGTGATCTTGGACGTGATGCTGCCATACGCTCCTGTGGTAGAGACGACCATGAACCAGACTAGCGCTACAGGTATTCTGAGCCAGAACCCTTCCGAGAAACGCGGTGAGCCCTCCTGTTCGCGCCCCCGCCCCCTCCCCATTGCCGTCCGCCTCCCACAGTACTGGAACCAGTATCACTCGCCGGGGTTTGTTCTGGCCGAATCGCAATTGCAAGTGGCTGGAATACGCTCTCAAGACAGAAAGTTTCATTACACCATCGCAGTGCTCTCACGCACATCCGTTGACAAAATCGTAGATTTGTTTAACGCCCCACTGCACACCGTCTCCTATGATCTCAAGGTAGCCCTGCTACATAGCACACCTGCCGGAGAATTCTCTCAGACAAAGAAAGTGGCTATGGGAAACAGGCTACCCTATGCAGGTACTTTTATCAGTGACAGAAAATGCGCTGAAAAAGCTAGCTGAACCGGGTGGTAAGCTCGAGGGCAGCCATGAAAGGAGAAAGAAGGTGGTTGTACCGTATATGCATGGGATATGGCATGGTTTAAAGAAGGCTACTCAAAAAGTGGAAATGGCGTCGTATTTTCAGCTTGGACATGTCTCCATGCATTGGGATGGTTGCAGGTGTAAACCACTGTTTAATGATTGTATAGTCGCGCTTAGAAATTCAGATAAACATACGAGGGAGATTGCAGAAGCAAGCTTGATTGCAAAAGAAAAGGTAAAATGCGTCAGCGCTTTGTCGATTTTTCTGAGCAGAAAGAAATGCCCTATCTGGAAAATGCTGGGTTGCGCGTGCGATGACTTTCACTCGTTTTAGCCGGCATAAATACCGTGCTTTTCTGAAATAAAATTCAGTTGAATATTGGCGCACGCCCTGTGGTCTTTCTTGTCGGTGTCAATCCAGCACAATGACTTCAATGGATGCAACTACCCAATTAGCCCGAAATTCTGAGCTCAAGTGAACTTCGCTGATTGAGGCAGCCGCTCGGTGACAACGTGAGCTGCATCGACGATAGGCTGTTGCATGAATTGTTCTTGCAGTGACTCCCAGCTATTGTGCAGATGGTCATGGCGGCAGCTTCTGCCATGAATCTTACTGGACTTCCAGCGTTTGCCGTGAAAGTCATGGGAGTAGCCTCTTCAACTGTCGCATCCACATCGTCTCCGGGTGACAATACAGCTACTTTGCACACCATTCCCTGATCTTCAGCAGTGCAATATCCGCTCGATTCCTTGTGGGAGCGCCTGGAACGCATCATCTGTGCCGAGGAACATTGCGGCACGTCATCTCGTCATCCACACAGCTGTAGTTCCAACAAATCAAAGGTCACAGGCACCCGTCATGGGACATCCCCTACAACGCCTCGCGTTTGCTGCTACTACCGCCGTTTTGGAAACAGCGCTCGTCACTGGCGGCACCCCTGCGATTGGCAGGAAGACAGGCCGGCCGACCTCTAAAGGCGACGGTAGTCCGGCCCAACATACAAGTTGCCTGTTCTACGCGGCGGAAAGAGCTGCGGGAGCATGGTTCTTAGTCGAAAAATGAGCTCACGTGTTCATTATTCCCGCCCAACGCTCCGACCGAGAAGCGACACCTGTGCCGTTTTTGCAAGCCGTCAACGGCGTCATGATTGCATTTTTTTCTAAACCTGGACCTTTGACGAGCGTTCCGCAAGACTGTCTTGGTTGCAGACGTCCGTCTTGCACTCATCGTAGCAGACCTCTTGCACAACTATGGACTCCTTGTTGAAGTTGAATGACGCCGACACATCGACTCGGTTGCGCAGCTCTCTGTCCCCGGTGTCCCTCCAAGAAGCACTTCACCGTTTGCGTCTATTCCTGCCATGTTGGACGAACGGTTCACCGAGCTCCTGCGCGAGTTTCTCACTTTGACACACCTGCTGGACTGGATGCCACCGGTCGAGCGGGACTTGTGCCATCACATCGTCGCCTCCGACCTACCAGTCTATTTTAGACCCCGGCGTTTGTCCCCGGAGCAACTCAAGATAGCTCGTGCGAACTTCAAATACATGCTGCAACTTGACATCATCCACCCGTCGTCCAGTCATTCGGCATCACCACTTCACATGGTGCCTAAGAAGGCTGGAGACGGGCGCCCATGCGTGGATTACTGGGCGCTAAACAGCAATACAGTGCCTGATCAATACACTCTCCCGAACATTCAGGACTTCACGGTAGCTTTGCACGGTGCCACGATTATTTTTAAGATCGATCTCGTTCGTATCTGTCATCAACTACCGGTCGCTGCAGAAGTCATTCCGAAGACAGCTATCACCACACCGTTCGGTCTTTGTGAATTTCTCCGCTTGCCCTTCGCCCTACAGAACGCTGATCAATGTTTTCAGCATTTCATCGATTCCATCACTAGAGGCCTGCCCTTCGTTTTTCCGTACACTGACGACTTTCTCGTCGCAAGCTCTTCCGCAAAAGAACATCTTCAGCATTTGTGGTTGTTGTTTTCACGGCTTGCCAGTAAAGAAATTGTCCTCGAGGTCGGCAGGACCTCATTCGGCCGAAGAAAGCTCGACTTCCTCGAGCATATCGTCGATGCTAATGGTATTCGACCACGGCCGTCGAAGATTCGTGTCATGGAAGACGGTGCGTGACCGACCCCCCCTACCAAACTTCGCCCAATTTTCGGCTTCGCCAATTTGTATTGCCGCTTAATTCCCGATTGCGCACGACTTGTGGCTCCGCTAGACGCTCTGCTGGGAAAGAAGCGTAGCAAGTGCTTCAATTGACTGAAGAGGCCACCGACGCTTTCACAAGAGCGAAGGCTACCCTCGCCGACGCTCCACTGCTTAGAAACTCAAAGCCAGCCACTGCCATCATGGCAAACGCTTCCTACGCCGCTGTTGGCACCGTTCTGTAGCAATTCAACAACACTGCATGGAAACCACTGAAGGCTGAGTAAGCCCGCTAGAGTGTGTTCGGTTGTCAATTATTCGCCGTTTGCCTGGCTATCAGATATTTTGGTCAGTTCCTCGAAGTCCATGTATTTACTGTCTTGGCAGATCACAAGGCCCTTGTGCACGTAATCGACGTTACAGCCGACGTTCTTAGTCTTAGAACCTTTCATCATCGATGTCGACTTACTTGCCAGTCAACAGCGTGACGACAGCATATTTCGTTCCCTCCGCAATTCGTCCACTTCCCTGAAATTGGAGGACATCGTTTTGGATCCAGATGGTCCATCCATCGTCTGCGACACTTCTACATGCACAACTCGACCATACATTCCGGTATGCCTTCGAAGATGACTGTTCGAAACAGCGCACAACTTGTGCCATCCTGGAGTACGCGCGACACTAAAGCTTTCCTACCGTTCTTTTGGCATCAGCTAAACGCGCAAGTTTGGGAGTGGGTTCGCTGATGTTTGTCCTGTCAACGCTCTAAGATCCAGCGTCAGGCCATTCCACCTGCCAAGTCTTTTTTTTTTCCAATGGATTCCTGTTTTGACACCGTCTACCTTGACCTAGTCGGTCCTCTCGCATCTTCGAAAGGTTACTCCTACGTACTAACATGCATCAACCGTTATACACGGCGGCCAGAAGTTACACCCATACCTTACATCTCAGCGCCCACTGTTGCATCAGCTTTCGAGTCTACAGGCATTGCGAGGTTTGGCTGCCCATCCACAACAGTCACCGATCGCACTCTGCAGTTCGAGTCGGCCCCTTTCAACGTTTTCGCACGACTGGTTACCAGACGCAGTGAAATGACTTGAACGGCTTCACCGGCATCTCAAGTCTTCTCTTATCGCGCATGAATCGCCGGAGAAGTGTATCCTACATTTGCCTTCCTACTTGGCATCAGTGCTGCACTCAAGAGCGACCTAGGTTTCTCCTGTGCTGCGCTACTCTACGGAAGTCATCTACGCCTTCCAAGCAATTCCTTGCCACCGCCACCAAAACACCTATGCCTTCACCTGTTCACAACGTTGCCGAACTGCAAGCTTTCTTCAGCCAGGTACGCCCCGTGCCTGCACGTTCCCAAGAAGCAAGGTCGCCGTGCGTTTCTCCCGCGCTCGTCTCTGCTACCTAGGTTTTCGTGCGTACCTGTGCCGTACGGAAGTCTTTGCAGCCATACAATTCCGCACCATGTTCTTTTCTCGAGCGCCGTGCGACGACTTTTGTTGTGAACTTCAATGGCCGACCAGACACAATTGTGCTAGAACGTCCGAAGCCCGCCTACATTGAAGCACACTCGCCGTAAATAGCAACAGTGCGCGACGCAACACTGCTGCCTCTCTAGACGCCGACTCCGCACGCGACCCCCAAGGCATGCCGCGTCACGTAGACTTTCCAGCGTTCGTCAAACCTTCCTTGTCTCTAGGGGAGTGGGGGGGGAGGTGGGGGGTGGAGGCAGCCCTCTGTAGCAGCAGCAGCATGGGCGTCGCATCAGAATCACGCAAACGTTCACATCTACACAAGGCAGGTGCCGCTGGCAGGTGCCGGCACGGGCTAGCGTTCGAAGATATTTAAAAAAATGCTACGCAAACAGATCGATCGTGTCGGTTTGTTCTCTCTCTCTCTCTCTCCCTCTCTCAGAAGGCCGAGGCACCACCAGTGTAGGCCCGTCGTTCGTCGGCACATTCTATTTTCACGTGTTAAAACGCCTCAGTTCAATGTTTCTCTTCACGCAGTGACTAGTGACCTAATTGGTTGGTTGCACTTGTAGTGCGGCTGCCATGAGTTGCCCTGGAGGACCTATCAGATAATTCACGGGCTCGACGCACGAGTTCACCTTTCTATTAGCGTGAGCTCAAGCTACGGTAACGAGGGTTTTCTGCATCCCAATGCTTGCTCCTCGCGAGGCATTGTGCATATAGCTTGAGCCGTCATACTTGCTCTCGAGGCCATAGGTTCATTTTTGAGATAACTGCAATCAGCAAGCTGGAGTTCTGCCTTGAGACGGCATTTGCGGCGTGTTATTTTTTCGTTATTATTAACATATTTGTAGTAAAACAAGAGGGATCACAGGAAGGCCGGCGCTTGCTTCAAGAAACGATTGGCTGAAAAGGAAAGCGTGAGCTCAGAGTCGTGTGACGTATTGACATTTGGGATTTCTTCAATGATTGGCAATAGTGTCAAATATTAGAAAGTACTAACCAGCCGAACAAATTAAAGTAATCAATAAGAACAACTAGCCACGAAATGTTTGTTCAATTGATGGCTGCGCTTGGCTGCGACAAGGACCACGCGGAAAGGATGCCCCTTCTGCGTTGTCCTTGTCGTGAGCAATAATGTTTAGAGCACCGCGTGCTTTTGCAAATTACGAAAAGAGTAGGGCGGCAGTGGCAAGCTTCTTCCGACTTTACTTGGACGGATGGATGGATGGATAGATGGATGGATGGACGGATGGACGGACGGACAGGCGGACGGATCGATGGATCGATGGATCGATGGTTCGATGGATGGACGGACGGACGGACGGACGGATGGAAGGATGGATGGACGGACGGATGGACGGACGGACGGACGGACGGACGGATCGATGGATCGATGGATGGACGGACGGACGGACGGACGGACGGACGGACGGATGGAAGGATGGATGGACGGACGGATGGACGGACGGACGGACGGATGAACGGACGGACGGACGCACGGATGGAAGGATGGACGGATGGATCAAAAACCACATTCTCTGATACCCTATTGCGAATTTTGCTTTTGTACGTCTTTGTTTTTTGTCGTTTCCCTACTTTTCTTCCACCAATCTTCCAATCGCCTCTTACTAATCTCTATTGCGCACATATTTACTTTTCGACTGATCTCGCTGAACCGAAGGGCTTTAAGGAGGCCAGTGATGCCTAAATGGACCGCTGGGCAGACGTGTTCGCATTCTAATAAATCATGCTCCATCGTTAACCTAGCTTTACGGCAGCAAGCACATGCTTCTTCTTCCATCATATATCTCGCTTTATAAGTGCGTGTTCTAAGGCATCCCGATCTCGCTACGATAAGTAATGAGCTTCCCGTTTAGTTGTCATGAATTGTTTCTTTACTAATTTAGTTTTTTCCTATTAAGTGGTTACTAATGGTAGGTTTCTGTTGCATTGCCACCACCCATGAAATTATTTCAGTTTCTCTGATTTTCCGCTTGACGTTCTTTGTTGCCGTGTTGCCCACCCTACAGGCCGCATACTTGCTGGTAAGCTTCCTAGTTATTTTCCTCCACTGTGCATCAATGTTTTTCCTGTACAGATACCTCAACACTCTCCCAGCCCATCTACTTTCTTCCGTATTCCTAAGCCGTTCTTAATAATCAATTTTACTGCGAGCTTCCCTCACTTCAAAACTAGTGCAGCCCATATCACCCTGCACAGCTTCATTTGTAGTCTTCCTGTGAGTCCTCATTGTACCCCTGACTTAAAGCGGACAACCGCTTTTCCAAACCTAAGTCCTTGAACCATTACACATTTGCACATGCCCAGGAGCACCTAGTACCTATAGTATCCCCATAGCGCTCTGTGCTTTATTATGGCTGCATTTCTTTTCCCCTTCACTGTTACAGTTTTTCTTGTGATTCCATAGATATATATTGCCTTCGTTTATCCATAAACCAAGGCATTTATATTGACACGCATACTTAAATTTATCGGGCGACCACGTTTCGCCGCATAACAAATGTTATCGCAGTGCGCAGGTCGCGCCTGCATGTAAAAGAAGTTTCTGGAATGTTATCGATGTCCGGTGTCTTTCACCGCAACTTGTGTAATCTCATTGCATCTATGCGCGACGGGAATAGTGTAGAACTTTGTGGAAGACACACGGGTCCCAGCAGTTAATCTAAAACATTCGACGACCGATCTATAAAAGCCGACGCGCTTGACCCACTGATCAGATTTTCGGCGATCGCCGACCGTGTTCGCCGCTATCGTTGTGCTATATGTGTAGCCTGTTTTGTCGGCACAAGTTCGCCCAAGAAAAGTTAGTTTTGTCGTTCACAGTATTGCTACTGTGTTCTTCAACGTCACCACCACGTGACATCTGGTGGAGGTGCTTTACGTTCATGTACCGGACGTGCCAGACAAGCCGTAATCCAAGCCCGGACCGCAAAGACGACACCAACGTCGTCGAAGAACACCTTGCAAGCCGCCGGCTACAGCAGCTGCCTCCGGAACACGGTCTTCTAGCAGATACGATCAATAAGGCAGTTCAAGAAGATCGTCCAGAAACGACCAAGAAGACATCGCCAATGGCAGCCACCGCGGCCCCAATAATTCTTCAGCAGCCCAGTGAACTACCGACATTCCGCGGTTCCACATTTGAGGACTCAGAAAGCTGGCTGGAAATGTATGAGAGGGTGGGTACGTTTAACAAGCAACGACAAGCTGCGACTTGTCTATTTTGCATTGGAGGACGCCGCCAGGACGTGGTTCGAGAACCGAGAAGCCACCTTAACGACCTGGGACCTGTTCCAAAGCGCCTTCCTGCAGACATTCGCAAGCGTCATACACCAAGAACGAGCCCAAGCGCTATTAGAAAATCGGGTGCAGCTACCTAATGAGATAACCGCGATCTTCACGGAGGTAATGAGCTCTCTATTCCGCCGCGCCGACCCTGAAATGCCCGAGAAGAAGAAAGTCCGCCTACTCGTGCGTGGTGTGAAGGAGGAACTTTTTGCCGGAACGGTACGAAGCCCACCGAAGACCGTCGACGAATTTCTTCGTGAGGCCACCGGCATCAAGAAATCACTCGAGATGCCGAACCAACTCTACAAACTATGCCACCATTCAATCACTGGCCTCCGTCGACCTGCGCGAGGCTATCAGGGCAGTCGTACGAGAGGAACTTCAGAAGATCTTCCCTTCGTCGCAGCCTCAAGTGGCCTCGATCGCTGACATCGTCAAAGATGAGGTTCAGCGGTCGCTTGGAGTTCCGGAGGTGCAACCTCAATTACCGCAACCCCAGCCAGAAGCGATGACCTACGCCGCCGTCGCACGCCGTCAAGGTACTCCTCCGCGACCGCGCAGGGGCCCTGTAACGCCGTAATTCATTCGATCACCACCGCCGCCGCCGCCAGCAGGCCCACTCGTCGCCCAGCGCAGCTACCCAAGGAAGACAGACGTTTGGCGAGCCCCTGACCACCGGCCGCTCTGCTACCACTGCGGAGAAGCGGGTCACGTCTACCGACGATGTTCATACCACGAGATGGGACTGCGAGGACTGCGCCCGCAGCAAGGTGAACCCCCTCGCGATATCACTGACTACCTCGCCGCTACTCAGTGGAGCTCTCGACGACCGTCGCGTTCGCCATCACCAGGCCACTACCTGTCACTGCAGCGCCGACCATACACTGGCCCAGCCCGGGGCAGGTCAGCGAGCCCATATCCGGAAAGCTAACGTCAGTTCTTCGTCAGTTCGACGAACTGACGAAGATCCTCCGCCGCGGTTGAAGACGACGAAGACGCCGAAGAAACTACCTCGACAACTTAACGAGAAGCCGCCGTCCCGACGAAGTCTGGAAGCAAAGAATCCGACGACGAAAGACGACCTGACGACGTCACATACCAGCAACAGGTCAACGCGACGCAGTCGTGATCCGACGCCAAGACCGAACTGTAATGCAAGACAAAGAGCCATCGACCTCGACGTGCTTCTCGACGGCCACGCAGTCACCGCCTTAGTCGACACAGGGGCTGATTATTCCGTCATTAGTGGACACATCGCCGCCCAATTGAAGAAAGTTAAGACTACGTGGGAAGGCCCTGAAATTCGGACCGCTGGAGGACACCTCATAACGCCGACTGGAATGTGCACGGCAATAATTACCATTCACGAGCGGACTTACCCTGTCACCTTCGTTATCCTGCAACAGTGTTCACGAGACCTCATTCTCGGCATAGACTTCCTCAACCAAAACGGCGCAGTCATCGACCTGAAGTCGAAGTCAATAACGCTGTCGGAAGATCATGCGATACCGCCGAAGAGCCTTCCTAGTCACCGCGCCTTGAGTGTGTTCGAAGATCAAGTGAGCATCCCGCCTCGCTCGAGCATTGTTATTTCGGTCGGCACCCAAACACCCGCTGACGCAGAAGGCGTCATCGAAGGCGACCAACGTCTACTGCTCTACCGTGAAATTTGCGTCGCAAGAGGGTTCGCTCGACTGCACGGTGGAAACACAAAAGTGTTGCTGACAAACTTCAGCCAGGAGTTCAAGCACATCAACAAGGGTACGACGATCGCATACATCGAGGAAATTCTGGAAAACAGCAATGCGTTTGTCCCCTGGGATTCTGCCGCATCTACCCCGACGACCGTGGTGCCCGAGCCAAACTTCGACATAAATCCAAGTCTCCCCATCATTAAGCAACAACAGCTCAGAAGTCTACTTCGACGATTCAAAGAGGCTTTTCGACATCATCAAACATTCAACGAACCCCAGTCGCAAAGCATCGCATAATAACCGAAGAGAGCCCTAGACCTCTCCGCCAGAGCCCATACCGAGTCTCGACGCGAGAACGTGAAGCTATAAGGCACCAAGTCGACGAAATTCTGCGCGAAGATATCATCCAGCAGTCGAAAAGCTCGTGGGAATCTCCTGTTGTACTGGTGAAAAAAAAGGACAGAACCCTACGTTTCTGCGTCTATTATCGTCGTCTGAACAAGATCACGAAGAAGTACGTATACCCCCTCCCACGGATAGACGACGCATTGGATCGGCTCTGCAACGCTAAATACTTCTCGTAAATGGACCTCAAGTCTGGCTATTGGCAAATAGAAGTCGTCGAAAGAGATCGCGAAAAGACGGCCTTCATCACCCCAGACGGCCTCTACGAGTTCAAGGTTATGCCATTCGGACTGTGCTCGGCGCCTGCAAGGTTACAGCGCGTGATGGACACGGTTTTAGCAAGATTGAAGTGGCAGACTTGTCTCGTTTACTTGAATGACGTCGTCCCTTTGCCGAAAATTTCGACGATCACCTCAAGCGGCTTGCGACAGTACTAGAGGCCATCAAGTCGTCAGCGCTTACTCTGAAGCCGGAAAAATGCCGCTCCGCTTACGATGAGCTTCGGTTCCTAGGCCACGTAATCAGCCAGTCTGGTGCCCGCCCAGACCCGCAAAAGACAGCTGCCATCGCACAGTTCCCGCAACCCATCGACAAGAAGGCAGTGCGTAAATTCCTTGGCAGGTGCGCCTACTACAGGCGCTTTGTCAAGGACTTTTCACGCATCGCTGAGCCGTTGACACGTCTAACTAAATGTGATGTTGAGTTGAAGTGGGAAACGCCGCAGGCCGACGCATTTAAGAACTGAAACGACGCATGCAGTCGCCACCGGTACTTGGGCACTTTGACGAGTACGCCGATACAGAAATCCTTACTGACGCCAGTAGCCTAAGCCTCGGTGCCGTTCTAGTCCAGAGGAGAAACGGAGTCGAACACGTGATAGCTTATGCCAGCCGGTCGCTGTCAAAAGCGGAAGGCAACTATTCTACGACCGAAAAGGAATGCCTAGCCATCGTCTCGGCTACAGCTAAATTTCGCCCTTATCTATATGGCCGGCCATTCAAAGTCGTCAGTGACCATCACGCGTTGTGTTGGGTAGCGAATACAAAGGATCCTTCAGGACGACTGGCGCGGTCGAGCCTCAGACTACAAGAATACGACATCACTGTAACCTACAAGTCCGGACGAAAACACTCCGATGCCGATTGCCCATCACGCGCCCCCATTGACCCGCCGCCGCTAAATGACGAGAATGACGACGCATTCCTTGGAATGATAAGCGCGGAAAACTTCTCTGAACAGCAACCGGCAGACCCGGAGCTAAAAGGCCTCGTCGAATATTTGGAAGGGCACATTGACGTTGTCCTCAGGGCATTTAAGCGCGGATTATCTTCCTTCAAGCTTGAAAACAATCTACTTGTAAAGAACTTCTCACCAGTCCGCGCCAACTACCTTCTTGGTTTCCGTCAGCGCTGCGTCCAGAAGTACTGCGCGCCCTACATGACGATCCGACCGCCGGGCACGTCTGATTCTCCCGGACGCTATCGAGGATACAAGAAAGGTATTACTGGCCGCGCCTAACAGCCGACATCGCCCGTTGTGTCAAGACATGCTGAGACAGTCAGCGAAGCAAGACACCACCGACAAGGCCAGCGGGTCTACTACAACCGATCAAGCCTCCTTACCGACCTTTTCAGCAGATCGAGATGAACTTGTTGGGACCGTTTTCGACATCAACTTCCGGAAATAAGTGGATCATCGTGGCGACGGACTATCTCACCCGCTTCGCTGAAACTAAAGCTCTACCGAAAGGCAGCGCAGCCGAAGTGGCGAAATTTTTCGTCGAGAACATCCTGCTTCGACATGGTGCTCCAGAAGTCCTCACCACTGACACAGGAACGGCTTTTACAGCAGAGCTCATGCAAGCCATTCTGCAATACAGCCAGACAAGTCACAGGAGGACAACTGCCTAACATCCAAAGACAAATTGTCTCACGGAGCGCCTGAACAAGACCCTCGCCGCATGCTTGCAATGTACGTCGATGTCTAGCACAAGACGTGGGATGCGGTCCTGCCGTACGTAACATTCGCTTACAACACGGCGATGCAAGAAACAACATAGATCACGCCATTCAAGCTGGTTTACGGCAGGAACCTGACGACGACGCGCGACGCCATGCTGCCGCACGTCACTGACGAGGAAAATATTGACGTCGCTACCTATCTCCAGCGCGGAAGAAGCCCGACAGCTCGCCCGCCTGCGCATCAAGAACCAGCAGAAGACCGACAGCCGACACTACAACCTCCGACAACGCTTCGTTGAGTACCAGCCCGGCGACCGTGTTTGGCTATGGAGCCCTATACGCCGACGAGGACTCAGTGAGAAACTACTCCGACGCTATTTCGGACCCTACAAGGTCGTCCGACGTATTGGCGCTCTGGACTATATATGAAGTCGTGCCAGACGGCATTTCGCATTCACAGCGGTGCTGCGCACGATCTGAAGTTGTCCACGTGGTCCGCCTTAAACCCTTTTACAGACGCTGACGAACTTCCTTATTTTTGTTGTTTTCTTTGCTACGAGTGCTTTTGTTTATTACTTTCCTTTTCTTGCAGCATCGGGTCAATGCTTTTTAACAGGGGGGTAATGACACCTGTACTTAACTTTATCGGGCGACCACGTTTCGCCGCCTAACAAATGTTATCGCGCAGCGCAGGTCGCGCCTGCATGTAAAAGTAGTTTCTGGAATGTTATCGATGGTTCCGTCCGCTGTCTTTCACAGCAACTTGTGTAATATGATTGCATCTATGCGGGACGCGAATTGCGTAGAACTTTGTGGAAGACACGCGGGTTCCAGCAGTTAATCTGAAACATTCGACGACCGATCTATAAAAGCCGACGCGCTTGATCCGCTGATCAGATTTTCGACGATCGCCGACCGCGTTCGCCGCTATCGTTGTGCTATATGTGTAGCCTGTTTTGTGGGCACAGGTTCGCCAAGTAAAAGTTAGTTTTGTCGTTCGCAGTATTGCTACTGTGTTCTTGAACGTCGCCACCACGTGACAATTTTTTCTTACCCAAGGTATTTTCTGGCCCTGTATTGCCACTCTCTGTTCACTGTTTTCATTGAATACCATAACACGTTATTTTCTAACACTAAGTGTTATACATAAATTGTTGCCTTCCTGTCCACAGATATTAGCCAGACGTTGCAAATCACTTTGCTTGCTAGATAGCAACACAATGTCGTCCGCATAAGATAAACCTGTAAGCTGCTGCTCTACTACTGTACCCGCTCATCTCTATAAGAGATTAAACCCGATATTGCTTCCTTCTAGCACCCTCTCCATCTTCTCCATGTACTTCATAAACATAAATGGGGATAAAGGGCACCCCTGCCTCAGTCCCTTGTTAATATGAACTTTCTCCTCGCTTCTCATCTCTTCCTATTCAAAGCAAACTAGATTTTCTAGGTAAATCTCTCGCGAAAGCTGTAGACAATCGTCACCTAAACCTTCCCCTTCCAGGATATGCCACGAAATGTGGCGGTGTACGTTGTCATAGGCTCCTGTAATGTCTAAGAGGCCACATATAGTGATCTGCTTTCTACTTTTGAAATTTCAGTACACTGAATAAGAGCAAATAAGTTATCATCCCGACGTCTACCTATTCTGAAGCCATTCTGAAGTTCTCCGCGTAGGGCAGAGATGCCGCCTATCAACTAAAACTGTTAAGCTTCGACGCTTAATATATAACATGCAGGTGTTGGCTTGAGCGCCATCCCGTTCTTTTAAAAACAGCGCATATGAAACACTTTTTTCTAACTGAACGAACATCATTAACATCAACATGGTCACTGCCTTTATTGGAGCTCTGAGTTACTGCAATTGCCAACCTTATTCCAATCTCGACTGAGAGTGATGAAACGTCTTTGTTAAAAACGTAAATTAAAAAATGAAAGTAAATATATAAACGTAGGCTGGAAAGATATGGGCTATTTCTGACGCCCTTCACTAAGTTATTATTTCGTATACATTGAGATGGGTAATCTCTCTCTCAATGTATACGAAATAAAAACTGGGTAAAACTATACGAAATAATAACTGGGATGGGTAAAAAAATTGCAGCGGTGGCGTAGAGGTAGAACACCCGCCTCGCGTGCAAGAGGTCCGTGGTTCGAATCCCGGTGCCGGCAATTTTCCACCGGATTACAAAAAAAAAAAAATCCGCGTGTTGATAAAATTGCACAAACAGGCCTGGAGTGTGGCCTGATCCCGGTGACCAGAACCGGTAACGCACTCCCTCACCAGAGCAGGATTGGCCACCCTGGTGCAGTACTTGGCCACAACCTCCTATGAACACAACAATCAAACCCCGGCCCTCAGTCCCCAGCAGCTGCGAAGCAACTGACCACGGCGGCGGTCAGACCTGCGACGCAGCAGAAGGTGCTAAGAATCACTGGCTCCGGACAGGCCGCCATTGGAATATGAACCTGGCAACGTTTAACGTTAGAACGTTATCTAGTGAGGCGAGTCTAGCAGTGCTATTGGAGGAATTAGAGGGCAGTAAATGGGATATAATAGGGCTCAGTGAAGTTAGGAGGCCAAAAGAAGCATATACAGTGCTAAATAGCGGGCACGTCCTGTGCTACCGGGGCTTAGCGGAGAGAAGAGAACTAGGAGTCGGATTCCTGGTTAATAAGAATATAGCTGGTAATATACAGGAATTCTATAGCATTAACGAGAGGGTGGCAGGTCTTGTTGTGAAACTTAATAAGAGGTACAAAATGAAGATTGTACAGGTCTACGCCCCTACATCCAGTCATGATGACCAGGAAGTCGAAAGCTTCTATGAAGACGTGGAATCGGCGATGGGCAGAGTGAAAACTAAATACACTATACTAATGGGCGACTTTAATGCCAAGGTAGGCAAGAAGCAGGCTGGAGACAAGGCAGTGGGTGAATATGGCATAGGCACTAGGAATAGCAGGGGGGACTTATTAGTAGAGTTTGCGGAACAGAATAATATGAGGATAATGAATACCTTCTTCCGCAAGCGGGATAGTCGAAAGTGGACGTGGAGGAGCCCGAACGGCGAGACTAGAAATGAAATAGACTTCATACTCTGCGCTAACCCTGGCATCATACAAGATGTGGACGTGCTCGGCAAGGTGCGCTGCAGTGACCACAGGATGGTAAGAACTCGAATTAGCCTAGACCTGAGGAGGGAACGGATGAAACTGGTACATAAGAAGCCGATCAATGAGTTAGCGGTAAGAGGGAAAATAGAGGAATTCCAGATCAAGCTACAGAACAGGTATTCAGCTTTAACTCAGGAAGAGGACCTTAGTGTTGAAGCAATAAACGACAATCTTGTGGGCATCATTAAGGAGTGTGCAGTGGAAGTCGGTGGTAACTCCGTTAGGCAGGATACCAGCAAACTATCGCAGGAGACGAAAGATCTGATCAAGAAACGCCAATGTATGAAAGCATCTAACCCTACAGCTAGAATAGAACTTGCAGAACTTTCGAAGTTAATCAACAAGCGTAAGACAGCTGACATAAGGAAGTATAATATGGATAGGATTGAACATGCTCTCAGGAACGGAGGAAGCCTAAAAACAGTGAAGAAGAAACTAGGAATTGGCAAGAATCAGATGTATGCGTTAAGAGACAAAGCCGGCAATATCATTACTAATATGGATGAGATAGTTCAAGTGGCTGAGGAGTTCTATAGAGATTTATACAGTACCAGTGGCACCCTCGACGATAATGGAAGAGAAAATAGTCTAGAGGAATTCGAAATCCCGAAGGTAACGCTGGAAGAAGTAAAGAAAGCCTTAGGAGATATGCAAAGGGGGAAGGCAGCTGGGGAGGATCAGGTAACAGCAGATTTGTTGAAGGATGCTGGACAGATTGTTCTAGAGAAACTGGCCACCCTGTATACGCAATGCCTCATGACCTCGAGCGTACCGGAATCTTGGAAGAACGCTAACATAATCCTAATACATAAGAAAGGGGACGCCAAAGACTTGAAAAATTATAGACCGATCAGCTTACTGTCCGTTGCCTACAAAGTATTTACTAAGGTAATTGCAAATAGAATCAGGAACACCTTAGACTTCTGTCAACCAAAGGACCAGGCAGGATTCCGTAAAGGCTACTCAACAATAGACCATATTCACACTATCAATCAAGTGATAGAGAAATGTGCAGAATATAACCAACCCTTATATATAGCTTTCATTGATTACGAGAAAGCGTTTGATTCAGTCGAAACCTCAGCTGTCATGGAGGCATTACGGAATCAGGGTGTAGATGAGCCATATGTAAAAATACTGGAAGATATCTATAGCGGCTCCACAGCCACCGTAGTCCTCCATAAAGCAAGCAACAAAATCCCAATAAAGAAAGGCGTCAGGCAGGGAGATACGATATCTCCAATGCTATTCACAGCGTGTTTACGGGAGGTATTCAGAGACCTGGATTGGGAAGAATTGGGGATAAAAGTTAATGGAGAATACCTTAGTAACTTGCGATTCGCTGATGATATTGCCTTGCTTAGTAACTCAGGGGACCAATTGCAATGCTTGCTCACTGACCTGGAGAGGCAAAGCAGAAGAGTGGGTCTAAAAATTAATCTGCAGAAAACTAAAGTAATGCTTAACAGTCTCGGGAGAGAACAGCAATTTACAATAGGCAGCGAGGCACTGGAAGTCGTAAGGGAATACATCTACTTAGGGCAGGTAGTGACGGCGGATCCGGATCATGAGACGGAAATAATCCGAAGAATAAGAATGGGCTGGGGTGCGTTTGGCAGGCATTCCCAAATCATGAACAGCAGGTTGCCATTATCCCTCAAGAGAAAAGTATATAATAGCTGTGTCTTACCAGTACTCACCTACGGGGCAGAAACCTGGAGGCTTACTAAAAGGGTTCTACTCAAATTGAGGACGACACAATGAGCTATGGAAAGAAGAATGATAGGTGTAACGTTAAGGGATAAGAAAAGAGCAGATTGGGTGAGGGAACAAACGCGAGTTAATGACATCTTAGTTGAAATCAAGAAAAAGAAATGGGCATGGGCAGGACATGTAATGAGGAGGGAAGATAACCGATGGTCATTAAGGGTTACGGACTGGATCCCAAGGGAAGGGAAGCGTAGCAGGGGGCGGCAGAAAGTTAGGTGGGCGGATGAGATTAAGAAGTTTGCAGGGACGACATGGCCACAATTAGTACATGACCGGGGTTGTTGGAGAAGTATGGGAGAGGCCTTTGCCCTGCAGTGGGCGTAACCAGGCTGATGATGATGATGATGATGATGATGATGATGATGATGATGATGATGATGATGATGAGATGGGTAAAGGATCCAGCGGACAGATACGTTTGTTCTGACTACTCCTAAAACGCAAGTATTCATCTTTAATATCCCTGTTATCTCTTCCATCGCTCTCCTGGCACCGTAGAACTGCTCAACATTCTTGATTTCACACGTTCTTTTCTCAAGTATCCTGAGATATCCTAACTATTATGCCAGCGCATCGTTTCTTTAGCGTAGATCAGCCTGTTGCTAAGTATCACCTACCTGTCCAATACACTTGAATTCAACCATCTCTTATTGTCATAGCAATTGTACGGGTGTATTTTTAGATCATTCATATTACTTTTAAAGAAAAGTTATGAGTGCAGTGAACGTTGTGTTTTCGCCGACGAGTGTTTAGTCGAGGCGTTCATAAGTTGCCGCTAATGATGTAAGCTTCCGCGGAGTAATTAGAAAAGCATTAACATTTCTATTGATGCATTGGGGGTAGTTATCTCAAAGGCAGATTTGGAGGCAGTCCCATTTCGATGCACAATTATTATTAAAAAATCTTGGAAGCTTCAAATAATTGGAGATATTCATTACGACATTCCAACGCTCAGTTGAGGCAAATATCCATAATGAGCGCATCACGCTGCGCGTCAGACGGCAACGCCACGCAAATAAGGCGGGGTTGAATATGCACAGCCGCCCATGCTGCCATGGCTGGTGTAGACTTTCAGGGCTTTATAACGTAAAACTATTCCAATATGTTTTTATTTCAATGTCCTGACATCAAATTTGCGTAACCACCGACGCAAGCATCAGGCCGTCACCCACAGGGTGACCAACAGACCAATCGAACGCTCTCGTCGTTCATAAGAGGCCACTTTTGTTTGCTTGAAAAACGAATATCATTACCTACACTGAGCGGCTTGTCTTATCCAATTGGCTAATAAGAGGCGAGCACCACGCTCAAGTGGAGAGGGATTCGACGGGGCCCAGCGACTGCACTGAATACCTGGATGAAGAGGGCGGTGCCGACGTCTGTGATTGGTCCAATTTCCCTTACTTAGCATGCGGTGACTTCGACAATCCCGGCGGCATGCAACGGAAGCTCAAACATGACGCGAGAACGGATCACCAGGAAAGAAGAGTTGGCAGTACAAGGTCGTAAACGTGCCGAAAGTGCTCGAAAACGTTACACGGCCACGCAAAAAGTTTTATTACACGCAAATAAACCCATGCTATCCAGCAGGTGCGAGCAGCCAGTGCCTGAGCGATCGGCGGGAGCCGTCTTTTATTCTTTTCGTAACGGGGCAGCCTGCGGCTATTCAGAAGAAAATTCAGTTTTGTTCGCCATATTAATGCATCTTTAACCCGTACTCGTCACTTTGACGCGGTGAATTTTGGCGGTTTTTTGACGTCGCGTGACAGGCAGGTGAAGTGGGTGCAGCCCCAAAACTTTTGACCAATAGCTGAGGCCTAATGAGGAATAGGCGTCGAATCAGAAATAACTGTTCTTCTTTCGTTCGGCTGAATCATGCGTAATCAGTGTGCACACATCATATCAGATGGGGAGCCAGTGCGGTTTTTGTGACGTCGCGTGACACACAGGTGAAGGCGGGGGGGGGGGGGGAGGCGGGTCCAAAATATTTTTCACCAACCGCGGAGGGCTGATTGCAGAATTGGAATAGAAAAGTTTGGAATATTTTTACGTTGTAACGCCCTCAGTTTCAAACTTCCTCGCCTTTGTCGTCCCGGGGCGTTTCGGTCTGATAAAATAGCGGGGCCGCCTTTCCTGCGCTTGCGTCGCCCTCGGTTTTGTTAGTGCGTGGATTTATCGTTGAAAGCGCATTCTAAATAACTCCAATTAGGTGCGATTTTCACGATTGAACAAAAATTAAGGTGCTTTAGAATATGACTGTCTTACAACTGGCCATTTAAACGATTCCACTTAAGGCACTAATGAGGAAAGCTAACTAATATATTGTTCTTATTAGCCTCCAGTGGCTCGCGTTAGCGGCAAAGTATTTCCACCTGGCCTAGGAACTCCTCTACGAAAGCACCCCGTTGTTGCGCTTATAGCTTTCTGTAAGAAAAAGAAAATCTGTATCGTCGACATGAACAGCTTCTATAGATGCTCCAGGCGCATGCTCATCGTCGTCGTCGGCATCGCATGGCATTCGCCCTCGCCGTGATGTTCGTTATCAAGGCCATGTGCGTTACCACCGCGCCCGTGCGCCGTATGCTGTGGGTATACTAGGGCTCACAGTGTACCCAGAGCTAAAATTGTATGTGTACACATTCGACATAACACACACACACACACATATATATATATATATATATATATATATATATATATATATATATATATATATATATATATATATATATATATATATATATATATATGCGGACTACGAGAAAGTCGGAAATCATTTCAATTTAACCTACCAAAAAGAGCCATCATAAACCAGACACTGCTGCGGCAAATACAATTAGCGATGCTTAGTCAGGCTGTAACCGTGGCGAACGACATGCCATTGGTGATCAGCGAGTACCTGAATTCACCCTTGAAAAACAGAACGCTTTCATATAAATCACTTTTATTCCCAACAATATTCAATAATGTTATACCCTGGTGGCTAAACTATAATCCGAAGTTCCCAATAAGGCGTGATTCATAATGAAATTGTAGTTTTGGCACGTAAAACGCAAAAATATATTCATATAACTTTGTCACCTGATATCCTTGTCGCCCATTGTTCGTTGGTGTAATCGCAGGTCTTCGCTTACGCTGATGGACCGGCTACGCGGTGGAACTGCGAACGGACCTGTGAGAGAGGGTATTTTGTAAAGCCACTGTTACAACTTCTAATATTAAATCTTTTCTGCCCTTAGCACCTTGCCTTTTGAAGAGTATGGCTGTTCTCTTGGACCCCGTGAATTTTCGTGTTGATTTCAAAATAAACACAACCTTTTTTTAAGGAATAACTAGCTGTCCATAGAAGATTGACATTCTTGTTCTTCATGCAAGGGTTGCGCAGCTATTTCTAGAATAAAAAAATAAGTAATATAAAGTTTCTGTTAGCCATGCAGGTATTACTTTGTATATCTTACATATTCTACATGCAAATTGAGACAGACCAGCTGACAGCTTACTAGCCGGTGCTTGCAAGAAAAAAAATGTCTGCTCTAAACCATAAATTTAACAATTTCCACTCACCGACTACTTGCAATAATCACCTATAGCCACAAAATTTGAAATTTTGTGGTAATAGCTTAGCGATTTTTGCTGCCGACTGGTTGAAATATGGCAAATTTAATCTTGTTTGTGTTGAAGCTTTAAATTATGGCGTTTTACGCCCGAAAATCATGGTCTAATTATGAGACGCTGTAATGGGCGACTCCTGAAATATGGACCACTTGGGGTTCTTTGACGCGGATCTAAGTCTAAGTTACGGGTCTTTTCGCATTTCGCCTCCATCAAAATACGTCCGCCGTGGCACGAATTCAATCCCGCGACCTCTTGTTTGCAGCCGAACGCCCTCCCAACCACGGCAGGTTGTATTCAAGCTTAAGCCGTTTATATGCAATTATTTCGACAGTTTTTGGAAGTAAGCGTAAGCGCTATCCTCTAAGCACTTGCTTTTCAGTCTGCTAAAAAAAAATATTCGTGCCATGTACGCACATCCCCATATCAGGAGTAGAAGAATTTTCTTCTATAGGAAGTTATTTTAGCTACACCAGATTTTTAAGAATTGCTGTGGAAAATCGCCCAATTCTAACCCGTAAGTTGAGCTAATCAATAAAGCGATCATAAGTTGTGTAAGAAATCGAAACGCTTAAGTGCGGAATTAACATAATTTGGCTAATTATCTTTTTATTTAGTCACTCTGCCGCATATATTTCAAACTATGAACTGCAGCAAGTGAGCTTGCAAGCCATATCCACTTAGACCCAATTCTGCTGATGGTTCCGAGAAATGCACTGTCAAACTTGCGGTAAAAATGCACGGTTGTTCCACTTACTTTGTTACGAAAGCACTATTTTATGCACTTAAGCACGAAAGTATTTGGAACGCAAATACATTTCGTGGGAAACTGAAAATTAATTTCTCGTAACTGTTCCAGTTCTCACAATTCATTCAAACTGAATACGCCTTGCTAACTTGCCAGCTACAATTCGTGGATCAAAATATGTGCCGTACGATAATAATAAAAATAATGAGCGTTAGTGTAAATATGTCATTTATTTAAATAAACAGTTTTATTTCTCGTAGGCGCAATGGCCTAAGTGGTTTAAACTAAAGTAATTTACCTTGAGTCTAAAAATTGGGGTATTCGCCACGGGCAATTTTTTTGAATTTGATGCATCTATCAGAACACCTGGTATCAATTATGTGTTAGGAACAGCCTGGAAGGGATCATAATGGAGCTTTGAGGTATTCTTTGCTTTATCAACATTTTATCCCAGACCAAAAATTATTAACACATACTCATAGAGATATGATATATAGGTGCTGAACAGTTATGAGCAGCTACTTGTACACCGTAGATTTATTGCTTCTTGAGTGAAAAATCCCCTACGGGATACTATAGAATTCCTTTTTAAAGTCTAATTGCAAACCAAGCGTCAGTAATTTGCTACAATTTACCTAACTATTTTATGTTTAATGCTGATAAGTGCTAATTCTACGGATCTGTTTCTCCGAAATCCGTACTGCGCTTCTCTTATCGCTTGCCGAGTTTTAAAGATAGATTCCATCCGGCTAATAATAACAACCGAAAATTTAACAAAAAGGCAATGAACTAAAATTGGCCTGCAAAATTGCTCACAAAGATTTTATCACGAGCATTTTAAGCTGGATTAACATTGACCATCATCTGTTCATCCATAAATGCACCAATTTCAAGCATTTTAATATCTCCATCATTAAGGCACTGATGGTGCCACAAGTGTGCGTAATAGGGAGAGCTTTGATCTTAACATATCCAGCGGAGCCATTTTGCTTGATGATGTGAGCATCTGCGAAACCTCAAAACGCGTACTCTGAACGAGCATTATTAGACTCCGGCAGACAATTTCTGTTCACGCGATTGCTTGTGTAAAGTATTTCCCCTTTGTCTGCATCTACATTTACAAAAGTGGCGATTAATTTAGTTAGTCGTGTCCTTACCGCTGGCCGAAACATTCAATTCAATTTATTTCCAGAATTACAATTGTTCTGGTGGATACCAAGGGCTAAAAGCTGTTGGAAATCAGCTTGACTAGGTCGATGGTCCTTTACAAGGCATACATGGTGGTTGCATCAAAATCGTAACATTGTTATACACTCAGAATAAATTAATTACATTAATGCACGATAACAAGACCGAAAATAATATAGAGACTAAGAGAAAAAACATATTTGATACATCAGAAAAATGGAAGTATGTGTGTGAGGGTTACTAACAAAGCTAATGCAATTCGCTCTGATACATAGACTGGATAATACAGACTAGAAAAATGAAGAAAGATTCGATATACCAGAAGATAGAAATACATGTGTTTGGGTTACAACATCATTAACCAGTACAGTTATCTCTGAAGAACGATAAACCATCACTAATCACATGTTTACAAAATGCATTCGCAATTCCTTGGATGAAGAAGTATATGTAGCTATATGATATTTAAAATATGTGGTATATTATGTTTCAATGACTGTAGGCTATATTTATTACGAAACCACGGAACATAGCACGTATCACTATTTCTTGTATTGGAAGAATTGAATTTTGGTGCCAAATATGCACTAGAGACTAGGAAATTTTTGACGGCAGTATTTGAGAAATAAAATGAATTTAGAAGGCGAAAAATGTAGAAATATTCGATTTTTATAATTTTATGCTTTAAAAACGCTGGCTGCGTTGTCCCCAGATAACCCATGTTGTCAATGTGCCGAATAATTTTCTTTTGCAAAGAAAGGATTGTCATAATATTTGTCTTTCCTGTAGTCGCCCACACTAAGCTACTGTAATATAAATGAAAAAATAAGGCATAATAAATGTTCAGTTTTTCTGTGGTTGAAAGAAGGCGCTGACATCGAGACAGAACGCCTGTGATAGCAGACATTTTTGGGCAGATATTTTCAACATGTTTATCCCAAGTAAGGTACGAAGAAAAAGTGACGCCTAATATTTTATGTTCATCCACAATTTGCAGTTCTTTACCAGCACACACTAAAGTTTGATTACTAGTAAGAGCTTTACTTTTTGCGCCAAATAACATTAGTCTTCATAGGGTTTATTTTTAGGCAATTAGCGACTGACTATTCAGATTGATTAGTGAGTAGATAGTTATATTTTTCTAATAATTATTGTCAATTTGGACCAGAAATGAGAAGATTAGTGTCATCGGCATACACGATAAATTTACAGTTGTATCACTATTAGTAATGCCATTAGTGTAGAGGTTAAAAAGCATAGGACCTAGTACGCTCCCTTGTGGCACACCATTTAGTAAAGGAAGAAAACTTGACTTCTCGTGTTTTATGCATACTGATTGTTTTCGATTAGTAAGGTAGGACTCAAATAATGATAACGGAATACCTCTAAGGCCCTTCTGTGATAATTTCCATACTAAAAATTTATGATTTATGCAATCGAATGCCTTACTGAAATCAATGAATAGTGCCAATGTGAATAGATTTCTTTCTATGTTTTTTAGTACAAGTTCCTTGAGTGTGAGCAAAGCAGTTTCTGTTGACCTGCCTTTACGAAAGCCGAACAGAGCACTAGATAGAATGTTTTGTCTGTCAAAAAAGTTTGATAAGCGAGAAAAAATAATCTTTTCTAATTCTTTGGAAAATACTGGAATAATTGAGATGGGTCTGTAATTTGAGACGTCGTTTATGTTGCCTCCTTTAAAAAGCACAGTTACACTACTCATTTTCATCTTTTCTGGGAACACCGCCGACTGCAAAGCTATAGATTAAAAATATGCGTTAAAGCGGGAGTGATGTATTCTAAAGCATACTTTATAGGTTTTATTTGGATATCATCAATGTCAAGAGCTTTACTATTTTTAAGGTTCATGATACTGCTAAATAGCTCAAATTCACTAGTAGGATTGAAAAATAAGCTGTTAAAAACGGAAAGAAGCGATGACGTGTAAGGCCGAGTTTGCTGTGGCACGGTTATACTTGCAAAGTACTTATTGAAATGGTTTGCGCCTGCTAAACCTGAAATTTCATTGTTATTATAGATTATCTTGTCTGGTGAGGTAGAATGGTTTTCACGCCCAAGAACCTTATTGATAATGCTCCACAAGGTTTAAGGGTGCTACCAGTGGCGTTTACAAACAGATGCTCATGATAAGCATTCTTATCGCGTCTAAGTTCCGTATTTAGTTTGTTTCTCTGCTTTTTAAACAGTGTCATCGTTTCAGGCGAACATGTTGTAAGAAATCTATGGTAAAGTTTATCTTTGCGTTTTATCAATTTAGAAAGTTCCTCTGTAATCCAAGGTTTTCTTATTTTTTTGGATTGCTTAATCTTATTGAAAGGAAAATGTGTGCTGTAGATTTGTACAAACGCTGAAATAAACTTGGAATACGCGACATTTACATCACTTATTTCCTATAGGAAAGACCAGTCATAATTGCAAACTGTGCGTTTAAAAATATCCACATTTCTATCAGTTATATCCTATATAGTAAACAGATTTTACTCTGAACAACTTTTTCTCACATTTACACGGTATGTCATAAACACAGGACAATGATCACTGACGTCCGACGTTACTGTTCCAGTATGCTCTACAACAGTGTCAGTAGTCGTGATAAGAATGTCAAGACATCTAGACGAAGGCAATGTAACACGAGTTGGTGTGCTAATTAGGTTTACAATTCCCACACAGCTAAGTCTATTAGTAAAATCCCGTGCAGCCAGCAGTATTTAAAAAAAATTATTTTATTTTCTCCCCCACAAACAAGTCGAAATTCGCTAGCAGATACATATTACAGTAAATTATCAAATAAGTTTAGAAAGCCAAAGCTATTTACATTTGGTGGGCGATATACGACCGAAATTATGTCGGAGTAATGTTTAATATTTAAAATTTCATAGCCGTTAGTTGTTATAAAAAATTGTGGTACTTCTTCACAGTTCCATCGCGACGAGACATAGATTGCTACACCCTCACCTCGCCTATCAGTTCGATTTAGAACGCAATCAGCATAGCCATCAAGGTACAGCCGACCCGGTTAGCATAATGATATCGAATTTGAAAGAAAACATATTTAAAAAATTACTAATAATTTCTTGTTTGTTGAGTGCAGATCGAGCATTCAAGTGTAGAACGGAAATGCTAGTGTTACATTGCAATTGTAAGTGATGCGGTATGATGAAATCATGATATTCCATGGCAACTTTTAGTGAGCGTTCCCAGTCACGTCAGAAACAGCACACGTAATCCTGCCAAGATCACGTTCTTCCAGTATTTGCACAGCATCAGAGGTATCACTTTCACTTGCATAGATTTTCGCGTTGCTGGTCATTACAGATTTCCCCATTTACGCTCATATTTCCTTTTCACTGCCATTTCAAGCAGCCTCCTTGGCGCTGGGCACAAATATTCGCTCACGTAAACGGGGCATGTAGATTCCAATCGTAGGTCTCTGTTCGTAATTCTTGTCTTCTTTGCTTTTTTCAAGGTGGCGTCACATTTAGCTCTAGATATAAACTGAACTACAATGTTTGTTTTATCCGGGTTGCGGGTTGGAACGCGGTGATAACACTCAACGTCAGATGAACTGATTGGCTCATGAATTGCAGTGCCTATATCACACAAAATAGCAGCAAGGTCCTCATTTTCTTTCTTTACAACGCCCTGTATTCCCAGATTAGCGTCTTGTGAGTACTGCTCCGAACGCGTGAGTAGCCTTTCAAGTTCACCTGCTTTTTTTTCCAGAGCAGCACATTTAGCGCGCAGTTCGTCATTTCCCTTTGCCTGACTTGCATTCTTTGACAGCTCAGAATCAACCTAACTTGTAGTAAGAACAAGCAGTAACCTTTAGCAGAGCGCCAAGCAGTGTGGTCACCACTGCCAAGTGAAAGCACAGGTGGCTGGTAGTGTGCTTTTATAGCAAAGGCGGTATCGCATCATGCCGAGATATTCCCTGGAGTTGATGATAGGCACCCCGCCTCCTGGGGGCAGCCAGTCCAATAGCTACGTCTTCCGGGCTTTCACTGACCGCGGCGCTGCACGTGACGAAGAGCGCTTCTTTTCAAAACGTCGGAATGCAGCTCCAGCAGATACAGCGATCCGTAGTAAGAACAAGCAGCAACCTTTAGGTGAGCGTCAAGCAGCGTGGTCACCACTGCCAAATGAAAGGACAGGTGGCTGGTAGTCTGCTTTTATACCAAAGGCGGTATCGCAACATGCCGACATATTCTCTGGAGTTGATGATAGGCACCACGCCTCCTGGTGGCAGCCAGTCCAAAAGCTACGTCTTCCGGGCTTTCGCTGACCGCGGCGCTGCACGTGACGGAGACCGCTTCTTTTCAAAACGTCGGAATGCAGCTGCAGCAGATACGGTGGTCTGTAGTAAGAACAAGCAGCAACCTTTAGGTGAGCGCCAAGCAGCGTGGTCACCACTGCCAAGTGAAAGGACAGGTGGCTGGTAGTCTGCTTTTATACCAAAGGCGGTATCGCAACATGCCGAGATATTTCCTGGAGTTGATGATAGGCACCACGCCTCCTGGTGGCAGCCAGTCCAATAGCTACGTCTTCCGGGCTTTCGCTGACCGCGGCGCTGCACGTGACAGGGACCGCTTCTTTTCAACACGTCGGAATGCAGCTCCAGCAGATACGGTGGTCTGTAGTAAGAACAAGCAGTAACCTTTAGGTGAGCGCCAAGCAGCGTGGTCACCACTGCCAAATGAAAGGACAGGTGGCTGGTAGTCTGCTTTTATACCAAAGGCGGTATCGCAACATGCCGAGATATTCTCTGGAGTTGATGATAGGCACCACGCCTCCTGGTGGCAGCCAGTCCAAAAGCTACGTCTTCCGGGCTTTCGCTGACCGCGGCGCTGCACGTGACGGAGACCGCTTCTTTTCAAAACGTCGGAATGCAGCTCCAGCAGATACGGTGGTCTGTAGTAAGAACAAGCAGTAACCTTCAGGTGAGCGCCAAGCAGCGTGGTCACCACTGCCAAGTGAAAGGACGAGTGGATGGTAGTCTGATTTTACAGCAAAGGCCGCATCGCAACATGCCGAGATATTTCCTGGAGTTGATGATAGGCACCACGCCTCCTGGTGGCAGCCAGTCCAATAGCTACGTCTTCCGGGCTTTCGCTGACCGCGGCGCTGCACGTGACGGAGACCGCTTCTTTTCAAAACGTCGGAATGCAGCTCCAGCAGATACGGTGGTCTGTAATAAGAACAAGCAGTAACCTTTAGGTGAGCGCCAAGCAGCGTGGTCACCACTGCCAAATGAAAGGACAGGTGGCTGGTAGTCTGCTTTTATACCAAAGGCGGTATCGCAGCATGCCGAGATATTCTCTGGAGTTGATGATAGGCACCACGCCTCCTGGTGGCAGCCATTCGAAAAGCTACGTCTTCCGGGCTTTCGCTGACCGCGGCGCTGCACGTGACGGAGACCGCTTCTTTTCAAAACGTCGGAATGCAGCTCCAGCAGATACGGTGGTCTGTAGTAAGAACAAGCAGTAACCTTTAGGTGAGCGCCAAGCAGCGTGGTCACCACTGCCAAATGAAAGGACAGGTGGCTGGTAGTCAGCTTTTATACCAAAGGCGGTATCGCAACATGCCGAGATATTCTCTGGAGTTGATGATAGGCACCACGCCTCCTGGTGGCAGCCAGTCCAAAAGCTACGTCTTCCGGGCTTTCGCTGACCGCGGCGCTGCACGTGACGGAGACCGCTTCTTTTCAAAACGTCCGAATCCAGCTCCAGCAGATACGGTGGTCTGTAGTAAGAACAAGCAGTAACATTTAGGTGAGCGCCAAGCAGCGTGGTCACCACTGCCAAGTGAAAGGACGAGTGGATGGTAGTCTGCTTTTACAGCAAAGGCCGCATCGCAACATGCCGAGATATTTCCTGGAGTTGATGATAGGCACCCCGCCTCCTGGGGGCAGCCAGTCCAATAGCTACGTCTTCCGGGCTTTCACTGACCGCGGCGTTGCACGTGACGAAGACCGCTTCTTTTCAAAACGTCGGAATGCAGCTCCAGCAGATACGGCGATCCGTAGTAAGAACAAGCAGCAACATTTAGGTGAGCGCCAAGCAGCGTGGTCACCACTGCCAAATGAAAGGACAGGTGGCTGGTAGTCTGCTTTTATACCAAAGGCGGTATCGCAACATGCCGAGATATTCTCTGGAGTTGATGATAGGCACCACGCCTCCTGGTGGCAGCCAGTACAAAAGCTACGTCTTCCGGGCTTTCGCTGACCGCGGCGCTGCACGTGACGGAGACCGCTTCTTTTCAAAACGTCGGAATGCAGCTGCAGCAGATACGGTGGTCTGTAGTAAGAAAAAGCAGCAACCTTTAGGTGAGCGCCAAGCAGCGTGGTCACCACTGCCAAGTGAAAGGACAGGTGGCTGGTAGTCTGCTTTTATACCAAAGACGGTATCGCAACATGCCGAGATATTTCCTGGAGTTCATGATAGGCACCACGCCTCCTGGTGGCAGCCAGTCCAATAGCTACGTCTTCCGGGCTTTCGCTGACCGCGGCGCTGCACGTGACAGAGACCGCTTCTTTTCAACACGTCGGAATGCAGCTCCAGCAGATACGGTGGTCTGTAGTAAGAACAAGCAGTAACCTTTAGGTGAGCGCCAAGCAGCGTGGTCACCACTGCCAAATGAAAGGACAGGTGGCTGGTAGTCTGCTTTTATACCAAAGGCGGTATCGCAACATGCCGAGATATTCTCTGGAGTTGATGATAGGCACCACGCCTCCTGGTGGCAGCCAGTCCAAAAGCTACGTCTTCCGGGCTTTCGCTGACCGCGACGCTGCACGTGACGGAGACCGCTTCTTTTCAAAACGTCGGAATGCCGCTCCAGCAGATACGGTGGTCTGTAGTAAGAACAAGCAGTAACCTTTAGGTGAGCGCCAAGCAGCGTGGTCACCACTGCCAAGTGAAAGGACGAGTGGATGGTAGTCTGCTTTTACAGCAAAGGCCGCATCGCAACATGCCGAGATATTTCCTGGAGTTGATGATAGGCACCACGCCTCCTGGTGGCAGCCAGTCCAATAGCTACGTCTTCCGGGATTTCGCTGACCGCGGCGCTGCACGTGACGGAGACCGCTTCTTTTCAAAACGTCGGAATGCAGCTCCAGCAGATACGGTGGTCTGTAGTAAGAACAAGCAGTAACCTTTAGGTGAGCGCCAAGCAGCGTGGTCACCACTGCCAAATGAAAGGACAGGTGGCTGGTAGTCTGCTTTTATACCAAAGGCGGTATCGCAGCATGCCGAGATATTCTCTGGAGTTGATGATAGGCACCACGCCTCCTGGTGGCAGCCAGCCCAAAATCTACGTCTTCCGGGCTTTCGCTGACCGCGGCGCTGCACGTGACGGAGACCGCTTCTTTTCAAAACGTCGGAATGCAGCTCCAGCAGATACGGTGGTCTCTAGTAAGAACAAGCAGTAACCTTTAGGTGAGCGCCAAGCAGCGTGGCCACCACTGCCAACTGAAAGGACAGGTGGCTGGTAGTCTGCTTTTATACCAAAGGCGGTATCGCAACATGCCGAGATATTCTCTGGAGTTGATGATAGGCACCACGCCTCCTGGTGGCAGCCAGTCCAAAAGCTACGTCTTCCGGGCTTTCGCTGACCGCGGCGCTGCACGTGACGGAGACCGCTTCTTTTCAAAACGTCGGAATGCAGCTGCAGCAGATACGGTGGTCTGTAGTAAGAACAAGCAGCAACCTTTAGGTGAGCGCCAAGCAGCGTGGTCACCACTGCCAAGTGAAAGGACAGGTGGCTGGTAGTCTGCTTTTACAGCAAAGGCCGCATCGCAACATGCCGAGATATTTCCTGGAGTTGATGATAGGCACCAAACCTCCTGGTGGCAGCCAGTCCAATAGCTACGTCTTCCGGGCTTTCGCTGACCGCGGCGCCGCACGTGATGGAGACCGCTTCTTTTCAAAACGTCGGAATGCAGCTCCAGCAGATACGGTGGTCTGTAGTAAGAACAAGCAGTAACCTTTAGGTGAGCGCCAAGCAGCCTGGTCACCACTGCCAAGTGAAAGGACGAGTGGATAGTAGTCTGCTTTTACAGCAAAGGCCGCATCGCAACATGCCGAGATATTTCCTGGAGTTGATGATAGGCACCACGCCTCCTGGTGGCAGCCAGTCCAATAGCTACGTCTTCTGGGCTTTCGCTGACCGCGGCGCTGCACGTGACGGAGACCGCTTCTTTTCAAAACGTCGGAATGCAGCTCCAGCAGATACGGTGGTCTGCAGTAAGAACAAGCAGTAACCTTTAGGTGAGCGCCAAGCAGCGTGGTCACCACTGCCAAATGAAATGACAGGTGGCTGGTAGTCTGCTTTTATACCAAAGGCGGTATCGCAACATGCCGAGATATTCTCTGGAGTTGATGATAGGCACCACGCCTCCTGGTGGCAGCCAGTCCAAAAGCTACGTCTTCCGGGCTTTCGCTGACCGCGGCGCTGCATGTGACGGAGACCGCTTCTTTTCAAAACGTTGGAATGCAGCTCCAGCAGATACGGTGGTCTGTAGTAAGAACAAGCAGTAACCTTTAGGTGAGCGCCAAGCAGCGTGGTCACCACTGCCAAGTGAAAGGACAGGTGGCTGGTAGTCTGCTTTTATACCAAAGGCGGTATCGCAACATGCCGAGATATTCTCTGGAGTTGATGATAGGCACCACGCCTCCTGGTGGCAGCCAGTCCAATAGCTACGTCTTCCGGGCTTTCACTGACCGCGGCGCTGCACGCGACGGAGACCGCTTCTTTTCAAAACGTCGGAATGCAGCTGCAGCAGATACGGTGGTCTGTAGTAAGAAAAAGCAGCAACCTTTAGGTGAGCGCCAAGCAGCGTGGTCACCACTGCCAAGTGAAAGGACAGCTGGCTGGTAGTCTGCTTTTATACCAAAGGCGGTATCGCAACATGCCGAGATATTTCCTGGAGTTCATGATAGGCACCACGCCTGCTGGTGGCAGCCAGTCCAATAGCTACGTCTTCCGGGCTTTCGCTGACCGCGGCGCTGCACGTGACAGAGACCGCTTCTTTTCAACACGTCGGAATGCAGCTCCAGCAGATACGGTGGTCTGTAGTAAGAACAAGCAGTAACCTTTAGGTGAGCGCCTAGCAGCGTGGTCACCACTGCCAAATGAAAGGACAGGTGGTTGGTAGTCTGCTTTTATACCAAAGGCGGTATCGCAACATGCCGAGATATTCTCTGGAGTTGATGATAGGAACCACGCCTCCTGGTGGCAGCCAGTCCAAAAGCTACGTCTTCCGGGCTTTCACTGACCGCGGCGCTGCACGTAACGAAGACCGCTTCTTTTCAAAACGTCGGAATGCAGCTCCAGCAGATACGGTGATCTGTAGTAAGAACAAGCAGTAACATTTAGCAGAGCGCCAAGCAGTGTGGTCACCACTGCCAAGTGAAAGCACAGGTGGCTGGTAGTGTGCTTTTATAGCAAAGGCGGTATCGCATCATGCCGAGATATTCCCTGGAGTTGATGATAGGCACCCCGCCTCCTGGGGGCAGCCAGTCCAATAGCTACGTCTTCCGGGCTTTCACTGACCGCGGCGCTGCACGTGACGAAGAGCGCTTCTTTTCAAAACGTCGGAATGCAGCTCCAGCAGATACAGCGATCTGTAGTAAGAACAAGCAGCAACCTTTAGGTGAGCGCCAAGCAGCGTGGTCACCACTGCCAAGTGAAAGGACAGGTGGCTGGTAGTCTGCTTTTATACCAAAGGCGGTATCGCAACATGCCGAGATATTTCCTGGAGTTGATGATAGGCACCACGCCTCCTGGTGGCAGCCAGTCCAATAGCTACGTCTTCCGGGCTTTCGCTGACCGCGGCGCTGCACGTGGCAGAGACCGCTTCTTTTCAACACGTCGGAATGCAGCTCCAGCAGATACGGTGGTCTGTAGTAAGAACAAGCAGTAACCTTTAGGTGAGCGCCAAGCAGCGTGGTCACCACTGCCAAATGAAAGGACAGGTGGCTGGTAGTCTGCTTTTATACCAAAGGCGCTGCACGTGGCAGAGACCGCTTCTTTTACACGTCGGAATGCAGCTCCAGCAGATACGGTGGTCTGTAGTAAGAACAAGCAGTAACCTTTAGGTGAGCGCCAAGCAGCGTGGTCACCACTGCCAAATGAAAGGACAGGTGGCTGGTAGTCTGCTTTTATACCAAAGGCGGTATCGCAACATGCCGAGATATTCTCTGGAGTTGATGATAGGCACCACGCCTCCTGGTGGCAGCCAGTCCAATAGCTACGTCTTCCGGGCTTTCGCTGACCGCGGCGCTGCACGTGACGGAGACCGCTTCTTTTCAAAACGTCGGAATGCAGCTCCAGCAGATACGGTGGTCTGTAATAAGAACAAGCAGTAACCTTTAGGTGAGCGCCAAGCAGCGTGGTCACCACTGCCAAATGAAAGGACAGGTGGCTGGTAGTCTGCTTTTATACCAAAGGCGGTATCGCAGCATGCCGAGATATTCTCTGGAGTTGATGATAGGCACCACGCCTCCTGGTGGCAGCCATTCGAAAAGCTACGTCTTCCGGGCTTTCGCTGACCGCGGCGCTGCACGTGACGGAGACCGCTTCTTTTCAAAACGTCGGAATGCAGCTCCAGCAGATACGGTGATCTGTAGGAAGAACAAGCAGTAACATTTAGCAGAGCGCCAAGCAGTATGGTCACCACTGCCAAGTGAAAGCACAGGTGGCTGGTAGTGTGCTTTTATAGCAAAGACGGTATCGCATCATGCCGAGATATTCCCTGGAGTTGATGATAGGCACCCCGCCTCCTGGGGGCAGCCAGTCCAATAGCTACGTCTTCCGGGCTTTCACTGACCGCGGCGCTGCACGTGACGAAGAGCGCTTCTTTTCAAAACGTCGGAATGCAGCTCCAGCAGATACAGCGATCTGTAGTAAGAACAAGCAGCAACCTTTAGGTGAGCGCCAAGCAGCGTGGTCACCACTGCCAAGTGAAAGGACAGGTGGCTGGTAGTCTGCTTTTATACCAAAGGCGGTATCGCAACATGCCGAGATATTTCCTGGAGTTGATGATAGGCACCACGCCTCCTGGTGGCAGCCAGTCCAATAGCTACGTCTTCCGGGCTTTCGCTGACCGCGGCGCTGCACGTGACAGAGACCGCTTCTTTTCAACACGTCGGAATGCAGCTCCAGCAGATACGGTGGTCTGTAGTAAGAACAAGCAGTAACCTTTAGGTGAGCGCCAAGCAGCGTGGTCACCACTGCGAAGTGAAAGGACGAGTGGATGGTAGTCTGCTTTTACAGCAAAGGCCGCATCGCGACATGCCGAGATATTTCCTGGAGTTGATGATAGGCACCACGCCTCCTGGTGGCAGCCAGTCCAATAGCTACGTCTTCCGGGCTTTCGCTGACCGCGGCGCTGCACGTGACGGAGACCGCTTCTTTTCAAAACGTCGGAATGCAGCTCCAGCAGATACGGTGGTCTGTAATAAGAACAAGCAGTAACCTTTAGGTGAGCGCCAAGCAGCGTGGTCACCACTGCCAAATGAAAGGACAGGTGGCTGGTAGTCTGCTTTTATACCAAAGGCGGTATCGCAGCATGCCGAGATATTCTCTGGAGTTGATGATAGGCACCACGCCTCCTGGTGGCAGCCATTCGAAAAGCTACGTCTTCCGGGCTTTCGCTGACCGCGGCGCTGCACGTGACGGAGACTGCTTCTTTTCAAAACGTCGGAATGCAGCTCCAGCAGATACGGTGGTCTGTAGTAAGAACAAGCAGTAACCTTTAGGTGAGCGCCAAGCAGCGTGGTCACCACTGCCAAATGAAAGGACAGGTGGCTGGTAGTCTGCTTTTATACCAAAGGCGGTATCGCAACATGCCGAGATATTCTCTGGAGTTGATGATAGGCACCACGCCTCCTGGTGGCAGCCAGTCCAAAAGCTACGTCTTCCGGGCTTTCGCTGACCGCGGCGCTGCACGTGACGGAGACCGCTTCTTTTAAAAACGTCGGAATCCAGCTCCAGCAGATACGGTGGTCTGTAGTAAGAACAAGCAGTAACATTTAGGTGAGCGCCAAGCAGCGTGGTCACCACTGCCAAGTGAAAGGACGAGTGGATCGTAGTCTGCTTTTACAGCAAAGGCCGCATCGTAACATGCCGAGATATTTCCTGGAGTTGATGATAGGCACCCCGCCTCCTGGGGGCAGCCAGTCCAAAAGCTACGTCTTCCGGGCTTTCACTCACCGCGGCGTTGCACGTGACGAAGACCGCTTCTTTTCAAAACGTCGGAATGCAGCTCCAGCAGATACGGCGATCCGTAGTAAGAACAAGCAGCAACATTTAGCAGAGCGCCAAGCAGTGTGGTCACCACTGCCAAGTGAAAGCACAGGTGGCTGGTAGTGTGCTTTTATAGCAAAGGCGGTATCGCATCATGCCGAGATATTCCCTGGAGTTGATGATAGGCACCCCGCCTCCTGGGGGCAGCCAGTCCAATAGCTACGTCTTCCGGGCTTTCACTGACCGCGGCGCTGCACGTGACGAAGAGCGCTTCTTTTCAAAACGTCGGAATGCAGCTCCAGCAGATACAGCGATCTGTAGTAAGAACAAGCAGCAACCTTTAGGTGAGCGCCAAGCAGCGTGGTCACCACTGCCAAGTGAAAGGACAGGTGGCTGGTAGTCTGCTTTTATACCAAAGGCGGTATCGCAACATGCCGAGATATTTCCTGGAGTTGATGATAGGCACCACGCCTCCTGGTGGCAGCCAGTCCAATAGCTACGTCTTCCGGGCTTTCGCTGACCGCGGCGCTGCACGTGGCAGAGACCGCTTCTTTTCAACACGTCGGAATGCAGCTCCAGCAGATACGGTGGTCTGTAGTAAGAACAAGCAGTAACCTTTAGGTGAGCGCCAAGCAGCGTGGTCACCACTGCCAAATGAAAGGACAGGTGGCTGGTAGTCTGCTTTTATACCAAAGGCGGTATCGCAACATGCCGAGATATTCTCTGGAGTTGATGATAGGCACCACGCCTCCTGGTGGCAGCCAGTCCAATAGCTACGTCTTCCGGGCTTTCGCTGACCGCGGCGCTGCACGTGACGGAGACCGCTTCTTTTCAAAACGTCGGAATGCAGCTCCAGCAGATACGGTGGTCTGTAATAAGAACAAGCAGTAACCTTTAGGTGAGCGCCAAGCAGCGTGGTCACCACTGCCAAATGAAAGGACAGGTGGCTGGTAGTCTGCTTTTATACCAAAGGCGGTATCGCAGCATGCCGAGATATTCTCTGGAGTTGATGATAGGCACCACGCCTCCTGGTGGCAGCCATTCGAAAAGCTACGTCTTCCGGGCTTTGGCTGACCGCGGCGCTGCACGTGACGGAGACCGCTTCTTTTCAAAACGTCGGAATGCAGCTCCAGCAGATACGGTGATCTGTAGGAAGAACAAGCAGTAACATTTAGCAGAGCGCCAAGCAGTATGGTCACCACTGCCAAGTGAAAGCACAGGTGGCTGGTAGTGTGCTTTTATAGCAAAGACGGTATCGCATCATGCCGAGATATTCCCTGGAGTTGATGATAGGCACCCCGCCTCCTGGGGGCAGCCAGTCCAATAGCTACGTCTTCCGGGCTTTCACTGACCGCGGCGCTGCACGTGACGAAGAGCGCTTCTTTTCAAAACGTCGGAATGCAGCTCCAGCAGATACAGCGATCTGTAGTAAGAACAAGCAGCAACCTTTAGGTGAGCGCCAAGCAGCGTGGTCACCACTGCCAAGTGAAAGGACAGGTGGCTGGTAGTCTGCTTTTATACCAAAGGCGGTATCGCAACATGCCGAGATATTTCCTGGAGTTGATAGGCACCACGCCTCCTGGTGGCAGCCAGTCCAATAGCTACGTCTTCCGGGCTTTCGCTGACCGCGGCGCTGCACGTGACAGAGACCGCTTCTTTTCAACACGTCGGAATGCAGCTCCAGCAGATACGGTGGTCTGTAGTAAGAACAAGCAGTAACCTTTAGGTGAGCGCCAAGCAGCGTGGTCACCACTGCCAAGTGAAAGGACGAGTGGATGGTAGTCTGCTTTTACAGCAAAGGCCGCATCGCGACATGCCGAGATATTTCCTGGAGTTGATGATAGGCACCACGCCTCCTGGTGGCAGCCAGTCCAATAGCTACGTCTTCCGGGCTTTCGCTGACCGCGGCGCTGCACGTGACGGAGACCGCTTCTTTTCAAAACGTCGGAATGCAGCTCCAGCAGATACGGTGGTCTGTAATAAGAACAAGCAGTAACCTTTAGGTGAGCGCCAAGCAGCGTGGTCACCACTGCCAAATGAAAGGACAGGTGGCTGGTAGTCTGCTTTTATACCAAAGGCGGTATCGCAGCATGCCGAGATATTCTCTGGAGTTGATGATAGGCACCACGCCTCCTGGTGGCAGCCATTCGAAAAGCTACGTCTTCCGGGCTTTCGCTGACCGCGGCGCTGCACGTGACGGAGACCGCTTCTTTTCAAAACGTCGGAATGCAGCTCCAGCAGATACGGTGGTCTGTAGTAAGAACAAGCAGTAACCTTTAGGTGAGCGCCAAGCAGCGTGGTCACCACTGCCAAATGAAAGGACAGGTGGCTGGTAGTCTGCTTTTATACCAAAGGCGGTATCGCAACATGCCGAGATATTCTCTGGAGTTGATGATAGGCACCACGCCTCCTGGTGGCAGCCAGTCCAAAAGCTACGTCTTCCGGGCTTTCGCTGACCGCGGCGCTGCACGTGACGGAGACCGCTTCTTTTCAAAACGTCGGAATCCAGCTCCAGCAGATACGGTGGTCTGTAGTAAGAACAAGCAGTAACATTTAGGTGAGCGCCAAGCAGCGTGGTCACCACTGCCAAGTGAAAGGACGAGTGGATGGTAGTCTGCTTTTACAGCAAAGGCCGCATCGTAACATGCCGAGATATTTCCTGGAGTTGATGATAGGCACCCCGCCTCCTGGGGGCAGCCAGTCCAATAGCTACGTCTTCCGGGCTTTCACTCACCGCGGCGTTGCACGTGACGAAGACCGCTTCTTTTCAAAACGTCGGAATGCAGCTCCAGCAGATACGGCGATCCGTAGTAAGAACAAGCAGCAACATTTAGGTGAGCGCCAAGCAGCGTGGTCACCACTGCCAAATGAAAGGACAGGTGGCTGGTAGTCTGCTTTTATACCAAAGGCGGTATCGCAACATGCCGAGATATTCTCTGGAGTTGATGATAGGCACCACGCCTCCTGGTGGCAGCCAGTCCAAAAGCTACGTCTTCCGGGCTTTCGCTGACCGCGACGCTGCACGTGACGGAGACCGCTTCTTTTCAAAACGTCGGAATGCCGCTCCAGCAGATACGGTGGTCTGTAGTAAGAACAAGCAGTAACCTTTCGGTGAGCGCCAAGCAGCGTGGTCACCACTGCCAAGTGAAAGGACGAGTGGATGGTAGTCTGCTTTTACAGCAAAGGCCGCATCGCAACATGCCGAGATATTTCCTGGAGTTGATAATAGGCACCACGCCTCCTGGTGGCAGCCAGTCCAATAGCTACGTCTTCCGGGATTTCGCTGACCGCGGCGCTGCACGTGACGGAGACCGCTTCTTTTCAAAACGTCGGAATGCAGCTCCAGCAGATACGGTGGTCTGTAGTAAGAACAAGCAGTAACCTTTAGGTGAGCGCCAAGCAGCGTGGTCACCACTGCCAAATGAAAGGACAGGTGGCTGGTAGTCTGCTTTTATACCAAAGGCGGTATCGCAGCATGCCGAGATATTCTCTGGAGTTGATGATAGGCACCACGCCTCCTGGTGGCAGCCAGTCCAAAATCTACGTCTTCCGGGCTTTCGCTGACCGCGGCGCTGCACGTGACGGAGACCGCTTCTTTTCAAAACGTCGGAATGCAGCTCCAGCAGATACGGTGGTCTCTAGTAAGAACAAGCAGTAACCTTTAGGTGAGCGCCAAGCAGCGTGGCCACCACTGCCAAACGAAAGGACAGGTGGCTGGTAGTCTGCTTTTATACCAAAGGCGGTATCGCAACATGCCGAGATATTCTCTGGAGTTGATGATAGGCACCACGCCTCCTGGTGGCAGCCAGTCCAAAAGCTACGTCTTCCGGGCTTTCGCTGACCGCGGCGCTGCACGTGACGGAGACCGCTTCTTTTCAAAACGTCGGAATGCAGCTGCAGCAGATACGGTGGTCTGTAGTAAGAACAAGCAGCAACCTTTAGGTGAGCGCCAAGCAGCGTGGTCACCACTGCCAAGTGAAAGGACAGGTGGCTGGTAGTCTGCTTTTACAGCAAAGGCCGCATCGCAACATGCCGAGATATTTCCTGGAGTTGATGATAGGCACCACGCCTCCTGGTGGCAGCCAGTCCAATAGCTACGTCTTCCGGGCTTTCGCTGACCGCGGCGCTGCACGTGACGGAGACCGCTTCTTTTCAAAACGTCGGAATGCAGCTCCAGCAGATACGGTGGTCTGTAGTAAGAACAAGCAGTAACCTTTAGGTGAGCGCCAAGCAGCGTGGTCACCACTGCCAAGTGAAAGGACGAGTGGATAGTAGTCTGCTTTAACAGCAAAGGCCGCATCGCAACATGCCGAGATATTTCCTGGAGTTGATGATAGGCACCACGCCTCCTGGTGGCAGCCAGTCCAATAGCTACGTCTTCTGGGCTTTCGCTGACCGCGGCGCTGCACGTGACGGAGACCGCTTCTTTTCAAAACGTCGGAATGCAGCTCCAGCAGATACGGTGGTCTGTAGTAAGAACAAGCAGTAACCTTTAGGTGAGCGCCAAGCAGCGTGGTCACCACTGCCAAATGAAAGGACAGGTGGCTGGTAGTCTGCTTTTATACCAAAGGCGGTATCGCAGCATGCCGAGATATTCTCTGGAGTTGATGATAGGCACCACGCCTCCTGGTGGCAGCCAGTCCAAAAGCTACGTCTTCCGGGCTTTCGCTGACCGCGGCGCTGCACGTGATGGAGACCGCTTCTTTTCAAAACGTCGGAATGCAGCTCCAGCAGATACGGTGGTCTGCAGTAAGAACAAGCAGTAACCTTTAGGTGAGCGCCAAGCAGCGTGGTCACCACTGCCAAATGAAAGGACAGGTGGCTGGTAGTCTGCTTTTATACCAAAGGCGGTATCGCAACATGCCGAGATATTCTCTGGAGTTGATGATAGGCACCACGCCTCCTGGTGGCAGCCAGTCCAAAAGCTACGTCTTCCGGGCTCTCGCTGACCGCGGCGCTGCATGTGACGGAGACCGCTTCTTTTCAAAACGTTGGAATGCAGCTCCAGCAGATACGGTGGTCTGTAGTAAGAACAAGCAGTAACATTTAGGTGAGCGCCAAGCAGCGTGGTCACCACTGCCAAGTGAAAGGACAGGTGGCTGGTAGTCTGCTTTTATACCAAAGGCGGTATCGCAACATGCCGAGATATTCTCTGGAGTTGATGATAGGCACCACGCCTCCTGGTGGCAGCCAGTCCAAAAGCTACGTCTTCCGGGCTTTCGCTGACCGCGGCGCTGCACGTGACGGAGACCGCTTCTTTTCAAAACGTCGGATTGCAGCTCCAGCAGATACGGTGGTCTGTAGTAAGAACAAGCAGTAACATTTAGGTGAGCGCCAAGCAGCGTGGTCACCACTGCCAAGTGAAAGGACGAGTGGATGGTAGTCTGCTTTTACAGCAAAGGCCGCATCGCAACATGCCGAGACATTTCCTGGAGTTGATGATAGGCACCCCGCCTCCTGGGGGCAGCCAGTCCAATAGCTACGTCTTCCGGGCTTTCACTGACCGCGGCGTTGCACGTGACGAAGACCGCTTCTTTTCAAAACGTCGGAATGCAGCTCCAGCAGATACGGCGATCCGTAGTAAGAACAAGCAGCAACCTTTAGGTGAGCGCCAAGCAGCGTGGTCACCACTGCCAAATGAAAGGAGAGTTGGCTGGTAGTCTGCTTTTATACCAAAGGCGGTATCGCAACATGCCGAGATATTCTCTGGAGTTGATGATAGGCACCACGCCTCCTGGTGGCAGCCAGTACAAAAGCTACGTCTTCCGGGCTTTCGCTGACCGCGGCGCTGCACGCGACGGAGACCGCTTCTTTTCAAAACGTCGGAATGCAGCTGCAGCAGATACGGTGGTCTGTAGTAAGAAAAAGCAGCAACCTTTAGGTGAGCGCCAAGCAGCGTGGTCACCACTGCCAAGTGAAAGGACAGGTGGCTGGTAGTCTGCTTTTATACCAAAGGCGGTATCGCAACATGCCGAGATATTTCCTGGAGTTCATGATAGGCACCACGCCTGCTGGTGGCAGCCAGTCCAATAGCTACGTCTTCCGGGCTTTCGCTGACCGCGGCGCTGCACGTGACAGAGACCGCTTCTTTTCAACACGTCGGAATGCAGCTCCAGCAGATACGGTGGTCTGTAGTAAGAACAAGCAGTAACCTTTAGGTGAGCGCCAAGCAGCGTGGTCACCACTGCCAAATGAAAGGACAGGTGGTTGGTAGTCTGCTTTTATACCAAAGGCGGTATCGCAACATGCCGAGATATTCTCTGGAGTTGATGATAGGAACCACGCCTCCTGGTGGCAGCCAGTCCAAAAGCTACGTCTTCCGGGCTTTCGCTGACCGCGGCGCTGCACGTGACGGAGACCGCTTCTTTTCAAAACGTTGGAATGCAGCTCCAGCAGATACGGTGGTCTGTAGTAAGAACAAGCAGTAACCTTTAGGTGAGCGCCAAGCAGCGTGGTCACCACTGCCAAGTGAAAGGACAGGTGGCTGGTAGTCTGCTTTTATACCAAAAGCGGTATCGCAACATGCCGAGATATTCTCTGGAGTTGATGATAGGCACCACGCCTCCTGGTGGCAGCCAGTCCAAAAGCTACGTCTTCCGGGCTTTCGCTGACCGCGGCGCTGCACGTGACGGAGACCGCTTCTTTTCAAAACGTCGGAATGCAGCTCCAGCAGATACGGTGGTCTGTAGTAAGAACAAGCTGTAACATTTAGGTGAGCGCCAAGCAGCGTGGTCACCACTGCCAAGTGAAAGGACGAGTGGATGGTAGTCTGCTTTTACAGCAAAGGCCGCATCGCAACATGCCGAGCTATTTCCTGGAGTTGATGATAGGCACCACGCCTCCTGGTGGCAGCCAGTCCAATAGCTACGTCTTCCGGGCTTTCGCTGACCGCGGCGCTGCACGTGACGGAGACCGCTTCTTTTCAAAACGTCGGAATGCAGCTCCAGCAGATACGGTGGTCTGTAGTAAGAACAAGCAGTAACCTTTAGGTGAGCGCCAAGCAGCGTGGTCACCACTGCCAAATGAAAGGACAGGTGGCTGGTAGTCTGCTTTTATACCAAAGGCGGTATCGCAGCATGCCGAGATATTCTCTGTAGTTGATGATAGGCACCACGCCTCCTGGTGGCAGCCAGTCCAAAGGCTACGTCTTCCGGGCTTTCGCTGACCGCGGCGCTGCACGTGACGGAGACCACTTCTTTTAAAAACGTCGGAATGCAGCTCCAGCAGATACGGTGGTCTGTAGTAAGAACAAGCAGTAACCTTTAGGTGAGCGCCAAGCAGCGTGGCCACCACTGCCAAACGAAAGGACAGGTGGCTGGTAGTCTGCTTTTATACCAAAGGCGGTATCGCAACATGCCGAGATATTCTCTGGAGTTGATGATAGGCACCACGCCTCCTGGTGGCAGCCAGTCCAAAAGCTACGTCTTCCGGGCTTTCGCTGACCGCGGCGCTGCACGTGACGGAGACCGCTTCTTTTCAAAACGTCGGAATGCAGCTGCAGCAGATACGGTGGTCTGTAGTAAGAACAAGCAGCAACCTTTAGGTGAGCGCCAAGCAGCGTGGTCACCACTGCCAAGTGAAAGGACAGGTGGCTGGTAGTCTGCTTTTACAGCAAAAGCCGCATCGCAACATGCCGAGATATTTCCTGGAGTTGATGATAGGCACCACGCCTCCTGGTGGCAGCCAGTCCAATAGCTACGTCTTCCGGGCTTTCGCTGACCGCGGCGCTGCACGTGACGGAGACCGCTTCTTTTCAAAACGTCGGAATGCAGCTCCAGCAGATACGGTGGTCTGTAGTAAGAACAAGCAGTAACCTTTAGGTGAGCGCCAAGCAGCGTGGTCACCACTGCCAAGTGAAAGGACGAGTGGATAGTAGCCTGCTTTTACAGCAAAGGCCGCATCGCAACATGCCGAAATATTTCCTGGAGTTGATGATAGGCACCACGCCTCCTGGTGGCAGCCAGTCCAATAGCTACGTCTTCTGGGCTTTCGCTGACCGCGGCGCTGCACGTGACGGAGACCGCTTCTTTTCAAAACGTCGGAATGCAGCTCCAGCAGATACGGTGGTCTGTAGTAAGAACAAGCAGTAACCTTTAGGTGAGCGCCAAGCAGCGTGGTCACCACTGCCAAATGAAAGGACAGGTGGCTGGTAGTCTGCTTTTATACCAAAGGCGGTATCGCAGCATGCCGAGATATTCTCTGGAGTTGATGATAGGCACCACGCCTCCTGGTGGCAGCCAGTCCAAAAGCTACGTCTTCCGGGCTTTCGCTGACCGCGGCGCTGCACGTGATGGAGACCGCTTCTTTTCAAAACGTCGGAATGCAGCTCCAGCAGATACGGTGGTCTGCAGTAAGAACAAGCAGTAACCTTTAGGTGAGCGCCAAGCAGCGTGGTCACCACTGCCAAATGAAAGGACAGGTGGCTGGTAGTCTGCTTTTATACCAAAGGCGGTATCGCAACATGCCGAGATATTCTCTGGAGTTGATGATAGGCACCACGCCTCCTGGTGGCAGCCAGTCCAAAAGCTACGTCTTCCGGGCTCTCGCTGACCGCGGCGCTGCATGTGACGGAGACCGCTTCTTTTCAAAACGTTGGAATGCAGCTCCAGCAGATACGGTGGTCTGTAGTAAGAACAAGCAGTAACATTTAGGTGAGCGCCAAGCAGCGTGGTCACCACTGCCAAGTGAAAGGACAGGTGGCTGGTAGTCTGCTTTTATACCAAAGGCGGTATCGCAACATGCCGAGATATTCTCTGGAGTTGATGATAGGCACCACGCCTCCTGGTGGCAGCCAGTCCAAAAGCTACGTCTTCCGGGCTTTCGCTGACCGCGGCGCTGCACGTGACGGAGACCGCTTCTTTTCAAAACGTCGGATTGCAGCTCCAGCAGATACGGTGGTCTGTTGTAAGAACAAGCAGTAACATTTAGGTGAGCGCCAAGCAGCGTGGTCACCACTGCCAAGTGAAAGGACGAGTGGATGGTAGTCTGCTTTTACAGCAAAGGCCGCATCGCAACATGCCGAGACATTTCCTGGAGTTGATGATAGGCACCCCGCCTCCTGGGGGCAGCCAGTCCAATAGCTACGTCTTCCGGGCTTTCACTGACCGCGGCGTTGCACGTGACGAAGACCGCTTCTTTTCAAAACGTCGGAATGCAGCTCCAGCAGATACGGCGATCCGTAGTAAGAACAAGCAGCAACCTTTAGGTGAGCGCCAAGCAGCGTGGTCACCACTGCCAAATGAAAGGAGAGTTGGCTGGTAGTCTGCTTTTATACCAAAGGCGGTATCGCAACATGCCGAGATATTCTCTGGAGTTGATGATAGGCACCACGCCTCCTGGTGGCAGCCAGTACAAAAGCTACGTCTTCCGGGCTTTCGCTGACCGCGGCGCTGCACGCGACGGAGACCGCTTCTTTTCAAAACGTCGGAATGCAGCTGCAGCAGATACGGTGGTCTGTAGTAAGAAAAAGCAGCAACCTTTAGGTGAGCGCCAAGCAGCGTGGTCACCACTGCCAAGTGAAAGGACAGGTGGCTGGTAGTCTGCTTTTATACCAAAGGCGGTATCGCAACATGCCGAGATATTTCCTGGAGTTCATGATAGGCACCACGCCTGCTGGTGGCAGCCAGTCCAATAGCTACGTCTTCCGGGCTTTCGCTGACCGCGGCGCTGCACGTGACAGAGACCGCTTCTTTTCAACACGTCGGAATGCAGCTCCAGCAGATACGGTGGTCTGTAGTAAGAACAAGCAGTAACCTTTAGGTGAGCGCCAAGCAGCGTGGTCACCACTGCCAAATGAAAGGACAGGTGGTTGGTAGTCTGCTTTTATACCAAAGGCGGTATCGCAACATGCCGAGATATTCTCTGGAGTTGATGATAGGAACCACGCCTCCTGGTGGCAGCCAGTCCAAAAGCTACGTCTTCCGGGCTTTCGCTGACCGCGGCGCTGCACGTGACGGAGACCGCTTCTTTTCAAAACGTTGGAATGCAGCTCCAGCAGATACGGTGGTCTGTAGTAAGAACAAGCAGTAACCTTTAGGTGAGCGCCAAGCAGCGTGGTCACCACTGCCAAGTGAAAGGACAGGTGGCTGGTAGTCTGCTTTTATACCAAAAGCGGTATCGCAACATGCCGAGATATTCTCTGGAGTTGATGATAGGCACCACGCCTCCTGGTGGCAGCCAGTCCAAAAGCTACGTCTTCCGGGCTTTCGCTGACCGCGGCGCTGCACGTGACGGAGACCGCTTCTTTTCAAAACGTCGGAATGCAGCTCCAGCAGATACGGTGGTCTGTAGTAAGAACAAGCTGTAACATTTAGGTGAGCGCCAAGCAGCGTGGTCACCACTGCCAAGTGAAAGGACGAGTGGATGGTAGTCTGCTTTTACAGCAAAGGCCGCATCGCAACATGCCGAGCTATTTCCTGGAGTTGATGATAGGCACCACGCCTCCTGGTGGCAGCCAGTCCAATAGCTACGTCTTCCGGGCTTTCGCTGACCGCGGCGCTGCACGTGACGGAGACCGCTTCTTTTCAAAACGTCGGAATGCAGCTCCAGCAGATACGGTGGTCTGTAGTAAGAACAAGCAGTAACCTTTAGGTGAGCGCCAAGCAGCGTGGTCACCACTGCCAAATGAAAGGACAGGTGGCTGGTAGTCTGCTTTTATACCAAAGGCGGTATCGCAGCATGCCGAGATATTCTCTGTAGTTGATGATAGGCACCACGCCTCCTGGTGGCAGCCAGTCCAAAGGCTACGTCTTCCGGGCTTTCGCTGACCGCGGCGCTGCACGTGACGGAGACCACTTCTTTTAAAAACGTCGGAATGCAGCTCCAGCAGATACGGTGGTCTGTAGTAAGAACAAGCAGTAACCTTTAGGTGAGCGCCAAGCAGCGTGGCCACCACTGCCAAACGAAAGGACAGGTGGCTGGTAGTCTGCTTTTATACCAAAGGCGGTATCGCAACATGCCGAGATATTCTCTGGAGTTGATGATAGGCACCACGCCTCCTGGTGGCAGCCAGTCCAAAAGCTACGTCTTCCGGGCTTTCGCTGACCGCGGCGCTGCACGTGACGGAGACCGCTTCTTTTCAAAACGTCGGAATGCAGCTGCAGCAGATACGGTGGTCTGTAGTAAGAACAAGCAGCAACCTTTAGGTGAGCGCCAAGCAGCGTGGTCACCACTGCCAAGTGAAAGGACAGGTGGCTGGTAGTCTGCTTTTACAGCAAAAGCCGCATCGCAACATGCCGAGATATTTCCTGGAGTTGATGATAGGCACCACGCCTCCTGGTGGCAGCCAGTCCAATAGCTACGTCTTCCGGGCTTTCGCTGACCGCGGCGCTGCACGTGACGGAGACCGCTTCTTTTCAAAACGTCGGAATGCAGCTCCAGCAGATACGGTGGTCTGTAGTAAGAACAAGCAGTAACCTTTAGGTGAGCGCCAAGCAGCGTGGTCACCACTGCCAAGTGAAAGGACGAGTGGATAGTAGCCTGCTTTTACAGCAAAGGCCGCATCGCAACATGCCGAAATATTTCCTGGAGTTGATGATAGGCACCACGCCTCCTGGTGGCAGCCAGTCCAATAGCTACGTCTTCTGGGCTTTCGCTGACCGCGGCGCTGCACGTGACGGAGACCGCTTCTTTTCAAAACGTCGGAATGCAGCTCCAGCAGATACGGTGGTCTGTAGTAAGAACAAGCAGTAACCTTTAGGTGAGCGCCAAGCAGCGTGGTCACCACTGCCAAATGAAAGGACAGGTGGCTGGTAGTCTGCTTTTATACCAAAGGCGGTATCGCAGCATGCCGAGATATTCTCTGGAGTTGATGATAGGCACCACGCCTCCTGGTGGCAGCCAGTCCAAAAGCTACGTCTTCCGGGCTTTCGCTGACCGCGGCGCTGCACGTGATGGAGACCGCTTCTTTTCAAAACGTCGGAATGCAGCTCCAGCAGATACGGTGGTCTGTAGTAAGAACAAGCAGCAACATTTAGGTGAGCGCCAAGCAGCGTGGTCACCACTGCCAAATGAAAGGACAGGTGGCTGGTAGTCTGCTTTTATACCAAAGGCCGCATCGCAACATGCCGAGATATTTCCTGGAGTTGATGATAGGCACCACGCCTCCTGGTGGCAGCCAGTCCAATAGCTACGTCTTCCGGGCTTTCGCTGACCGCGGCGCTGCACGTGACGGAGACCGCTTCTTTTCAAAACGTCGGAATGCAGCTCCAGCAGATACGGTGGTCTGTAGTAAGAACAAGCAGTAACCTTTAGGTGAGCGCCAAGCAGCGTGGTCACCACTGCCAAGTGAAAGGACGAGTGGATAGTAGCCTGCTTTTACAGCAAAGGCCGCATCGCAACATGCCGAGATATTTCCTGGAGTTGATGATAGGCACCACGCCTCCTGGTGGCAGCCAGTCCAATAGCTACGTCTTCTGGGCTTTCGCTGACCGCGGCGCTGCACGTGACGGAGACCGCTTCTTTTCAAAACGTCGGAATGCAGCTCCAGCAGATACGGTGGTCTGTAGTAAGAACAAGCAGTAACCTTTAGGTGAGCGCCAAGCAGCGTGGTCACCACTGCCAAGTGAAAGGACGAGTGGATGGTAGTCTGCTTTTATACCAAACGCCGTATCGCAACATGCCGAGATATTTCCTGGAGTTGATGATAGGCACCCCGCCTCCTGGGGGCAGCCAGTCCAATAGCTACGTCTTCCGGGCTTTCACTCACCGCGGCGTTGCACGTGACGAAGACCGCTTCTTTTCAAAACGTCGGAATGCAGCTCCAGCAGATACGGCGATCCGTAGTAAGAACAAGCAGCAACATTTAGGTGAGCGCCAAGCAGCGTGGTCACCACTGCCAAATGAAAGGACAGGTGGCTGGTAGTCTGCTTTTATACCAAAGGCGGTATCGCAACATGCCGAGATATTCTCTGGAGTTGATGATAGGCACCACGCCTCCTGGTGGCAGCCAGTACAAAAGCTACGTCTTCCGGGCTTTCGCTGACCGCGGCGCTGCACGTGACGGAGACCGCTTCTTTTCAAAACGTCGGAATGCAGCTGCAGCAGATACGGTGGTCTGTAGTAAGAAAAAGCAGCAACCTTTAGGTGAGGGCCAAGCAGCGTGGTCACCACTGCCAAGTGAAAGGACAGGTGGCTGGTAGTCTGCTTTTATACCAAAGACGGTATCGCAACATGCCGAGATATTTCCTGGAGTTCATGATAGGCACCACGCCTCCTGGTGGCAGCCAGTCCAATAGCTACGTCTTCCGGGCTTTCGCTGACCGCGGCGCTGCACGTGACAGAGACCGCTTCTTTTCAACACGTCGGAATGCAGCTCCAGCAGATACGGTGGTCTGTAGTAAGAACAAGCAGTAACCTTTAGGTGAGCGCCAAGCAGCGTGGTCACCACTGCCAAATGAAAGGACAGGTGGCTGGTAGTCTGCTTTTATACCAAAGGCGGTATCGCAACATGCCGAGATATTCTCTGGAGTTGATCATAGGCACCACGCCTCCTGGTGGCAGCCAGTCCAAAAGCTACGTCTTCCGGGCTTTCGCTGACCGCGACGCTGCACGTGACGGAGACCGCTTCTTTTCAAAACGTCGGAATGCCGCTCCAGCAGATACGGTGGTCTGTAGTAAGAACAAGCAGTAACCTTTCGGTGAGCGCCAAGCAGCGTGGTCACCACTGCCAAGTGAAAGGACGAGTGGATGGTAGTCTGCTTTTACAGCAAAGGCCGCATCGCAACATGCCGAGATATTTCCTGGAGTTGATAATAGGCACCACGCCTCCTGGTGGCAGCCAGTCCAATAGCTACGTCTTCCGGGATTTCGCTGACCGCGGCGCTGCACGTGACGGAGACCGCTTCTTTTCAAAACGTCGGAATGCAGCTCCAGCAGATACGGTGGTCTGTAGTAAGAACAAGCAGTAACCTTTAGGTGAGCGCCAAGCAGCGTGGTCACCACTGCCAAATGAAAGGACAGGTGGCTGGTAGTCTGCTTTTATACCAAAGGCGGTATCGCAGCATGCCGAGATATTCTCTGGAGTTGATGATAGGCACCACGCCTCCTGGTGGCAGCCAGTCCAAAATCTACGTCTTCCGGGCTTTCGCTGACCGCGGCGCTGCACGTGACGGAGACCGCTTCTTTTCAAAACGTCGGAATGCAGCTCCAGCAGATACGGTGGTCTCTAGTAAGAACAAGCAGTAACCTTTAGGTGAGCGCCAAGCAGCGTGGCCACCACTGCCAAACGAAAGGACAGGTGGCTGGTAGTCTGCTTTTATACCAAAGGCGGTATCGCAACATGCCGAGATATTCTCTGGAGTTGATGATAGGCACCACGCCTCCTGGTGGCAGCCAGTCCAAAAGCTACGTCTTCCGGGCTTTCGCTGACCGCGGCGCTGCACGTGACGGAGACCGCTTCTTTTCAAAACGTCGGAATGCAGCTGCAGCAGATACGGTGGTCTGTAGTAAGAACAAGCAGCAACCTTTAGGTGAGCGCCAAGCAGCGTGGTCACCACTGCCAAGTGAAAGGACAGGTGGCTGGTAGTCTGCTTTTACAGCAAAGGCCGCATCGCAACATGCCGAGATATTTCCTGGAGTTGATGATAGGCACCACGCCTCCTGGTGGCAGCCAGTCCAATAGCTACGTCTTCCGGGCTTTCGCTGACCGCGGCGCTGCACGTGACGGAGACCGCTTCTTTTCAAAACGTCGGAATGCAGCTCCAGCAGATACGGTGGTCTGTAGTAAGAACAAGCAGTAACCTTTAGGTGAGCGCCAAGCAGCGTGGTCACCACTGCCAAGTGAAAGGACGAGTGGATAGTAGTCTGCTTTTACAGCAAAGGCCGCATCGCAACATGCCGAGATATTTCCTGGAGTTGATGATAGGCACCACGCCTCCTGGTGGCAGCCAGTCCAATAGCTACGTCTTCTGGGCTTTCGCTGACCGCGGCGCTGCACGTGACGGAGACCGCTTCTTTTCAAAACGTCGGAATGCAGCTCCAGCAGATACGGTGGTCTGTAGTAAGAACAAGCAGTAACCTTTAGGTGAGCGCCAAGCAGCGTGGTCACCACTGCCAAATGAAAGGACAGGTGGCTGGTAGTCTGCTTTTATACCAAAGGCGGTGTCGCAGCATGCCGAGATATTCTCTGGAGTTGATGATAGGCACCACGCCTCCTGGTGGCAGCCAGTCCAAAAGCTACGTCTTCCGGGCTTTCGCTGACCGCGGCGCTGCACGTGATGGAGACCGCTTCTTTTCAAAACGTCGGAATGCAGCTCCAGCAGATACGGTGGTCTGCAGTAAGAACAAGCAGTAACCTTTAGGTGAGCGCCAAGCAGCGTGGTCACCACTGCCAAATGAAAGGACAGGTGGCTGGTAGTCTGCTTTTATACCAAAGGCGGTATCGCAACATGCCGAGATATTCTCTGGAGTTGATGATAGGCACCACGCCTCCTGGTGGCAGCCAGTCCAAAAGCTACGTCTTCCGGGCTCTCGCTGACCGCGGCGCTGCATGTGACGGAGACCGCTTCTTTTCAAAACGTTGGAATGCAGCTCCAGCAGATACGGTGGTCTGTAGTAAGAACAAGCAGTAACATTTAGGTGAGCGCCAAGCAGCGTGGTCACCACTGCCAAGTGAAAGGACAGGTGGCTGGTAGTCTGCTTTTATACCAAAGGCGGTATCGCAACATGCCGAGATATTCTCTGGAGTTGATGATAGGCACCACGCCTCCTGGTGGCAGCCAGTCCAAAAGCTACGTCTTCCGGGCTTTCGCTGACCGCGGCGCTGCACGTGACGGAGACCGCTTCTTTTCAAAACGTCGGATTGCAGCTCCAGCAGATACGGTGGTCTGTAGTAAGAACAAGCAGTAACATTTAGGTGAGCGCCAAGCAGCGTGGTCACCACTGCCAAGTGAAAGGACGAGTGGATGGTAGTCTGCTTTTACAGCAAAGGCCGCATCGCAACATGCCGAGATATTTCCTGGAGTTGATGATAGGCACCCCGCCTCCTGGGGGCAGCCAGTCCAATAGCTACGTCTTCCGGGCTTTCACTGACCGCGGCGTTGCACGTGACGAAGACCGCTTCTTTTCAAAACGTCGGAATGCAGCTCCAGCAGATACGGCGATCCGTAGTAAGAACAAGCAGCAACCTTTAGGTGAGCGCCAAGCAGCGTGGTCACCACTGCCAAATAAAAGGAGAGGTGGCTGGTAGTCTGCTTTTATACCAAAGGCGGTATCGCAACATGCCGAGATATTCTCTGGAGTTGATGATAGGCACCACGCCTCCTGGTGGCAGCCAGTACAAAAGCTACGTCTTCCGGGCTTTCGCTGACCGCGGCGCTGCACGCGACGGAGACCGCTTCTTTTCAAAACGTCGGAATGCAGCTGCAGCAGATACGGTGGTCTGTAGTAAGAAAAAGCAGCAACCTTTAGGTGAGCGCCAAGCAGCGTGGTCACCACTGCCAAGTGAAAGGACAGGTGGCTGGTAGTCTGCTTTTATACCAAAGGCGGTATCGCAACATGCCGAGATATTTCCTGGAGTTCATGATAGGCACCACGCCTGCTGGTGGCAGCCAGTCCAATAGCTACGTCTTCCGGGCTTTCGCTGACCGCGGCGCTGCACGTGACAGAGACCGCTTCTTTTCAACACGTCGGAATGCAGCTCCAGCAGATACGGTGGTCTGTAGTAAGAACAAGCAGTAACCTTTAGGTGAGCGCCAAGCAGCGTGGTCACCACTGCCAAATGAAAGGACAGGTGGTCGGTAGTCTGCTTTTATACCAAAGGCGGTATCGCAACATGCCGAGATATTCTCTGGAGTTGATGATAGGAACCACGCCTCCTGGTGGCAGCCAGTCCAAAAGCTACGTCTTCCGGGCTTTCGCTGACCGCGGCGCTGCACGTGACGGAGACCGCTTCTTTTCAAAACGTTGGAATGCAGCTCCAGCAGATACGGTGGTCTGTAGTAAGAACAAGCAGTAACCTTTAGGTGAGCGCCAAGCAGCGTGGTCACCACTGCCAAGTGAAAGGACAGGTGGCTGGTAGTCTGCTTTTATACCAAAAGCGGTATCGCAACATGCCGAGATATTCTCTGGAGTTGATGATAGGCACCACGCCTCCTGGTGGCAGCCAGTCCAAAAGCTACGTCTTCCGGGCTTTCGCTGACCGCGGCGCTGCACGTGACGGAGACCGCTTCTTTTCAAAACGTCGGAATGCAGCTCCAGCAGATACGGTGGTCTGTAGTAAGAACAAGCAGTAACATTTAGGTGAGCGCCAAGCAGCGTGGTCACCACTGCCAAATGAAAGGAGAGGTGGCTGGTAGTCTGCTTTTATACCAAAGGCGGTATCGCAACATGCCGAGATATTCTCTGGAGTTGATGATAGGCACCACGCCTCCTGGTGGCAGCCAGTCCAAAAGCTACGTCTTCCGGGCTTTCGCTGACCGCGGCGCTGCACGTGACGGAGACCACTTCTTTTAAAAACGTCGGAATGCAGCTCCAGCAGATACGGTGGTCTGTAGTAAGAACAAGCAGTAACCTTTAGGTGAGCGCCAAGCAGCGTGGCCACCACTGCCAAACGAAAGGACAGGTGGCTGGTAGTCTGCTTTTATACCAAAGGCGGTATCGCAGCATGCCGAGATATTCTCTGTAGTTGATGATAGGCACCACGCCTCCTGGTGGCAGCCAGTCCAAAAGCTACGTCTTCCGGGCTTTCGCTGACCGCGGCGCTGCACGTGACGGAGACCACTTCTTTTAAAAACGTCGGAATGCAGCTCCAGCAGATACGGTGGTCTGTAGTAAGAACAAGCAGTAACCTTTAGGTGAGCGCCAAGCAGCGTGGCCACCACTGCCAAACGAAAGGACAGGTGGCTGGTAGTCTGCTTTTATACCAAAGGCGGTATCGCAACATGCCGAGATATTCTCTGGAGTTGATGATAGGCACCACGCCTCCTGGTGGCAGCCAGTACAAAAGCTACGTCTTCCGGGCTTTCGCTGACCGCGGCGCTGCACGTGACGGAGACCACTTCTTTTAAAAACGTCGGAATGCAGCTCCAGCAGATACGGTGGTCTGTAGTAAGAACAAGCAGTAACATTTAGGTGAGCGCCAAGCAGCGTGGTCACCACTGCCAAATGAAAGGACAGGTGGCTGGTAGTCTGCTTTTATACCAAAGGCGGTATCGCAGCATGCCGAGATATTCTCTGTAGTTGATGATAGGCACCACGCCTCCTGGTGGCAGCCAGTCCAAAAGCTACGTCTTCCGGGCTTTCGCTGACCGCGGCGCTGCACGTGACGGAGACCACTTCTTTTAAAAACGTCGGAATGCAGCTCCAGCAGATACGGTGGTCTGTAGTAAGAACAAGCAGTAACCTTTAGGTGAGCGCCAAGCAGCGTGGCCACCACTGCCAAACGAAAGGACAGGTGGCTGGTAGTCTGCTTTTATACCAAAGGCGGTATCGCAACATGCCGAGATATTCTCTGGAGTTGATGATAGGCACCACGCCTCCTGGTGGCAGCCAGTCCAAAAGCTACGTCTTCCGGGCTTTCGCTGACCGCGGCGCTGCACGTGACGGAGACCGCTTCTTTTCAAAACGTCGGAATGCAGCTGCAGCAGATACGGTGGTCTGTAGTAAGAACAAGCAGCAACCTTTAGGTGAGCGCCAAGCAGCGTGGTCACCACTGCCAAGTGAAAGGACAGGTGGCTGGTAGTCTGCTTTTACAGCAAAGGCCGCATCGCAACATGCCGAGATATTTCCTGTAGTTGATGATAGGCACCACGCCTCCTGGTGGCAGCCAGTCCAAAAGCTACGTCTTCCGGGCTTTCGCTGACCGCGGCGCTGCACGTGACGGAGACCACTTCTTTTAAAAACGTCGGAATGCAGCTCCAGCAGATACGGTGGTCTGTAGTAAGAACAAGCAGCAACCTTTAGGTGAGCGCCAAGCAGCGTGGTCACCACTGCCAAATGAAAGGAGAGGTGGCTGGTAGTCTGCTTTTATACCAAAGGCGGTATCGCAACATGCCGAGATATTCTCTGGAGTTGATGATAGGCACCACGCCTCCTGGTGGCAGCCAGTACAAAAGCTACGTCTTCCGGGCTTTCGCTGACCGCGGCGCTGCACGCGACGGAGACCGCTTCTTTTCAAAACGTCGGAATGCAGCTGCAGCAGATACGGTGGTCTGTAGTAAGAAAAAGCAGCAACCTTTAGGTGAGCGCCAAGCAGCGTGGTCACCACTGCCAAGTGAAAGGACAGGTGGCTGGTAGTCTGCTTTTATACCAAAGGCGGTATCGCAACATGCCGAGATATTTCCTGGAGTTCATGATAGGCACCACGCCTGCTGGTGGCAGCCAGTCCAATAGCTACGTCTTCCGGGCTTTCGCTGACCGCGGCGCTGCACGTGACAGAGACCGCTTCTTTTCAACACGTCGGAATGCAGCTCCAGCAGATACGGTGGTCTGTAGTAAGAACAAGCAGTAACCTTTAGGTGAGCGCCAAGCAGCGTGGTCACCACTGCCAAATGAAAGGACAGGTGGTTGGTAGTCTGCTTTTATACCAAAGGCGGTATCGCAACATGCCGAGATATTCTCTGGAGTTGATGATAGGAACCACGCCTCCTGGTGGCAGCCAGTCCAAAAGCTACGTCTTCCGGGCTTTCGCTGACCGCGGCGCTGCACGTGACGGAGACCGCTTCTTTTCAAAACGTTGGAATGCAGCTCCAGCAGATACGGTGGTCTGTAGTAAGAACAAGCAGTAACCTTTAGGTGAGCGCCAAGCAGCGTGGTCACCACTGCCAAGTGAAAGGACAGGTGGCTGGTAGTCTGCTTTTATACCAAAAGCGGTATCGCAACATGCCGAGATATTCTCTGGAGTTGATGATAGGCACCACGCCTCCTGGTGGCAGCCAGTCCAAAAGCTACGTCTTCCGGGCTTTCGCTGACCGCGGCGCTGCACGTGACGGAGACCGCTTCTTTTCAAAACGTCGGAATGCAGCTCCAGCAGATACGGTGGTCTGTAGTAAGAACAAGCAGTAACATTTAGGTGAGCGCCAAGCAGCGTGGTCACCACTGCCAAGTGAAAGGACGAGTGGATGGTAGTCTGCTTTTACAGCAAAGGCCGCATCGCAACATGCCGAGCTATTTCCTGGAGTTGATGATAGGCACCACGCCTCCTGGTGGCAGCCAGTCCAATAGCTACGTCTTCCGGGCTTTCGCTGACCGCGGCGCTGCACGTGACGGAGACCGCTTCTTTTCAAAACGTCGGAATGCAGCTCCAGCAGATACGGTGGTCTGTAGTAAGAACAAGCAGTAACCTTTAGGTGAGCGCCAAGCAGCGTGGTCACCACTGCCAAATGAAAGGACAGGTGGCTGGTAGTCTGCTTTTATACCAAAGGCGGTATCGCAGCATGCCGAGATATTCTCTGTAGTTGATGATAGGCACCACGCCTCCTGGTGGCAGCCAGTCCAAAAGCTACGTCTTCCGGGCTTTCGCTGACCGCGGCGCTGCACGTGACGGAGACCACTTCTTTTAAAAACGTCGGAATGCAGCTCCAGCAGATACGGTGGTCTGTAGTAAGAACAAGCAGTAACCTTTAGGTGAGCGCCAAGCAGCGTGGCCACCACTGCCAAACGAAAGGACAGGTGGCTGGTAGTCTGCTTTTATACCAAAGGCGGTATCGCAACATGCCGAGATATTCTCTGGAGTTGATGATAGGCACCACGCCTCCTGGTGGCAGCCAGTCCAAAAGCTACGTCTTCCGGGCTTTCGCTGACCGCGGCGCTGCACGTGACGGAGACCGCTTCTTTTCAAAACGTCGGAATGCAGCTGCAGCAGATACGGTGGTCTGTAGTAAGAACAAGCAGCAACCTTTAGGTGAGCGCCAAGCAGCGTGGTCACCACTGCCAAGTGAAAGGACAGGTGGCTGGTAGTCTGCTTTTACAGCAAAGGCCGCATCGCAACATGCCGAGATATTTCCTGGAGTTGATGATAGGCACCACGCCTCCTGGTGGCAGCCAGTCCAATAGCTACGTCTTCCGGGCTTTCGCTGACCGCGGCGCTGCACGTGACGGAGACCACTTCTTTTAAAAACGTCGGAATGCAGCTCCAGCAGATACGGTGGTCTGTAGTAAGAACAAGCAGTAACATTTAGGTGAGCGCCAAGCAGCGTGGTCACCACTGCCAAGTGAAAGGACGAGTGGATGGTAGTCTGCTTTTACAGCAAAGGCCGCATCGCAACATGCCGAGCTATTTCCTGGAGTTGATGATAGGCACCACGCCTCCTGGTGGCAGCCAGTCCAATAGCTACGTCTTCCGGGCTTTCGCTGACCGCGGCGCTGCACGTGACGGAGACCGCTTCTTTTCAAAACGTCGGAATGCAGCTCCAGCAGATACGGTGGTCTGTAGTAAGAACAAGCAGTAACCTTTAGGTGAGCGCCAAGCAGCGTGGTCACCACTGCCAAATGAAAGGACAGGTGGCTGGTAGTCTGCTTTTATACCAAAGGCGGTATCGCAGCATGCCGAGATATTCTCTGTAGTTGATGATAGGCACCACGCCTCCTGGTGGCAGCCAGTCCAAAAGCTACGTCTTCCGGGCTTTCGCTGACCGCGGCGCTGCACGTGACGGAGACCACTTCTTTTAAAAACGTCGGAATGCAGCTCCAGCAGATACGGTGGTCTGTAGTAAGAACAAGCAGTAACCTTTAGGTGAGCGCCAAGCAGCGTGGCCACCACTGCCAAACGAAAGGACAGGTGGCTGGTAGTCTGCTTTTATACCAAAGGCGGTATCGCAACATGCCGAGATATTCTCTGGAGTTGATGATAGGCACCACGCCTCCTGGTGGCAGCCAGTCCAAAAGCTACGTCTTCCGGGCTTTCGCTGACCGCGGCGCTGCACGTGACGGAGACCGCTTCTTTTCAAAACGTCGGAATGCAGCTGCAGCAGATACGGTGGTCTGTAGTAAGAACAAGCAGCAACCTTTAGGTGAGCGCCAAGCAGCGTGGTCACCACTGCCAAGTGAAAGGACAGGTGGCTGGTAGTCTGCTTTTACAGCAAAGGCCGCATCGCAACATGCCGAGATATTTCCTGGAGTTGATGATAGGCACCACGCCTCCTGGTGGCAGCCAGTCCAATAGCTACGTCTTCCGGGCTTTCGCTGACCGCGGCGCTGCACGTGACGGAGACCGCTTCTTTTCAAAACGTCGGAATGCAGCTCCAGCAGATACGGTGGTCTGTAGTAAGAACAAGCAGTAACCTTTAGGTGAGCGCCAAGCAGCGTGGTCACCACTGCCAAGTGAAAGGACGAGTGGATAGTAGCCTGCTTTTACAGCAAAGGCCGCATCGCAACATGCCGAGATATTTCCTGGAGTTGATGATAGGCACCACGCCTCCTGGTGGCAGCCAGTCCAATAGCTACGTCTTCTGGGCTTTCGCTGACCGCGGCGCTGCACGTGACGGAGACCGCTTCTTTTCAAAACGTCGGAATGCAGCTCCAGCAGATACGGTGGTCTGTAGTAAGAACAAGCAGTAACCTTTAGGTGAGCGCCAAGCAGCGTGGTCACCACTGCCAAATGAAAGGACAGGTGGCTGGTAGTCTGCTTTTATACCAAAGGCGGTATCGCAGCATGCCGAGATATTCTCTGGAGTTGATGATAGGCACCACGCCTCCTGGTGGCAGCCAGTCCAAAAGCTACGTCTTCCGGACTTTCGCTGACCGCGGCGCTGCACGTGATGGAGACCGCTTCTTTTCAAAACGTCGGAATGCAGCTCCAGCAGATACGGTGGTCTGTAGTAAGAACAAGCAGTAACCTTTAGGTGAGCGCCAAGCAGCGTGGTCACCACTGCCAAATGAAAGGACAGGTGGCTGGTAGTCTGCTTTTATACCAAAGGCGGTATCGCAGCATGCCGAGATATTCTCTGGAGTTGATGATAGGCACCACGCCTCCTGGTGGCAGCCAGTCCAAAAGCTACGTCTTCCGGGCTTTCGCTGACCGCGGCGCTGCACGTGATGGAGACCGCTTCTTTTCAAAACGTCGGAATGCAGCTCCAGCAGATACGGTGGTCTGCAGTAAGAACAAGCAGTAACCTTTAGGTGAGCGCCAAGCAGCGTGGTCACCACTGCCAAATGAAAGGACAGGTGGCTGGTAGTCTGCTTTTATACCAAAGGCGGTATCGCAACATGCCGAGATATTCTCTGGAGTTGATGATAGGCACCACGCCTCCTGGTGGCAGCCAGTCCAAAAGCTACGTCTTCCGGGCTTTCGCTGACCGCGGCGCTGCATGTGACGGAGACCGCTTCTTTTCAAAACGTTGGAATGCAGCTCCAGCAGATACGGTGGTCTGTAGTAAGAACAAGCAGTAACCTTTAGGTGAGCGCCAAGCAGCGTGGTCACCACTGCCAAGTGAAAGGACAGGTGGCTGGTAGTCTGCTTTTATACCAAAGGCGGTATCGCAACATGCCGAGATATTCTCTGGAGTTGATGATAGGCACCACGCCTCCTGGTGGCAGCCAGTCCAAAAGCTACGTCTTCCGGGCTTTCGCTGACCGCGGCGCTGCACGTGACGGAGACCGCTTCTTTTCAAAACGTCGGATTGCAGCTCCAGCAGATACGGTGGTCTGTAGTAAGAACAAGCAGTAACATTTAGGTGAGCGCCAAGCAGCGTGGTCACCACTGCCAAGTGAAAGGACGAGTGGATGGTAGTCTGCTTTTACAGCAAAGGCCGCATCGCAACATGCCGAGATATTTCCTGGAGTTGATGATAGGCACCCCGCCTCCTGGGGGCAGCCAGTCCAATAGCTACGTCTTCCGGGCTTTCACTGACCGCGGCGTTGCACGTGACGAAGACCGCTTCTTTTCAAAACGTCGGAATGCAGCTCCAGCAGATACGGCGATCCGTAGTAAGAACAAGCAGCAACCTTTAGGTGAGCGCCAAGCAGCGTGGTCACCACTGCCAAATGAAAGGACAGGTGGCTGGTAGTCTGCTTTTATACCAAAGGCGGTATCGCAACATGCCGAGATATTCTCTGGAGTTGATGATAGGCACCACGCCTCCTGGTGGCAGCCAGTACAAAAGCTACGTCTTCCGGGCTTTCGCTGACCGCGGCGCTGCACGCGACGGAGACCGCTTCTTTTCAAAACGTCGGAATGCAGCTGCAGCAGATACGGTGGTCTGTAGTAAGAAAAAGCAGCAACCTTTAGGTGAGCGCCAAGCAGCGTGGTCACCACTGCCAAGTGAAAGGACAGGTGGCTGGTAGTCTGCTTTTATACCAAAGGCGGTATCGCAACATGCCGAGATATTTCCTGGAGTTCATGATAGGCACCACGCCTGCTGGTGGCAGCCAGTCCAATAGCTACGTCTTCCGGGCTTTCGCTGACCGCGGCGCTGCACGTGACAGAGACCGCTTCTTTTCAACACGTCGGAATGCAGCTCCAGCAGATACGGTGGTCTGTAGTAAGAACAAGCAGTAACCTTTAGGTGAGCGCCAAGCAGCGTGGTCACCACTGCCAAATGAAAGGACAGGTGGTTGGTAGTCTGCTTTTATACCAAAGGCGGTATCGCAACATGCCGAGATATTCTCTGGAGTTGATGATAGGAACCACGCCTCCTGGTGGCAGCCAGTCCAAAAGCTACGTCTTCCGGGCTTTCGCTGACCGCGGCGCTGCACGTGACGGAGACCGCTTCTTTTCAAAACGTTGGAATGCAGCTCCAGCAGATACGGTGGTCTGTAGTAAGAACAAGCAGTAACCTTTAGGTGAGCGCCAAGCAGCGTGGTCACCACTGCCAAGTGAAAGGACAGGTGGCTGGTAGTCTGCTTTTATACCAAGAGCGGTATCGCAACATGCCGAGATATTCTCTGGAGTTGATGATAGGCACCACGCCTCCTGGTGGCAGCCAGTCCAAAAGCTACGTCTTCCGGGCTTTCGCTGACCGCGGCGCTGCACGTGACGGAGACCGCTTCTTTTCAAAACGTCGGAATGCAGCTCCAGCAGATACGGTGGTCTGTAGTAAGAACAAGCAGTAACATTTAGGTGAGCGCCAAGCAGCGTGGTCACCACTGCCAAGTGAAAGGACGAGTGGATGGTAGTCTGCTTTTACAGCAAAGGCCGCATCGCAACATGCCGAGCTATTTCCTGGAGTTGATGATAGGCACCACGCCTCCTGGTGGCAGCCAGTCCAATAGCTACGTCTTCCGGGCTTGCGCTGACCGCGGCGCTGCACGTTACGGAGACCGCTTCTTTTCAAAACGTCGGAATGCAGCTCCAGCAGATACGGTGGTCTGTAGTAAGAACAAGCAGTAACCTTTAGGTGAGCGCCAAGCAGCGTGGTCACCACTGCCAAATGAAAGGACAGGTGGCTGGTAGTCTGCTTTTATACCAAAGGCGGTATCGCAGCATGCCGAGATATTCTCTGTAGTTGATGATAGGCACCACGCCTCCTGGTGGCAGCCAGTCCAAAAGCTACGTCTTCCGGGCTTTCGCTGACCGCGGCGCTGCACGTGACGGAGACCACTTCTTTTAAAAACGTCGGAATGCAGCTCCAGCAGATACGGTGGTCTGTAGTAAGAACAAGCAGTAACCTTTAGGTGAGCGCCAAGCAGCGTGGCCACCACTGCCAAACGAAAGGACAGGTGGCTGGTAGTCTGCTTTTATACCAAAGGCGGTATCGCAACATGCCGAGATATTCTCTGGAGTTGATGATAGGCACCACGCCTCCTGGTGGCAGCCAGTCCAAAAGCTACGTCTTCCGGGCTTTCGCTGACCGCGGCGCTGCACGTGACGGAGACCGCTTCTTTTCAAAACGTCGGAATGCAGCTGCAGCAGATACGGTGGTCTGTAGTAAGAACAAGCAGCAACCTTTAGGTGAGCGCCAAGCAGCGTGGTCACCACTGCCAAGTGAAAGGACAGGTGGCTGGTAGTCTGCTTTTACAGCAAAGGCCGCATCGCAACATGCCGAGATATTTCCTGGAGTTGATGATAGGCACCACGCCTCCTGGTGGCAGCCAGTCCAATAGCTACGTCTTCCGGGCTTTCGCTGACCGCGGCGCTGCACGTGACGGAGACCGCTTCTTTTCAAAACGTCGGAATGCAGCTCCAGCAGATACGGTGGTCTGTAGTAAGAACAAGCAGTAACCTTTAGGTGAGCGCCAAGCAGCGTGGTCACCACTGCCAAGTGAAAGGACGAGTGGATAGTAGCCTGCTTTTACAGCAAAGGCCGCATCGCAACATGCCGAGATATTTCCTGGAGTTGATGATAGGCACCACGCCTCCTGGTGGCAGCCAGTCCAATAGCTACGTCTTCTGGGCTTTCGCTGACCGCGGCGCTGCACGTGACGGAGACCGCTTCTTTTCAAAACGTCGGAATGCAGCTCCAGCAGATACGGTGGTCTGTAGTAAGAACAAGCAGTAACCTTTAGGTGAGCGCCAAGCAGCGTGGTCACCACTGCCAAATGAAAGGACAAGTGGCTGGTAGTCTGCTTTTATACCAAAGGCGGTATCGCAGCATGCCGAGATATTCTCTGGAGTTGATGATAGGCACCACGCCTCCTGGTGGCAGCCAGTCCAAAAGCTACGTCTTCCGGGCTTTCGCTGACCGCGGCGCTGCACGTGATGGAGACCGCTTCTTTTCAAAACGTCGGAATGCAGCTCCAGCAGATACGGTGGTCTGCAGTAAGAACAAGCAGTAACCTTTAGGTGAGCGCCAAGCAGCGTGGTCACCACTGCCAAATGAAAGGACAGGTGGCTGGTAGTCTGCTTTTATACCAAAGGCGGTATCGCAACATGCCGAGATATTCTCTGAAGTTGATGATAGGCACCACGCCTCCTGGTGGCAGCCAGTCCATAAGCTACGTCTTCCGGGCTTTCGCTGACCGCGGCGCTGCATGTGACGGAGACCGCTTCTTTTCAAAACGTTGGAATGCAGCTCCAGCAGATACGGTGGTCTGTAGTAAGAACAAGCAGTAACCTTTAGGTGAGCGCCAAGCAGCGTGGTCACCACTGCCAAGTGAAAGGACAGGTGGCTGGTAGTCTGCTTTTAAACCAAAGGCGGTATCGCAACATGCCGAGATATTCTCTGGAGTTGATGATAGGCACCACGCCTCCTGATGGCAGCCAGTCCAAAAGCTACGTCTTCCGGGCTTTCGCTGACCGCGGCGCTGCACGTGACGGAGACCGCTTCTTTTCAAAACGTCGGAATGCAGCTCCAGCAGATACGGTGGTCTGTAGTAAGAACAAGCAGTAACATTTAGGTGAGCGCCAAGCAGCGTGGTCACCACTGCCAAGTGAAAGGACGAGTGGATGGTAGTCTGCTTTTACAGCAAAGGCCGCATCGCAACATGCCGAGATATTTCCTGGAGTTGATGATAGGCACCCCGCCTCCTGGGGGCAGCCAGTCCAATTGCTACGTCTTCCGGGCTTTCACTGACCGCGGCGTTGCACGTGACGAAGACCGCTTCTTTTCAAAACGTCGGAATGCAGCTCCAGCAGATACGGCGATCCGTAGTAAGAACAAGCAGCAACCTTTAGGTGAGCGCCAAGCAGCGTGGTCACCACTGCCAAATGAAAGGACAGGTGGCTGGTAGTCTGCTTTTATACCAAAGGCGGTATCGCAACATGCCGAGATATTCTCTGGAGTTGATGATAGGCACCACGCCTCCTGGTGGCAGCCAGTACAAAAGCTACGTCTTCCGGGCTTTCGCTGACCGCGGCGCTGCACGCGACGGAGACCGCTTCTTTTCAAAACGTCGGAATGCAGCTGCAGCAGATACGGTGGTCTGTAGTAAGAAAAAGCAGCAACCTTTAGGTGAGCGCCAAGCAGCGTGGTCACCACTGCCAAGTGAAAGGACAGGTGGCTAGTAGTCTGCTTTTATACCAAAGGCGGTATCGCAACATGCCGAGATATTTCCTGGAGTTCATGATAGGCACCACGCCTGCTGGTGGCAGCCAGTCCAATAGCTACGTCTTCCGGGCTTTCGCTGACCGCGGCGCTGCACGTGACAGAGACCGCTTCTTTTCAACACGTCGGAATGCAGCTCCAGCAGATACGGTGGTCTGTAGTAAGAACAAGCAGTAACCTTTAGGTGAGCGCCAAGCAGCGTGGTCACCACTGCCAAATGAAAGGACAGGTGGTTGGTAGTCTGCTTTTATACCAAAGGCGGTATCGCAACATGCCAAGATATTCTCTGGAGTTGATTATAGGAACCACGCCTCCTGGTGGCAGCCAGTCCAAAAGCTACGTCTTCCGGGCTTTCGCTGACCGCGGCGCTGCACGTGACGGAGACCGCTTCTTTTCAAAACGTCGGAATGCAGCTCCAGCAGATACGGTGGTCAGCAGTAAGAACAAGCAGTAACCTTTAGGTGAGCGCCAAGCAGCGTGGTCACCACTGCCAAATGAAAGGACAGGTGGCTGGTAGTCTGCTTTTATACCAAAGGCGGTATCGCAGCATGCCGAGATATTCTCTGTAGTTGATGATAGGCACCACGCCTCCTGGTGGCAGCCAGTCCAAAAGCTACGTCTTCCGGGCTTTCGCTGACCGCGGCGCTGCACGTGACGGAGACCACTTCTTTTAAAAACGTCGGAATGCAGCTCCAGCAGATACGGTGGTCTGTAGTAAGAACAAGCAGTAACCTTTAGGTGAGCGCCAAGCAGCGTGGTCACCACTGCCAAGTGAAAGGACAGGTGGCTGGTAGTCTGCTTTTATACCAAAGGCGGTATCGCAACATGCCGAGATATTCTCTGGAGTTGATGATAGGCACCACGCCTCCTGGTGGCAGCCAGTCCAAAAGCTACGTCTTCCGGGCTTTCGCTGACCGCGGCGCTGCGCGTGACGGAGACCGCTTCTTTTCAAAACGTCGTAATGCAGCTCCAGCAGATACGGTGGTCTGCAGTAAGAACAAGCAGTAACCTTTAGGTGAGCGCCAAGCAGCGTGGTCACCACTGCCAAATGAAAGGACAGGTGGCTGGTAGTCTGCTTCTATACCAAAGGCGGTATCGCAACATGCCGAGATATTCTCTGGAGTTGATGATAGGCACCACGCCTCCTGGTGGCAGCCAGTCCAAAAGCTACGTCTTCCGGGCTTTCGCTGACCGCGGTGCTGCACGTGACGGAGACCGCTTCTTTTCAAAACGTCGGAATGCAGCTCCAGCAGATACGGTGGTCTGTAGTAAGAACAAGCAGTAACCTTTAGGTGAGCGCCAAGCAGCGTGGTCACCACTGCCAAGTGAAAGGACGAGTGGATGGTAGTCTGCTTTTACAGCAAAGGCCGCATCGCAACATGCCGAGATATTTCCTGGAGTTGATGATAGGCACCACGCCTCCTGGTGGCAGCCAGTCCAATAGCTACGTCTTCCGGGCTTTCGCTGACCGCGGCGCTGCACGTGACGGAGACCGCTTCTTTTGAAAACGTCGGAATGCAGGTCCAGCAGATACGGCGATCTGTAGTAAGAACAAGCAGCAACCTTTAGGTGAGCGCCAAGCAGCGTGGTCACCACTGCCAAATGAAAGGACAGGTGGCCGGTAGTCTGCTTTTATACCAAAGGCCGTATCGCAACATGCCGAGATATTTCCTGGAGTTGATGATAGGCACCCGGCCTCCTGGGGGCAGCCAGTCCAATAGCTACGTCTTCCGGGCTTTCGCTGACCGCGGCGCTGCACGTGACGGAGACCGCTTCTTTTCAAAACGTCGGAATGCAGCTCCAGCAGATACGGCGATCCGTAGTAAGAACAAGCAGCAACCTTTAGGTGAGCGCCAAGCAGCGTAGTCACCACTGCCAAATGAAAGGACAGGTGGCTGGTAGTCTGCTTTTATACGAAAGGCGGTATCGCAACATGCCGAGATATTCTCTGTAGTTGATGATAGGCACCACGCCTCCTGGTGGCAGCCAGTACAAAAGCTACGTCTTCCGGGCTTTCGCTGACCGCGGCGCTGCACGTGACGGAGACCGCTTCTTTTCAAAACGTCGGAATGCAGCTGCAGCAGATCCGGTGGTCTGTAGTAAGAAAAAGCAGCAACCTTTAGGTGAGCGCCAAGCAGCGTGGTCACTACTGCCAAGTGAAAGGACAGGTGGCTGGTAGTCTGCTTTTATACCAAAGGCGGTATCGCAACATGCCGAGATATTACCTGGAGTTCATGATAAGCACCACGCCTCCTGGTGGCAGCCAGTCCAATAGCTACGTCTTCCGGGCTTTCGCTGACCGCGGCGCTGCACGTGACAGAGACCGCTTCTTTTCAACACGTCGGAATGCAGCTCCAGCAGATACAGTGGTCTGTAGTAAGAACAAGCAGTAACCTTTAGGTGAGCGCCAAGCAGCGTGGTCACCACTGCCAAGTGAAAGGACAGGTGGCTGGTAGTCTGCTTTTATACCAAAGGCGGTATCGCAACATGCCGAGATATTCTCCGGAGTTGATGATAGGCACCACGCCTCCTGGTGGCAGCCAGTCCAAAAGCTACGTCTTCCGGGCTTTCGCTGACCGCGGCGCTGCACGTGACGGAGACCGCTTCTTTTCAAAACGTCGGAATGCAGCTCCAGCAGATACGGTGGTCTGTAGTAAGAACAAGCAGTAACCTTTAGGTGAGCGCCAAGCAGCGTGGTCACCACTGCCAAGTGAAAGGACAGGTGGCTGGTAGTCTGCTTTTATACCAAAGGCGGTATCGCAACATGCCGAGATATTCTCTGGAGTTGATGATAGGCACCACGCCTCCTGGTGGCAGCCAGTCCAAAAGCTACGTCTTCCGGGCTTTCGCTGACCGCGACGCTGCACGTGACGGAGACCGCTTCTTTTCAAAACGTCGGAATGCAGCTCCAGCAGATACGGTGGTCTGTAGTAAGAACAAGCAGTAACCTTTAGGTGAGCGCCAAGCAGCGTGGTCACCACTGCCAAGTGAAAGGACGAGTGGATGGTAGTCTGCTTTTACAGCAAAGGCCGCATCGCAACATGCCGAGATATTTCCTGGAGTTGATGATAGGCACCACGCCTCCTGGTGGCAGCCAGTCCAATAGCTACGTCTTCCGGGCTTTCGCTGACCGCGGCGCTGCACGTGACGGAGACGGCTTCTTTTCAAAACGTCGGAATGCAGCTCCAGCAGATACGGTGGTCTGTAGTAAGAACAAGCAGTAACCTTTAGGTGAGCGCCAAGCAGCGTGGTCACCACTGCCAAATGAAAGGACAGGTGGCTGGTAGTCTGCTTTTATACCAAAGGCGGTATCGCAGCATGCCGAGATATTCTCTGGAGTTGATGATAGGCACCACGCCTCCTGGTGGCAGCCAGTCCAAAAGCTACGTCTTCCGGGCTTTCGCTGACCGCGGCGCTGCACGTGACGGAGACCACTTCTTTTAAAAACGTCGGAATGCAGCTCCAGCAGATACGGTGGTCTGTAGTAAGAACAAGCAGTAACCTTTAGGTGAGCGCCAAGCAGCGTGGTCACCACTGCCAAGTGAAAGGACAGGTGGCTGGTAGTCTGCTTTTATACCAAAGGCGGTATCGCAACATGCCGAGATATTCTCTGGAGTTGATGATAGGCACCACGCCTCCTGGTGGCAGCCAGTCCAAAAGCTACGTCTTCCGGGCTTTCGCTGACCGCGGCGCTGCACGTGACGGAGACCGCTTCTTTTCAAAACGTCGGAATGCAGCTCCAGCAGATACGGTGGTCTGTACTAAGAACAAGCAGTAACCTTTAGGTGAGCGCCAAGCAGCGCGGTCACCACTGCCAAGTGAAAGGACAGGTGGCTGGTAGTCTGCTTTTATACCAAAGGCGGTATCGCAACATGCCGAGATATTTCCTGGAGTTGATGATAGGCACCACGCCTCCTGGTGGCAGCCAGTCCAATAGCTACGTCTTCCGGGCTTTCGCTTACCGCGGCGCTGCACGTGACGGAGACCGCTTCTTTTCAAAACGTCGGAATGCAGCTCCAGCAGATACGGTGGTCTGTAGTAAGAACAAGCAGTAACCTTTAGGTGAGCGCCAAGCAGCGTGGTCACCACTGCCAAGTGAAAGGACGAGTGGATGGTAGTCTGCTTTTACAGCAAAGGCCGCATCGCAACATGCCGAGATATTTCCTGGAGTTGATGATAGGCACCACGCCTCCTGGTGGCAGCCAGTCCAATAGCTACGTCTTCCGGGCTTTCGTTGACCGCGGCGCTGCACGTGACGGAGACCGCTTCTTTTCAAAACGTCGGAATGCAGCTCCAGCAGATACGGTGATCTGTAGTAAGAACAAGCAGCAACCTTTAGGTGAGCGCCAAGCAGCGTGGTCACCACTGCCAAATGAAAGGACAGGTGGCCGGAAGTCTGCTTTTATACCAAAGGCCGTATCGCAACATGCCGAGATATTTCCTGGAGTTGATGATAGGCACCACGCCTCCTGGTGGCAGCCAGTCCAATAGCTACGTCTTCCGGGCTTTCGCTGACCGCGGCGCTGCACGTGACTGAGACCGCTTCTTTTCAAAACGTTCGAATGCAGCTCCAGCAGATACGGTGGTCTGTAGTAAGAACAAGCAGTAACCTTTAGGTGAGCGCCAAGCAGCGTGGTCACCACTGCCAAGTGAAAGGACAGGTGGCTGGTAGTCTGCTTTTATACCAAAGGCGGTATCGCAACATGCCGAGATATTCTCTGGAGTTGACGATAGGCACCACGCCTCCTGGTGGCAGCCAGTCCAATAGCTACGTCTTCCGGGCTTTCGCTGACCGCGGCGCTGCACGTGACGGAGACCGCTTCTTTTCAAAACGTCGGAATGCAGCTGCAGCAGATACTGTGGTCTGTAGTAAGAACAAGCAGCAACCTTTAGGTGAGCGCCAAGCAGCGTGGTCACCACTGCCAAGTGAAAGGACAGGTGGCTGGTAGTCTGCTTTTACAGCAAAGGCCGCATCGCAACATGCCGAGATATTTCCTGAAGTTGATGATAGGCACCACGCCTCCTGGTGGCAGCCAGTCCAATAGCTACGTCTTCCGGGCTTTCGCTGACCGCGGCGCTGCACGTGACGGAGACCGCTTCTTTTCAAAACGTCGGAATGCAGCTCCAGCAGATACGGCGATCTGTAGTAACAAGAAGCAGCAACCTTTAGGTGAGCCCCAAGCAGCGTGGTCACCACTGCCAAATGAAAGGACAGGTGGCCGGTAGTCTGCTTTTATACCAAAGGCCGTATCGCAACATGCCGAGATATTTCCTGGAGTTCATGATAGGCACCACGCCTGCTGGTGGCAGCCAGTCCAATAGCTACGTCTTCCGGGCTTTCGCTGACCGCGGCGCTGCACGTGACACAGACCGCTTCTTTTCAACACGTCGGAATGCAGCTCCAGCAGATACGGTGGTCTGTAGTAAGAACAAGCAGTAACCTTTAGGTGAGCGCCAAGCAGCGTGGTCACCACTGCCAAATGAAAGGACAGGTGGCTGGTAGTCTGCTTTTATACCAAAGGCCGCATCGCAACATGCCGAGACATTTCCTGGAGTTGATGATAGGCACCACGCCTCCTGGTGGCAGCCAGTCCAATAGCTACGTCTTCCGGGCTTTCGCTGACCGCGGCGCTGCACGTGACGGAGACGGCTTCTTTTCAAAACGTCGGAATGCAGCTCCAGCAGATACGGTGGTCTGTAGTAAGAACAAGCAGTAACCTTTAGGTGAGCGCCAAGCAGCGTGGTCACCACTGCCAAGTGAAAGGACGAGTGGATGGTAGTCTGCTTTTACAGCAAAGGCCGCATCGCAACATGCCGAGATATTTCCTGGAGTTGATGATAGGCACCACGCCTCCTGGTGGCAGCCAGTCCAATAGCTACGTCTTCCGGGCTTTCGCTGACCGCGGCGCTGCACGTGACGGAGACGGCTTCTTTTCAAAACGTCGGAATGCAGCTCCAGCAGATACGGTGGTCTGTAGTAAGAACAAGCAGTAACCTTTAGGTGAGCGCCAAGCAGCGTGGTCACCACTGCCAAATGAAAGGACAGGTGGCTGGTAGTCTGCTTTTATACCAAAGGCGGTATCGCAGCATGCCGAGATATTCTCTGGAGTTGATGATAGGCACCACGCCTCCTGGTGGCAGCCAGTCCAAAAGCTACGTCTTCCGGGCTTTCGCTGACCGCGGCGCTGCACGTGACGGAGACCACTTCTTTTAAAAACGTCGGAATGCAGCTCCAGCAGATACGGTGGTCTGTAGTAAGAACAAGCAGTAACCTTTAGGTGAGCGCCAAGCAGCGTGGTCACCACTGCCAAGTGAAAGGACAGGTGGCTGGTAGTCTGCTTTTATACCAAAGGCGGTATCGCAACATGCCGAGATATTCTCTGGAGTTGATGATAGGCACCACGCCTCCTGGTGGCAGCCAGTCCAAAAGCTACGTCTTCCGGGCTTTCGCTGACCGCGGCGCTGCACGTGACGGAGACCGCTTCTTTTCAAAACGTCGGAATGCAGCTCCAGCAGATACGGTGGTCTGTACTAAGAACAAGCAGTAACCTTTAGGTGAGCGCCAAGCAGCGTGGTCACCACTGCCAAGTGAAAGGACAGGTGGCTGGTAGTCTGCTTTTATACCAAAGGCGGTATCGCAACATGCCGAGATATTTCCTGGAGTTGATGATAGGCACCACGCCTCCTGGTGGCAGCCAGTCCAATAGCTACGTCATCCGGGCTTTCGCTTACCGCGGCGCTGCACGTGACGGAGACCGCTTCTTTTCAAAACGTCGGAATGCAGCTCCAGCAGATACGGTGGTCTGTAGTAAGAACAAGCAGTAACCTTTAGGTGAGCGCCAAGCAGCGTGGTCACCACTGCCAAGTGAAAGGACGAGTGGATGGTAGTCTGCTTTTACAGCAAAGGCCGCATCGCAACATGCCGAGATATTTCCTGGAGTTGATGATAGGCACCACGCCTCCTGGTGGCAGCCAGTCCAATAGCTACGTCTTCCGGGCTTTCGTTGACCGCGGCGCTGCACGTGACGGAGACCGCTTCTTTTCAAAACGTCGGAATGCAGCTCCAGCAGATACGGTGATCTGTAGTAAGAACAAGCAGCAACCTTTAGGTGAGCGCCAAGCAGCGTGGTCACCACTGCCAAATGAAAGGACAGGTGGCCGGAAGTCTGCTTTTATACCAAAGGCCGTATCGCAACATGCCGAGATATTTCCTGGAGTTGATGATAGGCACCACGCCTCCTGGTGGCAGCCAGTCCAATAGCTACGTCTTCCGGGCTTTCGCTGACCGCGGCGCTGCACGTGACTGAGACCGCTTCTTTTCAAAACGTTGGAATGCAGCTCCAGCAGATACGGTGGTCTGTAGTAAGAACAAGCAGTAACCTTTAGGTGAGCGCCAAGCAGCGTGGTCACCACTGCCAAGTGAAAGGACAGGTGGCTGGTAGTCTGCTTTTATACCAAAGGCGGTATCGCAACATGCCGAGATATTCTCTGGAGTTGATGATAGGCACCACGCCTCCTGGTGGCAGCCAGTCCAATAGCTACGTCTTCCGGGCTTTCGCTGACCGCGGCGCTGCACGTGACGGAGACCGCTTCTTTTCAAAACGTCGGAATGCAGCTGCAGCAGATACGGTGGTCTGTAGTAAGAACAAGCAGCAACCTTTAGGTGAGCGCCAAGCAGCGTGGTCACCACTGCCAAGTGAAAGGACAGGTGGCTGGTAGTCTGCTTTCACAGCAAAGGCCGCATCGCAACATGCCGAGATATTTCCTGGAGTTGATGATAGGCACCACGCCTCCTGGTGGCAGCCAGTCCAATAGCTACGTCTTCCGGGCTTTCGCTGACCGCGGCGCTGCACGTGACGGAGACCGCTTCTTTTCAAAACGTCGGAATGCAGCTCCAGCAGATACGGCGATCTGTAGTAACAAGAAGCAGCAACCTTTAGGTGAGCCCCAAGCAGCGTGGTCACCACTGCCAAATGAAAGGACAGGTGGCCGGTAGTCTGCTTTTATACCAAAGGCCGTATCGCAACATGCCGAGACATTTCCTGGAGTTGATGATAGGCACCACGCCTCCTGGTGGCAGCCAGTCCAATAGCTACGTCTTCCGGGCTTTCGCTGACCGCGGCGCTGCACGTGACGGAGACCGCTTCTTTTCAAAACGTCGGAATGCAGCTCCAGCAGATACGGTGGTCTGTAGTAAGAACAAGCAGTAACCTTTAGGTGAGCGCCAAGCAGCGTGGTCACCACTGCCAAGTGAAAGGACGAGTGGATGGTAGTCTGCTTTTATACCAAACGCCGTATCGCAACATGCCGAGATATTTCCTGGAGTTGATGATAGGCACCACGCCTCCTGGTGGCAGCCAGTCCAATAGCTACGTCTCACGGGCTTTCGCTGACCGCGGCGCTGCACGTGACGGAGACCGCTTCTTTTCAAAACATCGGAATGCAGCTCCAGCAGATACAGTGGTCTGTACTAAGAACAAGCAGTAACCTTTAGGTGAGCGCCAAGCAGCGTGGTCACCACTGCCAAGTGAAAGGACAGGTGGCTGGTAGTCTGCTTTTATACCAAAGGCGGTATCGCAACATGCCGAGATATTTCCTGGAGTTGATGATAGGCACCACGCCACCTGGTGGCAGCCAGTCCAATAGCTACGTCTTCCGGGCTTTCGCTGACCGCGGCGCTGCAAGTGACGGAGACCGCTTCTTTTCAAAACGTCGGAATGCAGCTCCAGCAGATACGGTGGTCTGTACTAAGAACAAGCAGTAACCTTTAGGTGAGCGCCAAGCAGCGTGGTCACCACTGCCAAGTGAAAGGACAGGTGGCTGGTAGTCTGCTTTTATACCAAAGGCGGTATCACAACATGCCGAGATATTTCCTGGAGTTGATGATAGGCACCACGCCTCCTGGTGGCAGCCAGTCCAATAGCTACATCTTCCGGGCTTTCGCTGACCGCGGCGCTGCACGTGACGGCGACCGCTTCTTTTCAAAACGTCGGAATGCAGCTCCAGCAGATACGGTGGTCTGTAGTAAGAACAAGCAGTAACCTTTAGGTGAGCGCCAAGCAGCGTCGTCACCACTGCCAAATGAAAGGACGAGTGGATGGTAGTCTGCTTTTACAGCAAAGGCCGCATCGCAACATGCCGAGATATTTCCTGGAGTTGATGATAGGCACCACGCCTCCTGGTGGCAGCCAGTCCAATAGCTACGTCTTCCGGGCTTTCCCTGACCGCGGCGCTGCACGTGACGGAGACCGCTTCTTTTCAAAACGTCGGAATGCAGCTCCAGCAGATACGGCGATCTGTAGTAAGAACAAGCAGCAACCTTTAGGTGAGCGCCAAGCAGCGTGGTCACCACTGCCAAATGAAAGGACAGGTGGCCGGTAGTCTGCTTTTATACCAAAGGCCGTATCGCAACATGCCGAGATATTTCCTGGAGTTGATGACAGGCACCACGCCTCCTGGTGGCAGCCAGTCTAATAGCTACGTCTTCCGGGCTTTCACTGACCGCGGCGCTGCACGTGACGGAGACCGCTTCTTTTCAAAACGTCGGAATGCAGCTCCAGCAGATACGGTGGTCTGTACTAAGAACAAGCAGTAACCTTTAGGTGAGCGCCAAGCAGCGTGGTCACCACTGCCAAGTGAAAGGACAGGTGGCTGGTAGTCTGCTTTTATACCAAAGGCGGTATCGCAACATGCCGAGATATTTCCTGGAGTTGATGATAGGCACCACGCCTCCTGGTGGCAGCCAGTCCAATAGCTACGTCTTCCGGGCTTTCGCTGACCGCGGCGCTGCACGTGACGGAGACCGCTTCTTTTCAAAACGTTGGAATGCAGCTCCAGCAGATACGGTGGTCTGTAGTAAGAACAAGCAGTAACCTTTAGGTGAGCGCCAAGCAGCGTGGTCACCACTGCCAAGTGAAAGGACAGGTGGCTGGTAGTCTGCTTTTATACCAAAGGCGGTATCGCAACATGCCGAGATATTCTCTGGAGTTGATGATAGGCACCACGCCTCCTGGTGGCAGCCAGTCCAATAGCTACGTCTTCCGGGCTTTCGCTGACCGCGGCGCTGCACGTGACGGAGACCGCTTCTTTTCAAAACGTCGGAATGCAGCTCCAGCAGATACGGTGGTCTGTACTAAGAACAAGCAGTAACCTTTAGGTGAGCGCCAAGCAGCGTGGTCACCACTGCCAAGTGAAAGGACGAGTGGATGGTAGTCTGCTTTTACAGCAAAGGCCGCATCGCAACATGCCGAGATATTTCCTGGAGTTGATGATAGGCACCACGCCTCCTGGTGGCAGCCAGTCCAATAGCTACATCTTCCGGGCTTTCGCTGACCGCGGCGCTGCACGTGACGGCGACCGCTTCTTTTCAAAACGTCGGAATGCAGCTCCAGCAGATACGGTGGTCTGTAGTAAGAACAAGCAGTAACCTTTAGGTGAGCGCCAAGCAGCGTGGTCACCACTGCCACGTGAAAGGACGAGTGGATGGTAGTCTGCTTTTACAGCAAAGGCCGCATCGCAACATGCCGAGATATTTCCTGGAGTTGATGATAGGCACCACGCCTCCTGGTGGCAGCCAGTCCAATAGCTACGTCTTCCGGGCTTTCGCTGACCGCGGCGCTGCACGTGACGGAGACCGCTTCTTTTCAAAACGTCGGAATGCAGCTCCAGCAGATACGGCGATCTGTAGTAAGAACAAGCAGCAACCTTTAGGTGAGCGCCAAGCAGCGTGGTCACCACTGCCAAATGAAAGGACAGGTGGCCGGTAGTCTGCTTTTATACCAAAGACCGTATCGCAACATGCCGAGATATTTCCTGGAGTTGATGATAGGCACCACGCCTCCTGGTGGCAGCCAGTCCAATAGCTACGTCTCCGGGCTTTCGCTGACCGCGGCGCTGCACGTGACGGAGACCGCTTCTTTTCAAAACGTCGGAATGCAGCTCCAGCAGATACGGTGGTCTGTACTAAGAACAAGCAGTAACCTTTAGGTGAGCGCCAAGCAGCGTGGTCACCACTGCCAAGTGAAAGGACAGGTGGCTGGTAGTCTGCTTTTATACCAAAGGCGGTATCGCAACATGCCGATATATTTCCTGGAGTTGATGATAGGCACCACGCCTCCTGGTGGCAGCCAGTCCAATAGCTACGTCTTCCGGGCTTTCGCTGACCGCGGCGCTGCACGTGACGGAGACGGCTTCTTTTCAAAACGTCGGAATGCAGCTACAGCAGATACGGTGGTCTGTAGTAAGAACAAGCAGTAACCTTTAGGTGAGCGCCAAGCAGCGTGGTCACCACTGCCAAATGAAAGGACAGGTGGCTGGTAGTCTGCTTTTATACCAAAGGCGGTATCGCAGCATGCCGAGATATTCTCTGGAGTTGATGATAGGCACCGCGCCTCCTGGTGGCAGCCAGTCCAAAAGCTACGTCTTCCCGGCTTTCGCTGACCGCGGCGCTGCACGTGACGGAGACCGCTTCTTTTCAAAACGTCGGAATGCAGCTCCAGCAGATACGGTGGTCTGTAGTAAGAACAAGCAGTAACCTTTAGGTGAGCGCCAAGCAGCGTGGTCACCACTGCCAAGTGAAAGGACAGGTGGCTGGTAGTCTGCTTTTATACCAAAGGCGGTATCGCAACATGCCGAGATATTCTCTGGAGTTGATGATAGGCACCACGCCTCCTGGTGGCAGCCAGTCCAAAAGCTACGTCTTCCGGGCTTTCGCTGACCGCGGCGCTGCACGTGACGGAGACCGCTTCTTTTCAAAACGTCGGAATGCAGCTCCAGCAGATACGGTGGTCTGTAGTAAGAACAAGCAGTAACCTTTAGGTGAGCGCCAAGCAGCGTGGTCACCACTGCCAAATGAAAGGACAGGTGGCTGGTAGTCTGCTTTTATACCAAAGGCGGTATCGCAACATGCCGAGATATTCTCTGGAGTTGATGATAGGCACCACGCCTCCTGGTGGCAGCCAGTCCAAAAGCTACGTCTTCCGGGCTTTCGCTGACCGCGGTGCTGCACGTGACGGAGACCGCTACTTTTCAAAACGTCGGAATGCAGCTCCAGCAGATACGGTGGTCTGTACTAAGAACAAGCAGTAACCTTTAGGTGAGCGCCAAGCAGCGTGGTCACCACTGCCAAGTGAAAGGACAGGTGGCTGGTAGTCTGCTTTTATACCAAAGGCGGTATCGCAACATGCCGAGATATTTCCTGGAGTTGATGATAGGCACTACGCCTCCTGGTGGCAGCCAGTCCAATACCTACGTCTTCCGGGCTTTCGCTGACCGCGGCGCTGCACGTGACGGAGACCGCTTCTTTTCAAAACGTCGGAATGCAGCTCCAGCAGATACGGTGGTCTGTAGTAAGAACAAGCAGTAACCTTTAGGTGATCGCCAAGCAGCGTGGTCACCACTGCCAAGTGAAAGGACAGGTGGCTGGTAGTCTGCTTTTATACCAAAGGCGGTATCGCAACATGCCGAGATATTTCCTGGAGTTAATGATAGGCACCACGCCTCCTGGTGGCAGCCAGTCCAATAGCTACGTCTTCCGGGCTTTCACTGACCGCGGCGCTGCACGTGACGGAGACCGCTTCTTTTCAAAACGTCGGAATGCAGCTACAGCAGATACGGTGGTCTGTAGTAAGAACAAGCAGTAACCTTTAGGTGAGCGCCAAGCAGCGTGGTCACCACTGCCAAGTGAAAGGACAGGTGGCTGGTAGTCTGCTTTTATACCAAAGGCGGTATCGCAACATGCCGAGATATTCTCTGGAGTTGATGATAGGCACCACGCCTCCTGGTGGCAGCCAGTCCAAAAGCTACGTCTTCCGGGCTTTCGCTGACCGCGGCGCTGCACGTGACGGAGACCGCTTCTTTTCAAAACGTCGGAATGCAGCTCCAGCAGATACGGCGATCTGTAGTAAGAACAAGCAGCAACCTTTAGGTGAGCGCCAAGCAGCGTGGTCACCACTGACAAGTCTAATATAGTATAATTGCAGCATAAATACAATACAATTTAATTACAGACAATATAATATATTGTGTAGTATAACTTCTTTGGAATTACGGAGCACACTCTATGATCAAGGGTAACAAGAACGTCCCGCATCTTCACGTGGTTATTTTGTATACGTATAAATTTATTTTATTAGTAGTCCAACTCGGCTTTTCTGAAGTCAGCGCTTCATATCGTTCTCAGTTTCTTGAATTTCGTGAAAAGGTATAGATATAACAAACTTCAATAAACTTCTGAAACATATAACTCTTTTCTCTTAATCTCCTGCTGCAGATCTTCAGTTATCCACGGTTATTTTGTTGCTGCTGTTACTCAAAGATGGTCTGCATTCACGCAAACCATCTGAGTTTTGGTTAAGGTTATTTTTTGTGCTGATGTCGGGCTATTGTCATTGAGCACCTCATCCCGGTTTCCTTCATATTTAAAGCACCGACAGTTCTGTCATGTACGATCTTTTCTTGTTCTGCGCAAGATCTTTTATTTGTGTCCTTTCTTTTCTTTTGTGTACACCTCGTACGTTGTTACTACTCCCAGAACCTTTGAGGCACTACGAAAAAATCACCAGCAAATAACGCTCCCTGGACCATGCTGTTACAGGCAAGCGCATCACTAATTCCGCATAGTGGGTATTATAGACGTTTAACACCCTAAGGCTGCACAACTGCTTTTTTGTGAAGTGCGTTGCACTCTACATTAGCAATACTGTCGTGAACTACCCCGTCACGCACAGGATAGATGGAACTTACAATCGTCCGCGTTAGCGCAACTGCTTCAAGCGCCCATGCCGGCGTTACGCTAACAAGGGCGGACTTCACCTACAAGACCTCTAGGCGGGCTCTTCTCCATTGGAATTTCCCACAACGCAGAAATACACGCAAATAGGCTCGCATTGCATTCGCGAACACCTAAGGTGCATGCTGTGAGTCACCACTGGTGGCGGCAGGAGACCGTTAACTTCTTTCCTAGACGTGAAAACTCCAAGAAGCGCTAGCTTCGTCGGCAGGTAAACCAAAAGATGCGCCTACTCCTGGTAAACAAATATTCACCGCGCGTTGTGCACTTATCGACAGGTAACAGCCTCCTTAGTGTACATTCTTTATCATTTCTTGTCCTGGTTCTTACGTACTCGTAATCCACGGACCCTCTATTCAGATGTCCATGCGTCTCCTAGGCATCTCACAGCAGATATATATTTAAATACTCGTCTTTTGTAAATGTCTCAGTTATAAAGTTACCGTCAAGGGAACATGACTCGAATTTCGTTGAATCTGTGGCAGTTCTCTCGCGTCATACTATCCAACGATTTCTACGATGAAGTCTTGATTATTGTTTTAAACTTCTTCATAATAGACTACCCGTGGCGTTATAGAAACTCCAATGCCTCTTCGAGGCCCGCACATGGTAGGGCCAGTTTGGGTTAGAGCGAATAATATTTATTGAAATATCTTTCTCCGTCTACCTGTTTGCCTGCGGCTGTAGACGCCAAATACCGCCTACGTTGTGGAACTTCTGGCTCTACTCAATTTAGTCATCAACTACTTAGCTTAATTCTAAATTGCAGTGCTCCAACGGGTTCAAATAAAATGCAGTGTAAGGTTCAGTGGCGGCGTTACATGGTATCGCGCATCAAAAGAGCACGCCGTGTCAGCTGTCTCTAAGGCAATTACAAGTATGATAAAGCACAGCAGAGAAGTGACAAGCCACATGTTGGTACACACACCGTGGCAGTCGCGTTTCTGCAGTGTATGCAACAAGCATGGTGGCACCAGTGCATCCCCTCTGCAGAAAGAAAATTTGTTGGGCAAGACATTTCGAGAACCTTGAGACAGACCTACAGCAGATGCACAAATAAATCCGTTAGTGCAATTAGGCATTAGGAATTCCCATTCATTTCCGCATTTTCTCCCAATAATTTGATGTGCAACATTACTGGCATTTGTAATCATACATATATATATATATATATATATATATATATATATATATATATATAATATATATAATATTAAGTGTTTGTCGATAAAATGTCTGTGGCTTCATTGCAAGATATACATATCTTATCATTGCCATTAATAGCATTTCAGTACACTTTCCCCAATATTTTTTTATTACCTTTCTTAAGGATTTTGTTTTGCTGTTGCTGGTTGGTCAAGTACACTTATGGCATATCTGCTAGCCCCATTTTAAGTCTTTAAGTTTATTTCTTTGTTTTACTATTTATCTTGCTCGACCTTTATCGCACACGATTGAATTTACGTCTGCCAAGCTCTCGTAGGTAAGCCCAATGTGGAGTTGGCAAGCCTGTATATTGCATCCTGCATCTTCGAGCAATATGTTATAAAAACGGCACAGCGATTTACCCACCCGCTAATGAATGCCAGCAACTAGACAGGATTCAGAGTGGAATATTAGTGAAATCTGCTGACATGGTACTGACTTTTGCTCTAGACTTGTCCATGTTCAAAACGGTTCCGTAGGTTTTTCTCGCATTCCCCATGCGAAAAAAAGTTAGTCTTGCATGGCGAAAATAAATAGTTTTCAGCATAGCGGCAAGTGCATACTATTACAAAAAGGAAGAACAGGTTCACCTACGGCCATATTTTATACGATTATAGTTTCCCCTTTATAATTTAGCGGTAACTTTTGTTTGTGCCAAGAGGTTCTTGTGCTTTATTTACAGTGCGCAATGAACAACGCCCGAGCTCAATCGAAGGTACCTCCTACCTTCCCACGAAATCTCCAAAATCAAAGGAGCGTTAAAACTGCTTTTGCAAAGTCATCACGACACTAAAACTCTGTAGTTATGCCGAATCAGGCCAATTGGCTGATAATTTAAGGTATTTCACGAGAAGCGAAAAATGCCTGCCCCTCTCTTTGGGCCTACAAGCGCGTCGTGTGAAGCGCTAAGTAGCCGAGTTAATACGCATCTCCGGAAAAGTGCGGCAAATTAAGCACTTCCAAAGATCGTGCAGCTGATAGCCAGTCTAGCCGACGTTGGTCTTCAACTGAAGGAAATAGGGCAGAAAATCATAACACCGTGTTCATTTGTGCTGGTTGATGTATCACGTAAAACACCAGTTTTGAGCAGCTAAATACAGGGAAACTAAAGAGGCAGCTAAAAGAGTTTTTTCTCCCTTCTTTTTCTTCTTGTCCTGTGTTGCGCAGTCCAAGATTCTGCTGTTTGTGTAGATAGATTAAGCGCCTAACAAAGTCTGCAGCAACACTATAGAGTTGTGGAGGATTCCTGATTTGAATCGTTTGCGAAGGGTCACGCCTTTTAGTTGTCGGCGCTGCAGTCCACGCAATTTCGACATAATAGTGGTATAAAGCAATGTCGGATAGCGCCGTTACGAAAAATGCCCCTAATCTGCTCCGAGCACATTGCTTTCGCAAGCGACGTCGCGTAAACTGAAAGCAGAAATAAAAGTAAAGAAACCAGAAGACAACAGACGCTGCAAATTTCGCAGCTTTGTACCCGCCAAGTAAACGCTGCGAAAAGCCGACCGTGCGCACCATAATCGGCCCTATACTAAAAAAATAAATAAAAACAAACAACAACGATAAAGAATAATTTTCCGTTTGTGCAAGAAGCAAGAGCAGGAGAGAGGCGTCACACTTATGACTCGAGCTCGATAATGAGAACAAAGCCTTCTTGCCTTCACCCTTCGTGACCCTCTTTGATGAAAGTGCAGCGCGCGCAAGTGAGTGCGCTCTGCAAAAAAGGTAAAACAAGAACGTTGAACAAGATAACAAAAACGAACGCGTAGTACTAGAAAGAAACACACTACTGAGACAGTGGCGCACCGGCCATCATTGCCTCGCAAAGGCAGTAAACGCAAAATGCCCCGCGCATTTGAGAATTTTTTGCATTTTTTCACTCTCTTTGTTCTGGTGAACTTCTCGCGTCCTTGCCCGGTCGGACAAGAATGTGCTTGTTCTGCCTCTTTCCATTTACCAGCCTACTACGAGCTTAAGGGAGGAACCGAAAAGAGCCACATAATTGGCAGGGGGAAAAAAGAGCGCTTTGTGCTCATCGTGCAACCGCTGTTAACTCGTTTCTCTCCGGCTGCTTTAAGCCCGTCCTCGCACGTTATGGCGGTGCCAGAAGAACGTGACATTAAAGCAAATGAGCTTCCAGCGGGGGTCTCGCGTAGCTGCGGCAATTCGGCTGAGACCGTGCCCTGTCGACTTGCCGTGCAAGCATAACTGCCCAAAACGCGGTCAATATTTCGCAGGCAACGTCTCGAAACATGGGCGAAGATCAACTCGCTAGCAGCGTAAAAGCTTTTGGGTGCGCTGGCTGGTTTATTCATATTTGATTGGTTGATTGATTGATAGCTGCGTCTTAATCGAACGCCAATTATACTTATTTACACAGTTATTTATTTGTCACAGATAGAGGTAGAGAGAGAGAGAGAAGGGAGAAAGGAAAGGCAAGGAGGCTAACCAGACTGAGTCCAGTTCACCATCTTACACGCGGGGAGTGGGATGGAGGAATGGAAGGGAGAGACAGAAAACATATCTATATCGCACTTTCAGTGCACTGGGTTAGGTACAGGATGTCTACAGTCGGGCACTCAAGTCTGTTGCCTTCAGATAGTGAAGAAGCACTCGAATTGCTTTCTGGGCTAATGAACTTTGAGGCCAGGCTGTCAATATCTCCTTCTCGCAGTTTGCACAGCTCCTGTGGGGCATAGACACGCACTAGGGTATTGTCAGCAATAACAAAAGAAGCAGGTAAAGAACAAAACAATAAGTACAAATAATACAATGAACGAATAACCATGAAAAGTTATAAACTGTCAGCCCTTCCACTGGGGTCGAAATGGAAGACGAGCGAAGCTGTACTATGGTGGGAATTAAGCGTTTTATTCATAACGATTAAGGGGACATGGTGCACTTTGTTATTTGAAAGATCAAAGAATTACACATTTATATGACCCAGTTGTTCTCATTTATTTAGTGAAGCAGTGACCATGAACTTTTTATCGCAGTGGCCCACCGCTCTAAGGTATACTGCAACGGCGGCCACGTTTTCTTCAAGACGATATTTATGCATGTCCGATGCCTGGTCGTGGGTAACGTAGCGTCGTTCACACACGTCAGCCCGAAGCGCTCGTGAACCACTTTCGCTCCTGGCGTGCAATTTCAACGTTAAACTCACCCGTCCCTACGATAGACATCTCGTGGGCGCGTATTACCCATCCAAAGACGTCTATTATGAATGATTCAACGTCTCTTTTGGGCGTTGCAAGGAGAACGTACACGATGGCAAGCACCGGGCCGTAGCGCACCTTGACGGCGTCGGCGCAAGCGGAGACGATGGTGTCGTTCGCCACCAGCATCTCGTATCGCCGGACACCACCAAGGAAATAATTTCGTGCGTAGATAGCAACGCCACCGGCGCGGGAGTCGACGGTCTTGTTGCCGGAAAGGCCGGTATTGCCATCCACTCGCAGGAGCACATCCTACCATGTCACCGACAAGCATAGGAATTGAATCCTTCTCAGCAGTGTATCGTGAGTAACGTCGTTGAGGTGCTTGCTCAGGGACTGCACGTTCATCACGGCCAGTGCAAAGTCATGCGTTCTGTTCAACTCGCCCACGCAGTCCGTTTCCCCCGTCTGAAGGTGGTGCGCGTCGAGCCTTCTGTATTCGTCCAACAAATCCCGATCGGCATTCTCCTTGCCATGATGGAACGCAATGTCCTCCTTGAGGTTGGTTAGATACAATCTCTGCAGCTCCGTGCACCTGCTCAAAGCAACGTAGACCAGCTTTCGAGGGTGCTTCTTGTCGTACTTGTATACGACGGAGCAGTACGTCGCACCCTGGAACTTGTGCACGGTGACCGCGCTTGTCTGCACGACGGAGGACTGCTTAAGCCGACACGTCAGCCTGGTCTTGCAGTCCAGTGTCACCATGCACGTTCGGTATTCAATGGGTACCCAATCCGACATGATGCATTCTCCGCACCTACAAACCGGCGCCGATCGCATCGCCGTCGCTGTTCTCATTCCCGTCGTATTTGGTCAAGGGTGGAACGGGTGCTGCTGGCTGCACGTTCCACGGCGTAAGCTCTTTTTCGGGCATTTGGGCGCCAATTCGCGCTTCTGCTCACGCAGTCGCTCTTTGCGTTCGCCATCCGATAAAACGGCAAGCAGCCAGCCCATCGTGAGTCCAGAAGGCAACTGATAAGAGCGCTGGCGCAATTTCGACGTCACGGCACACAAGACACACACGATTGGTAGCTGAGACGATGTTGTTTCCGATGACGGGCCAACCCGATAGTGCACTATTGTCTAGATCGGCCCACCTATGGGGAGTGCTTAACGCCTGCGTCACCTCCGCTGCGAGTTGGCCCAGCATTACACTATTCTGTCTATTTTTTTCTACGCGCGCGCACGCTGGTGGGGAAAGTAGCCCTGACTAGCTTCGCTGAAAAAAAATATTTTATTTAGCGCAATAACAATACATTGTGACCAACAATTTTAATCACGAATCCTTATTTCCAGTAAAAGACCTTGTTTAAATTTTCATCGGATAGGTTTTGGACGTCATGCTTACTGAAGTACCACGACTGGGCTTGTACTTTTTTTATTTGCCACAATAAAAACAATACCTTGTGACAAATGATTTCAGTCATGGATCCCTATGACTGCAGCGAAGGACCTCGTTTAAATTTTCATCGCATGCGTTTTGGACTCCCTGCTTACTTAACTACCTTGATGACCCTGTGATCAACGATTTCAGCCATGGATCCCTACGGCTGTAGCGCAAGACCTCGCTTAAATTTTCATCGCGTGGTATTGGACTCAATGCTTACTGAACTGTCACGATGGGGCTTGGTACTTTATTTATTTGGCACAATAACAACAGTTCCCTGTGACGAAAGATTGCAGTCATGGATCGCTTAGGCTGTAGCGAAAGACCTCGTTTAAATTTTCATCCCATAGGTTTTTGACACCATGCTTACTTTACTACTCCGATGGGGTTTGGTATTTGTGTTATTTGACGCAATAGCAACAATACCTTGTGATGAAAAATTTCAGTCATGGACCCCTACGGCTATAGCGAAAGACCTCGTTTAAGTTTTCACCGCAGGCATGGTAGTGGACTCCATGTTTACTTCATTAGCTCGATGGCACTTGGTATTTGTTTTATTTGACGCAATAACAACAATAACTTGTGGCCAACGATTCGAATCACGGATTCCTATGGCTGTAGTGAAAGACCTTGTTTAAATTTCCATCGCAAGGGTTCTGGACGCCAGGCTTACTGAGCTGTCACGATGGGGCTTGGTACTTTTATACTTAATTTATAATGGCACAATAACAACAATGTCCAGTGACGAAAGATTTCAGTCATGGATCCCTATAGCTGTAGCGCAAGGCCTCATTTAAATTTTCATTGCATGGGTTTGGACGCCGTGCTTTCTGAACTACAACGATGAGGCTTGGTATTTATAGTCAACCCGCCATGTTGGCCCAGGGACGATAATGACCTGTGACTAATAATGAGGTAGCGTCTTCAATACCGGCCAGCAGGATGGGAAGAGCGCATTTCTATGGAAGGGAGATGCAAAAAAGAAGTTATACACATCAGTAGGCTCCAGGAAGGAACTCCAGATGAATAAAAATAATGATCCTGGTTAATATGTGCTAAATCGAGCCTTGTTTCTCTTCTGGATATCAACATCAATCCATCCATCAAATAGTGTTAAAGAGAGTAAGTGACGTGTGCATTCACATACTGATAAGCCAGCGACGGTCGTTTGTGTTGTTTGTCCTGCTGAGTGTTTTATACTTTACCTGACTACTTGACTTGTGAGGGAGTCCTGAGATTGTCGGTGAAGATGAGCAGACTTTCGTGAAACGCGCATAATTATTTCTTGTGCTTTGGCAGTGACTGTATATATATATATATATATATATATATATATGTGTGTGTGTGTGTGTGTGTGTGTGTGTGTGTGTGTGTGTTTTCTGACAACTGGCACTTCAATATGTCCCTGCAATACATTTATTTCCTCGTTTCAGCCGGGGACTTCCTTTATCAAGAATTGATAAGACCCGCAGGCCCCGGCCAAAGCGTCTAAATAAATTTGTTGTGCACATACTGCTGGGATGCACCAAACTGTAATGCTATATGCGGTCAGTATTAAAAATACGTACACCCGTTGGCGCGCAGAAAAGGCCGTCCCGCTATGCAGTGTGCTGTGGCGAAAATTGCAACAATGTTTGAAACTGAGCGTGGTTGCCACCCGCGGCAGAAACTCCTCCAGCGCGTTTGACTTCCAAGCAACTCCCGTGATGTGCCGCATCAGTATTTGTGACCACATCTAACACATTTTTCCATTTCAAACACTTCGTCATGGGGCCTTGCGGGCTGATGTACTAGCGGAACACGCTCCGTTGCAATATTCACTGCATCGGGCAATGAAATCGATTATAAATATCTGAAATTTAAAATGATATTCCGAATTTCAAAATAAGAGGAGAGCGCAGCGTGCATTAAATACTGGTACTTCCAAATTTGCCGTGCGAACAACTGATGGTAAGGCTTGAACATAAATGTTATTACGCAATTTTTTGTGATTATTTTTTCGTACTGGGCAGGAAGGTATCACCGCCTCGCCTAAGAACATCTCTGCAAGTACTCCACGTTCACTACGCTCATCACTTTTTAGAGCGCAGCTCTTTGGCATCCGTTCCTGGGTTTCGCGTCGTCGTCGGCGTTGTCGTCGGCCTCGTAACCAGCTCCGCCCCCCTTTCATCCCCCCAGCGCTAGCAGCGACCGACTGATACCGCTGGATGCCGCTGACGCCGCTAGAGAGTCAAGATAACGTGACTGCATAGAACACCGTCGCCGCCATGCAGAAAGAGGAGGAAGGGGTCCCCCCCCCCCCCCTGTTCTTGTGTGGCGGATAGGGTGCTCTTCAGTTGCCGACGCGCCGGTTATTTCACGTAGGCCCCGGCACGTCGACGAATACGTGACCACCTTCCCACGGCTAGACCTGGTTCTTAGCGCTGCGGAAGCGAGGGTATCATATTGTTTGTGTCGGCATCGGCGGCGTTGTCCCTGAAACCAACTCCGCAGCTGGGGTTGACTCACTATCGGCGTCAGCGGCATCAGTCAGTCGCTGCTATCTCTTCCCTCCTCCCTTTATCGTGTTGTCCGCTTGCTGTGCGCGCTTCTGCCCCCATCGTTTGCCGCTGGGTGTACACGCCGCCCCCCTCCCCCCTCTTCCTGCGAGTCTCCGGTTGTCAAAGCGCCGGCTCGAACTTAATTCCTTTCTTCGCTCCTCCTCCAATGCAACCCCTGTGCGGTGGCAATCAGAGAGCCAGATCGGTGGCGGCGGATCTGTATATGTGCACCGCCCGAGCCGAAATTGCCGCTGCCGTTCGCCCTGTGCGGTGGCAATCAGAGAGCCAGATCGGTGGCGGCTTGACATAAAGACAAACAGCAATTTCCTAACACTTATGCGGGAGAACATCCCGTTCCTCTCGCTCGTAACGCGTCCCACGGCTGTGACAACCTCGCGAGGCACTTGTATAGATCTCGTCTTTGAGAATCAAGCATTGGTGTACCAAGTTGAACATATATCAGTCTATTTCTCCGACCACAAAGCTTCCTTCATGACTGTCAAGAACTGTTAGTGGAGTCTTTGTTAAAGGAATACGTGTGAAAAATAAAAAAAAAATTATGTGATAGCGCATACATGTGTTGCTCGATTTCTTTGCCTCAATCTATCGAAAAGGTGAAACAGCTTAGTTGCTACGCTCAAATTTCGCATTAGGAAGTAACGTAATCGTCGGTAATTTTTTATAACCATATTGTACAGTATAACAAATAACGCCCTGTAATATATCAGCGGGCGAGTTTAGCCTTTATTCGGTGGTGTCTATGAGTGCCTGTGCTAGGCGTTGTCAAATCGCCGCATCGAAACACCGAAGCCCTTAGATTTACGTAATGGTCTTGTTATTATCACGCCGATCACCATCATGAGTTGCAAGCACCCAAATTATAAACAATAAGGAAATGGTCGTTACATTTACAACTTATATTAATAATGTTTTGTTGAATCATGTCATTTCTTACAAATAAATGTCATTCCTGTACTGCAATCGTTGTAGGAAAATATTGATTTTATCTATATATCGTTTTCTGTAGCTCTTCCAATTACGTATAAATATAATTCGTGTGAATAAATTTTGGTATCAGGAAAGTCTATCACAGTATCTGCCTACCATCAATCTAAACATCCCTGTATCAAATGTGAAATGTGCCTGCATGCCGAACGTTGGCAGGAGGAGGAGCCTGCGTCAGGTCACATTGGCTACTGCTCGTGCTCCTCTTTCTTGCTAGGAAAGAATTAAACTGAATTGACATGAACTGCCAAAAAAAAGTAAAAATTAACTTTAGTACCTAGTTGTCGCCTGCTCTGGGGCGTGAACAGTCCACCGAAATTTCGGGAAGAAAATTGGTTGACCACGGCCTACCAGAAAGCGAACTGAAGCAAACGACAGTTGGCCATGCATTCTTTAAGTTCATGCACTGATGGAAAAACACGTAAATATATTGTTACGGTTAATGTTAAACCGGCTTTATTCAAGGGACGAGATGGATGGTAAAGTCAAGATGGCGTCCTGAGGCTGCACCAGCTCACTTCTTCCTCCTCTTCTTCTCGCCCGGCTCATGCCGTAGCAATCCCCGGTTGCCAGACGAAGCCCGCTGGGCAAGTCCAAATCACTCGGAAAGCGTAGGGTGAAACCGCTTGAGACGGGCAACATGTACTAACTGGGTCCGGCTAGACCGACGACCAGTCGACGTCAAGCGTGCCACTACGTACGTCAAGTCACTCAAGCGATCTACGATGACGAATGGGCCCGTGTACTGAGGTAAAAACTTTTCGCATAAGCCACGTTTACGTTGAGGAGTCCACAACCACACAAAGTCTCCTTTGGCGTACGAGACAGACTGGTGTCGGCTGTCATAGCGCTCTTTCGATCGGTCTTGCGATGCCACAGTACGAAGACGAGCGATACGCCGGGCTTCTTCGGCAAGACAAAGCGTCTTGGCAACAGAGTACTCGCTGTGAAAGTCAAACGGTAGTATAGTGTCAATGCAGCTTAGCGGTGAACGTGCGTAAAGGAGATAAAAAGGACTGTAATCGGTCGTCTCATGCTTTGCAGTATTATACGCATAGGTGATGAAGGGGAGTACGTCATCCCAGTCCTTGTGATCGGAAGATACGTACATGGCCAGCATGTTAGTTAGAGTTCTGTTCGTACGTTCTACAAGCCCATTTGTCTGAGGGTGATAAGGCGTTGAATGACGGAATTGCGAACTGCAGAGACGAAGCAGTTCTTCTACGGCATCCGCAACGAACTGACGACCGCGATCGCTAATGATCACACGGGGGGGACCATGTCGAAGAATAATGAATCGAAGCAAAAACGTTGCAACGGACGCAGCTGTTGAAGATGGCACGGCCGCCGTTTCCGCGTAACGGGTCAGATGGTCGACACATACGATCACCCATCGGTTGTCGTTAGATGATCGGGGAAATGGGCCCAGAAGATCGATACCCACTTGTTCAAATGGCAGGCGAGGCGGCGGCAGAGGTTGGAGAAGACCTGGCGGAGCGGTCGTAGGGCGCTTGTAGCGTTGACATTGTTCGCAACTGGCGACGTAGTGCTTGACCGTGTCCCGCATTCTGGGCCAGTAAAAACGCTCCTGTGTCCGGTTCAAAGTTCTTATGAATCCTAGATGGCCAGAGGTCACATCGTTGTGCATGGCTCTCAGTATGTCCGTTCGCAGACTCTGCGGCACCACCAGAAGGAAGCGTGCGCCTTTAACCGAATAATTGGTCTTGTAAAGCAGGCCGTCACGGACACAAAATCGATCGGTGGCTCCAGGACGCGATGCGGCCACAAATAGAGGTTCCAAACCAATATCATTTTCCTGCTCTGCTTTGAAAGTCATCGAGTCTGGGAATGTAGAAGAAATGGGAGCAAAACAGTCATCAAAATTGTCTTCGTCACACTCCGTCGTCGTCAGAGGAAGGCGGGAGAGACAGTCCGCATCTGCGTGGCGACGCCCGGACTTGTAGGAAATAACGAAGTCGTACTCCTGCAGTCGAAGAGCCCAACGTGCCAGTCGTCCACTCGGGTCACGGAGATTCACCAACCAGCACAACGCGTGGTGGTCAGTAATGATAGTGAACGGGCGTCCGTAGATATAAGGTCGAAATTTGTGGACAGCGAAAACAGCTGCCAAGCATTCTTGCTCGGTCACAGTGTAATTGCGTTCCGCCTTAGTCAAAGAGCGACTAGCATAAGCCACAACGTGTTCAGCTCCTTGATGACGTTGCACAAGTACGGCGCCGATGCCGATGCCACTGGCATCAGCGTGCACTTCCGTAGGTGCGCATGCATCGAAGTGACGCAATATGGGCCCTGATGTTAGTAGAAATTTTAGCTGACGGAACGCGTCGTCGCAAGCCGATGTCCAGTTGAAAGGGACGGCTTTTTGGAGAAGACATGTTAGGGGGTACACCACGTCGGCGAATCTTGGGACGAAGCGCCGAAAATACGAGCACAGGCCCAAGAAACTCCTCAACTCCCGCACTGACTTCGGTGCTTCGAAGGAGCTGACTGCCTCAATCTTCCGTGGATCTGGCCTCACACCGTTTTTGTCGACCAGATGCCCAAGTACTAACGTCTCGGTTTCTCCAAAACGACATTTCTTGGAATTTAGGATCAAGCCGGCTTGTTTGACACAATCCAGAACAAGATTGAGACGGCTGTTATGTTCACTCAATGTGCTGCCAAAAATAACCACATCATCGAGGTAGCACAAACAAATTTCCCATTTAAGTCCTCGGAGGATAGTATCCATGAATCGTTCGAATGTTGCTGGCGCGTTACAAAGGCCGAACGGCATAACGTTAAATTCATAAAGACCGTCTGGTGTCACGAAGGCCGTTTTCTCCTTATCGTCTGGGTGCATGGGTATCTGCCAATACCCCGATCGCAAATCCAGTGATGAAAAGTAGGCAGCGGAATGTAGACAGTCGATGACATCATCAATTCTAGGAAGCGGATACACATCCTTTTTGGTGACCGCATTCAGTTTCCTGTAATCAACGCAAAACCGCCACGATCCATCCTTCTTCTTTACTAAGATTACTGGTGCTGCCCACGGACTAGAAGACTCTTGGACAACACTTTTACGCAGCATGTCTTTCACCTGTTCAGCAATAACTGTCCTCTCTGCTGAAGAAACGCGGTAAGGCTTTTGCCGAATGGGGTGCGCAGATCCGGTGTCAATTCTGTGGCGAGCACGAGAACGCGGGAGTGAAGCCTGCTTGTCGCCTTGTGTGAAATCGAACACAGAAAGATGTGCCCACAAAACTTGTGCGAGAGCGCGGCGCTCATGTGAGGGCAGTGCCTTGTTGATCATTCGTAGGATCTGCTCTTCAGAAATGCTTCTTTGGGGATCGCTAGTATGAGACTGCTCCTCCTCGCTTAGAACTGTAATGGAGCTGTAAGTAATCTCGTCAAATTCAGCAAGCTTCATATCACGCGGGAGAACGGCAGGGACGCAAGAACAATTGAAAGCCCATAAATTGGAGGCGCCATTCACTACTCTCACGACAGAGCGTGGTACAAGTACATCTTTCTTTGCGCAGCTCGACGTAAGTGGCTGGACTTGCGCGTCAAACGATGAAAGGTCGGCAGCAGCGAAATTGACAGGGATACGTGACAGCGACCAAGGCGGTAGCAGCAAATCGTTCGAAACAACACAATAGTTTTTCACTGGTAAGGATGTGTCGGCAAGGGTGGCGAGAAGCGCGCTATTCAAAGTAATTTCGCCTGTGCCACAGTTAACGGATGCACCACAATCCTGAAGAAAGTCAATCCCGAGAATCACATCATGAGTGCATCGCGGTAGTACGAGAAATTCTGTTTTAAGATCTTCTCCTCCGAATAAAACACTTGCAACACAAATACCAAGGGGAACTAGGCACTCTCCGCTGACACCACGAAACGTCACACCATCATTCCACGGGAACATAACTTTCCTACCCAGCCTCTCTTTGAAAGTCACACTCATGACGGAAACGGTAGCACCAGTATCCACTAATGCTGTTGCAGGTATACTATCAATTAACACACGCACTTTGTTCTTCACCATCATAATAGGCAGAGGAGTATTTCGCAGATACACAGACTGTCCGGCGACCTTACCTCCATCGGCCGCGCCGGCTAGTTTCCCGACGGCGGTGGAGACGTAGCACGTCGCCGTGGTGACGGTGAACGGCGTTGGCGACTGGTTGGGGGCGTCAGGCTGCGGTCAGAAGCTGGCGAGCCACTCCTTCTACTATACTGACGGAAGGTATTCCGAGGTGGCGCGCCTGTGGTGTTTGCAGGGTCTATCGGCCAACGGTCGTCATAACTATCACGTCCAAAATTAGGCCAAGTTGGTGGTGGGCCATATGTTGTTGTCTGTCGGCGCCGGCGACAAAAACGAGCAATGTGTCCTGAGGCGCCACAGCTGTAACATACAGGAGATGCGCGACCGACGTTGTATGCCTCGGAGTCAACCCTGGGACGCTGCGAATAATAAACGCGATCTTCCGAATTCCGATTCGTGGTGGTAGCTCGACGAGTTCGTTGATCGTGCGTCATGTCGTCGGGAAAGGTACGTCGGTGCTGTCGCAGCTGATCACCTCGACAGTCTGCAACGCCTGGCATGACAGACAGTGCTGACACAGCAGATGCATGTTCTTGAGGTTGGTTGGAAGCGCAACCAAGCTGTTCGACATCCGCCCCTTTGTTGTGTCGTTCAAGTTCTTCGCGGACAATTTGCCTTATAGTTGCCGCAAGGTCAAATTGAAAGCTGTAGTTGTCGTTTTCGTCAACGCTTGCCACCGTTGTGACATTTGCTAGCCTGCCAAACTTTGGCGTGATACGGCGCAGCTTCAAGGCCTCAAATGTGCGGCAATGCTTGATGAGGTCGGCGACCGAGGCGAGACTCTCCTTTCCGATTAAATAATTGTAAACATCCTCGGCTATGCCTTTGAGAAGGTGTCCAACCTTGTCCTCTTCGGACATTCGAGGATTGACAGTCTTGCAAAGCTTCAGGATCGCCTCTATGTACGTAGTACAGGTCTCACCTGGGACTTGAGCGCGCTGAAGCAATGTCTGCTCCGCCCGCTTCCGTTTCGTGGTGGAATCGCCAAAGCACTCTGTGAGGTGAGTAACGAAGCTGTCCCACGTTGTGAACGTATCTTCATGGTTCTCGAACCACACTAGCGCCGTGTCTGTGAGGAACAGAACCACATTGTCGAGCTGAGTCGTGGAGTTCCAGCCGTTGTACTTGCTCACACGCTTGTAGTGGGTGAGCCATTCCTCCACGTCTTCGCCGAATTTTCCAGAGAAAGGGCGGGGCTCCATCTGATGCATCCAGGCGCCGGTTGTTCGCACTGGAGCTGCCAGAGAAGGCTGTTCGTCGCTGCTGTGGGACATCGGGATCTCAAGCGGTGTTGGAGGTAGTCGAGCGAGGCGTCGGCTCCGGCGTGGCACTTGCTGCAGCAGCTCCGTCGTCTTGGTCGAAGTACCCCGCACCTCCACCACAAAACTGTTACGGTTAATGTTAAACCGGCTTTATTCAAGGGACGAGATGGATGGTAAAGTCAAGATGGCGTCCTGAGGCTGCACCAGCTCACTTCTTCCTCCTCTTCTTCTCGCCCGGCTCATGCCGTAGCAATATGTTCAAAATACTATTAACTGAAGCTGAGACCAGGTTACGGAGCCGCCTTGTAGCCAGTGTATGCAAAGTCAGCCCATCCACAACTAAACAGAGCATTTCAGTGTTTTGCCTGTTTTAGAAAATAGGATAGAGAAGTTCCACTGTGCCTAAAGCTACGGGATAGTTTCCGTAGCATTGCTGCTGTCAAGCAGTTTTCCGCCAGTTTTGATATCAAGCGGATGAGTTATGTTTGTGCGTAATTAATTTTTTACGAATATTTTCACTTCTAGTAAAGTATTCTGCTACTTCCTGTGCTTGCGTAACAGTTCCCTTCCCTTCATTTATTATTGTTTCCTTTCTGTCGTTTTCCGGTCGAATGTAGCCAACCGTGTTCTGCCTATTTTCAATCCCTTCTCTCCCTCCTATAGATTATGATTGATCTGAGTTTAGGAGTTTAATAATGTATACGTTCACTGCGGCGACTCACTCAGCATTCTCGGTTTGATCTAATCTGGTGGCAATCCGATGAACGTGTAATACGTGCCAAAAACAACAATTACACTAGTACCGCCAGTTCATGGAGCTGCGCCCACACACTTGCAGTACAAGGAGCATTCGTCACAAACACTTCATTCGCAACTTCCATCAATAATATCCGCTCAGTAATGATAGTAGCCACAAAAGCGAGATCGTACGCTCCACGGTTCCATATTTCCCAAAATGCTGAACAGCGATGAAAAGAGCAAGCCCCGGGCTCACGTCCGCTTCTCATCGGGGTTATCATATCCGGCCTATATATACGACAAAGTGCTGTTCGCGCAAAACACGAAACCTCAGAGACGGGGGACTCGCTGTTGCGGCCGCTAAGCCCTCTCTTTGTACGCCCCTCGGATGTCTGTAGGAAGGACAGCGGCGGCAGGGGGCGGGGGGGTGGGGGCAGGCAGAAATCCGCGATGACACGGAAGTCCCACTGGTTGGTTCTACGTGTCCTACTTGACTCTGCTCTGGAAAGGTGCCTGCCCTGCAGTGCTAGGCAGAATGTGCGCTCTAGGCTTTGCTCCTGCTTCCGCCTTCGCTTGTTTGTCGATCAATGCACCGAACGGGCTTACACTGGGACAAGCGAATTGGTAGCTCGGCGGCGTGTCCTGGAATACTTGTTTGCGCCGCACTATTGGTGATCAGCCCAGACAAAGCCCGCGTGCCTCTATCGCCCTGCCGAGCGGTTCTAGTCTTCACCTACCAGGGTCTGTTAACGCAAACGTTTTATCTGCGCTTTTCTTTGCTCACCTATTGAAAGCCAATAATTTTTCGTTGTTATTGTGCCTTCCTTTTAATGAAAGCTCAACAGATATGAGAAATTCTCCGGCTGATGCTCTTGAAGACAGCAACGAATATATTGGGCCAGCACGGCAATTACGAATCAGCCAGTATTTAGCTGCATTCCTGGAAAGCAAGAAGTTCCACGCAGAAAAAAATAGCGGCAATAATCCAAGTGATTTCTCGCGCTACGTAATGCAAAGAGCCAAGATACGATATGCATTTAAACTAATTTTAGAGCTCGCAGTTGAATTCGAAAAGCAAGTAACGATTCATAAAACACGAGCGCTCTCGTAGGCAACAAAATGCCTATTTAAATGTTAAGCAGGGTAGAGTGCTGTCTCTGGCTCAAAGCAACAGCAGCATACTCTTTATCTCACACCGATGAAAACTATCTTGTTTTTTGGTTGCCTGCTTGTTGTGCCAACTATTGCGTGTACACATCTACAGGCGTAGAATCAAATAGCCAGTGGTTATGTGGTTTCATTTTTTTGGCTCGAGTGGAAGGGGGCGGTTGAATAGTAGTACAATAATTTACGAATTGTTAGAAGCAAAGTGTTCAAATACTATAAAATTTTATTTGCCATTTATGTGGCATAATATAAAAAGAACAATTGTGTATAGAAAATTAGTTGCCACTACCTTCTTCGTGAGATACTCAACTTTTTTATGTATGGGGCAGCAATGTATTTTTTTAAATTGAATATTCATGCTTGAAATTTAGCACTACGTGTTTCCGTGCAGCTGAATCATCATAATCATAATTATCTTCAGCAAATACTTTCTGCAGGTCAATTGAAACACAAGGCAATCGTCGGCTGCCTATGTCTTACGCCAGATGACCACATCCAAAGATTGTAAATTCCCTAAATTTATTCGACCACATAGTCCTCGGTTGTCGTTCACTGCGCTTCCGTACTTTCGGCACCTTTTCTGTAATTGAATAGACCTCCAGTGATCTGCCCTAGGCGCGCTCTACTCTTATCACAGTAACGCTTAAGTTGACCTTTAGTTGCAAGTAACCTGTAACGTCAAGGCTACTAGGTTACTAAAACAACTTGATATTTGTGTTTTTTTTAATCTCCGCCGCAGCTATAGGTTGCATGTGTCGAAGCAGCTATTTTAAAAGTTACTGAAACGCCAAATGTTTCGTAACCTGTACATTGTAACTTATCAAAAAGTAATTCGTGACTCAGGGGACCGATTTATAGGATTGGAAGTTTGTTGATTATTGTGTCGTTTTACTATCCTGCTATTGTTTTCAGCCAGGACTACCACGTAAGATATGGTACGCGACCGCGGGACGGAGGCAGCTTGGACTAAATTAAAAATTTATTGATGACTATCGGAATGTTAGGTTTCGGAATGTAACAAAAACGTACAGATATTGCACGAGCGCATGCTCAAGTCAACGAACAGCAAGTGTGTAGTTAATGATCTATACTGTATACATAACATTATAAGGTAAAAGCAAGCCACAGAAGCAATGAGCATACATAGGAAAATATTGTGGCGAATACTAAACAAGGATCTATAAAAATAAAAATAAAATAAACAATAAAAAAAAACGCGGATCTACATCTACAACCTCCAGGAAGGAGATGCGATCGTCTCAACGATATCGGAGCTATTCAACCTTGTCTAACACGTACTGATGCTTTTCGTTTCTCCTTTTTTCCTGACATGATTGAAATGTGGAACAGATTGCTTAATGCAGTTGTGAGCAACGAGGGCTCTGCCGAATTTTAAAACGGGTTAGATACTTTCTTTTGCGAGGATGCATACTAAATTTTTGCTACGAGCATTTTTGTTGACTTTTCTTTGTATAACTACTGTTCTTTGCTCCTTTTTTTTCTCGGTGTTGCTGTTGACTACCAAGAGCGACAGTGAATTTGTATGTGACAGAGAATGGAAATTATGTATCATGTATTCTTGACACGTCACCCTCACTGTAATGACCCCAAGCACGGGGTTTAGAATATCGAATAAATAAATAAATAAAATTTTGTACATGGTTCCTCCGTCCATCCATAAAACTTCCCTGCAGTGCACTGACGTAACTCCTTGAGCGACGCTCTCAAAAAATGGTATATCGAAAGATCAGCCGAAGTGCAAGAGCTTTCCTTGAGCTACCGTTGAAAGCATACTTTTTTCTGATAACATATGCTTCTACGACACTTAGTTGTAGTTGCCAGTATGTACATTAAATGCATACATATTTAGGAGAGTATCCTACTGACTATGGTAAGTGAAAGTTGTTGAAATGTGGCCTACCTTTCGAAATAGAATTTTTATAAAGTGCTGCTCCGTGAGTTAGGCTAGTGCACTGCGGTGAAGTTTAACGGATGGCCGAAGACTTAGTTGTCATATATTCTTGGGCATGCGCAGATGGACGCGCGGGTAAGGAGTTGTAATACTGTATGTTTATACGATAGGCTGCAATGCAAAAAGACTACGTGCACCTATACAAAAGGTTACTATATACCTTTGAATCTATAGGTGCACGAAATTGTGAGAAGATACCCCTAAAGGTGCGCAAATATTCCCCTTTATTAAAGGTTTCTTCAGGAATGGTTACCATGTAACTTTTATGTATAAGTGTAGAAATTTGTGAGAATATGTTTCCTTATTAAACGTTGCAGTACTAAGAGCGTAGTGTCACCTACAATACAATTTATGCTCGCTTGCTCACTAGTGCAGGTCTATCTTGCTCACAGTGCAGGTCACTAGTGCACGTCTATCTGTTTCCTTAAGCTTAACTGCGCCTATGATTTTTTTTATTCCATTGCTTGTTGTGCCCTAGTGCTTAAGTGCAATAATATCTTAATTGATTAGTTGTATTCAGTTCAGCATATGGGCTTAAAGATTCCTGGTTCAAAGCTGTTTGGCCAGAGGCTTATGGATTGGGCACGGCGAGTGGGCACGGCGAAAGCGCTGCGGGCAAGGTGCTCAAAATGCTACGTCTTTTCCTGGTGCAGGTCCTGCTGCTGTCAAGTACGGATGCATCTTCGCAGACTATCGCCGAGCTTCATCAAGTTTCAATAGAAGAAGTCGTCACCAAAGATAGCACATCTGGCAGCGCCGTCACTGTGGGGACGCCACAGGTACATGGACATCGGACGTCATCGACCGTGACGTCATCAGCCCTTGACCCTATAAATTCGGCACCACACCCGTCCGTCTTCAGTGGGCACGGCGAAAGCGCTGCGGGCAAGGCAAGGTCGATTCAAATAGGTCGCGAAGCTTCGGGCGAAAAGCGGTTCAGTACAGATTGTCACCGACATCAGCATGGGGGGTTATGGGAGCAGCGATTGAAGCGCGACTATGTTTGGAGGGAACAAACATTGGGAAAGAAAAACGCGTTTTTTAATTCAAAAGAGACACAGTTCGATTCATTCAACGAAAATAAAATTCCTAGTCATTTTTATATATTCGTGACGAGTTAAGAAAATACAAGTTTAATTTTATTATTATTAATAAATGCATTTCTTTTCAGCCCCCATCGCTACAGGGGGCGTTGACGCCACTATCACTCGCAATGCAATGCACGTCTTGAAATGGGCAGAAAGGCGCACTCGTAAAGTTCACCTGTTGAAATACGCCCCCCTCACAGTTTGTGCTTTCTTGCTTGTCGAAGTTTGTCTGAATTTGGTGACGCGGGTAGCTTCATCGCTTCTTAATCTGTTCAGTTAAAAGGAGTGGGTTACGACCGCCAGATAATTGTGTAGTTGTTTTCGTGAGACTGCGCTGGCCGACGGGCTTGGCGTCCGACAATAGGATCAGCACTCTACACCTAAAGCTTTCGTCCAAAGAAAGTATGTTCTGTGCAGGGATGTGATTTCGACAACCGTACGGCTGGCCTCTTCCTGCATCGCTTTCCATGCTGAAAGCTCGAAACGCCCATCAAGCCGAATGGCGGGGCATTTGAATATATAGCTCCAAAGGAAGGACAACAAAACAAATTTCGCGCCTTCGAAAACAAAATGACGTCAGTTCTGCTTTTAACGGACATGGCGTCACATTATTTTTTCTTCCGCCGGAAGTGTTCCCACCACATACAGATGGCGCTAAGCCCCATGAACCGCCGATGGACCGCCATGTCTTGAACGTATGGGCTCCTATGGAAGCTTCGCTACCAGGTATATTTACCTTGGGCAAGGTGCTCAAAGTGCTACGTCTTTTCCTGGTACAGGTTAGTTATGTGTGCACCATACGATCTGACGGTAGGTTTCTTGTTCTCCTGCCATGCCCACGCACATGTCTAGGCTGTTCCTATAGCTGTTATTGCTCACGTATGCTGCTTGTTTGTGGAGATATAGAAATGAATCCAAGCCCAACAGTTGATGAAATGTTTCAGACACTCATTGAGGGACCGAAAGACATTAGGTCTCGTTTAGAGGCAACAGAAAGGGCGCTGGGGAACTTTGGTGATCGCTTGAATAACATAGAGGCAAACATAAAAGATCTGCAGATGAAAACAGATGGGATTGACAACATAAGCATATCTTTGAATGGTGTGCAGGATGCACTTACACGGCATCAGGCCAGACTCGAAGATTTAGAAGATAGAAGTCGGAGGTCAATAATTGTTTTTGGCGTAAAGGAAGATCCTATTGAATCAAAGTCCGACTTGCGCAGAAAAGTTATCGATGATCTCTTTTCTGCTAAATTGAGAGTGCAGTGTTCATCTGTAGCTGGAGTCCATAGACTGGGTAAAAGTTCGTCTAATCGCCCTGTCATAATCTACTTTCAGGACTGCAGGGAAAAGGAAGCAGTCTGGAGCAATGTATCTAAACTAAAGAGAAAAAAACATTAGAATCGATAATGACTACTGCGCGGAAACGTAGTGCAAACGAAAGCATATTTGGCAAAGTGCAAAACTTGAAACAAAGGCTGGAAGTAAGGTTTCCTTGGTTTATCGAAGTTGAAGATCGATGGGCTGTACTATAAATGGCATGCCGCTCTAAACTCTAGAACATTGATAGAGCGCAACACCAGATCCTTATCTGAAAGCTAATGGCCAGATACGTCCGATGTGCGGTTAGTTTCCTTCAATGCAAGGAGCATTGTGAACAAAAAGGATAAATTGGAAGATTGTTTGCTCTCTTTGGATCCACACGTGTGTGTCATAACTGAAACCTGGCTACACGACCAAGTCACTGACGATGACATAGCCCCACCAGGTTATCAGTTATATCGGCGGGAACGAGGATCTAGAGGGGGTGGTGTTGCTGTGGTTGTTAAATCCTTTGTCTATGGTGACGTAGAAAGCCAGATTGCTGAGCATGAAAGCCTTTTTTTGAAAATCAAAGTGAAGGAAACGGCGTTTCATTTATGTGCAGTTTATCGTGCTCCAGACGCTGATGAAGTTTTTTGAGTAAATTGTATGATCGCTTGTTGTTGTTGTTACGAAATAAGAATGTGATTGTAACGGGTGACTTTAATTTACCTTTAATAAATTGGAACACTCTGCCTTTTGGATTATTGCATACGAGCGATAGAATTCTTGATGTTATGCTTGCTCTTGGTCTTGACCAAATAGTTACTGAACGTACTCGCGGAACATCAATTCTTGACCTGCTATTCATTAGTGAAGGATTTAGAGAAGCAACTGTTACAACTATTTGCATAACAATTAACTTATGGTCATAGCATATCTGACCATAAGTTAATTTCTTTTTCCTGGAAGGTTAATAAATAAAGAAGAAAACAGATGCGCTTGATGTCGCTACAGTTAAGGAATTTAGTAGAGCTGACGATGTGGCGATTACTGACTATATTGAAGAAAATGTTGGGATTACATGCGATGATGTGGAAAGTTCTGGGTAATTGTTCGCTAATGTGCTTAGGCATTGCATTAAAAAATACGTTCCAAACAGAAAAATACTTAAAAAGCGGGAACATCCATGGATTACTCGTGAAATTATACACATTAGGCGTAGACTTAAGAGATATCGTAACAAGCAGGAGACGTCAACGCCACTGTTTGTAGAAATCAAACGTGACCTATTATCAAAAGTGAGCTGCGCAGGTACTAAATATTTCACACACACATTAGCAGAGTTTCTAAAGACTGATCCGCAGAAATTTTGGCAGCACTTGAGTAAACCCAAAGATGCACTTACTAGAATAAAAGTTAGGGACACGATTATCACTGATGCTGCCGAAATAGCTGAGAATTTTAATCAGTATTTCTACGAGGTGTTTTCAGAATTAGATGAATATGAAATAAAAGCAGTGGCTGCACCAGAGGATGGCATCGAAGTAACTCGTGAGGGTGTCCTGGCGATGCTCTTGAAACTGGACACTAAAAAATCCGCTGGACCCGATGGTCTTCCGAATGTATTTTTGAGGCGTTACGCAGAACAAATATCAGGTTGCCTCGCAGACATCTTTAAACTCTCATTAGCAAATGGAAAAATTCCTTCAGATTGGAAAATAGCACGTGTGGTTCCAGTATACAAAAAAGGTGATCGATGGTCAGTTTCAAATTATCGGCCTGTTTCCATAACATGCAGTTGCTGTAAGATGTTGGAGCATATTGTAGCCGGTTACGTGCGAAAGTTCCTGAGCGATCAGAATCTTTTGCCTGATAATCAGCATGGGTTTAAGCAGGGGTTATCCACAGTTACTCAGACTGTTTTTGTCTGTACATGAATTCGCGTGGGTGCTTGATATGTCCGGGCAAACGGACGTGCTTTTCTTTGATTTTAGCAAGGCCTTCGATAAGGTGCCACACGCAAACTTCTCTATAAGATGGAATGTATGGGTATACCATTTTGATCAATCGATGGATTCAAGCCTACCTTACAGACAGACGGCAATATGCGGAAATTATTAACACCGCTTCTAGTGTTGTTAATGTTCATTCAGGAGTTCCTCAGGGAAGTGTGCTGGGACCAATGTTGTTTTTAATATATGTAAATGATTTAGTTAGGGTTGTTCCTGAAGATGCCTCTGTTAAGTTATTCGCAGACGACTGTGTTGTGTTTAAACAAATCTCATCAGAACATGACCACAGCTCTGTACAAAAAGCAGTTTTTGGCATTGAAGAATGGTGTCTGAAATGGGCTATGGAACTTAATAGTGAGAAAACTGTTCTCTTACGTATAACTAGAAAAAAGTCTCCCAGTTTGCTTCCTTACTTTCTTCGCGGCAACAAGACTTTGGAAGTTGAGAAATATAAATATTTAGGTATAATACTTGACAATTAGTTAAAATGATCGGCTCACATTACTAATATTTCTACAGGTGCATTTCGAAAGCTATGGGTTTTACGAAGAAAGCTAAAAACTGCCCCTACACACATAAAAAAATTGGCTTACGAAACTTGTGTGCGGTCTTTACTTGAATATGCTTCAGTAGTGTGGGACCCATACACGAAAAAACATATAATAATCCTTGAAAAAGTCAATAGGAAAGCGGTTAGGTTTATATACGGAAAATACAAAAGGGAGGACTCTCCCTCGCAGTTATAGATCTCAAATAACATTCATACACTAGAAACCCGCAGTAAGATTAATAGATTGATATTCTTGTTCAATAATTTAACAGAAAAAAATAAGCTCCAGCTTCCAGAGTGCATTAAGGGTCCTCTAGTGAGAAGGACTCGGAGCGTTCATGAGCATTCACTTGCTCCCATCTTCGCCAAAACTAACAGCTTTAAATACAGTTTTTATTCCTAGAACACTTCAAGATTGGAATTCGTTGCCGGCGTCTGTTTTTCCCTCGCAAAATTTTTCTGATGCGTTACATCGCCTACTTACCTGATAATATCTGTGTTTTGTATCTCGTGCTGCTAATATTGTATAAATTTTATTATTTTGGTTTATTCTTTTCGTATCCCCGTGCTGCTAATATTGTACAATATTATTTTTTGTTTGGGCTTTTGATATACGTGTGCTGCTAATATTGTATAAATTTTCTTGGTTATGTAACAATGAAAATTCATCCCTGCTTGGGCCAAGCTATGGCCTGCAGTATTCTGAAATAAATAAATAAATAAATAAGAACTTTTTTTGGAGGAAGCAGAGAGGCTTACGAAATTTTTTGTCGAGGAAGCACGATGTTTTCTTTATTTAAATACTATTTATTTATACAATTTCGTAGAGTTGTGTCTATTTTAAAATTAGACTAGAGCGTCTTACATGTAAAAATCCCAATCTGATCGTGAGGTACACTGTAGTGGAGGACTCCGGAAATTTGGACTACCTGGGGCTCATTAACGTGCTTCTTAATCAATGTACGCGACTGTTTTCACCTTTCTCCCCCATCGAAATGCGGCCGCCATGGCGGGGATTCGATCCCGCAACGTCGTGCTCAGCAGCTGCCCTTATTTTTCTTTCCTTTCTGTGTAGTCTCGGTGACGTCTATTTTAAGTCTGTGCAATAAGCTTCTTGATGTGTTTGTGTTCGATGTTTGATGTTATTTAATGTTTTCATCACTCAGCTGGATGTCGTGCACACAGCTACAGGCCTGACTTAGGGGCAGCGTGAACTTGAAACAACCTTGAAAATAAAGTTTCCTTAAATTATTTTTGAAGCGCAGTTTTACAGTAAGTGAGTGCTTTACTTGCTCGTAATGTAGTCGATTTTAGTCACGGAATCATGGATATCTGAGACTTCATTAGTGATATTGAAGGTGCCGGTCCTAGCTGGGCTCTGTTTAACTAGAAAGCCAAAACGTTTCCACAGGTGACGTCATGAGCAAAATGATACTGTGCTATCTACGAGATATGAGCGGAATGGCTTTACTCTGTACACTTGCATTGCCTATATATGTGGAACTTTGCCGACGTTCATGGTTTAAGTTACTCTACAAAAAGCTTTGCTGCTTTGTGGCAGTGACGTCATTGTCAGAGACGCGTTCAATGTTTATGACGTTGTTTCCCACCAACCTACTTATTCTTGGCGCATCCTCCATTTGAGGACGTGGCCTATGCTTCACGCTCACTTTCATCGTTATTAGGTGCACCTATATTGTGCTGTCGGTGTCGCTTCCATGAGCATGACGACTGTTACGTTTCGCCTCCGACGTGCCGTATAGCCGGCGCGGATGCAACGGACGCCGGGGCTTCGTTCACAGCGGCGGACATTTTGGCCAGTTCAGTGCTGCCCCAACGCTTCCTGCCAAGCGCGTCGAGGCATCTTTCAATGCCACATGTCTTCGTGTGTGTGCGTGTGTGTGCGTGTGTGTGTGTGCGTGTGCGTGTGTGTGTGTGTGTGTGTGCGTGCGTGCGTGCGTGCGTGTGTGTGTGTGTGCGTGTGTGTGTGTGTGCGTGTGTGTGTGTGTGTGTGTGTGTGTGTGTGTGTGTGTGTGTGTGTGTGTGTGTGTGTGTGTGTGTGTGTGTGTGTGTGTGTGTGTGTGTGTGTGTGTGTGTGTGTGTGTGTACACGCTTGTCAAAGCGCGGCAGCCGGGGAGAGGAGCTCCCCAACTGTGAAGCGAGGAGGTCTGACCGGCTCCGGCCCGGCGGATACGTCACTTCTTGTCACAACGTGTCCGGGCGCTGCCGTCACGGGCGCCTCTCGCGAGCCGTTCCTTCTTGCCCTCGCCTTCGAGAGTATAAAAGCAGCTGCCCCCGGACGCCAAGAGAGAGGCTTCGATTTCTTCCGTCGAGTAACGTGGTCTCCCGTTTCTCCACTTCGGTCGACTTGACTGGCCGCTCTTATGCGATGCTAGAATAAACAATTTGTTCTGTAAGCAGTCGACTCATCCTTTTCCAGGACCTTCGAATGCTTCCAGCTGTGCCCCAGGCCGCCAGGCCAACGCTACCCTTGGGGCTTGCGACCCAGATGCAACAACTGGTTGCCAGCGGTGAGATCGCACAACGGAGGCCAGCAGCGAAGATATGCGGTTGACTGTATGCTGAGCAGCACAACGACCATCCGGGAGCAGTGCAACGAGCCCTGTGTTATGACTGGTTGCCTGCAGCGGAACGACTGCGCTGAATTCCTGGCTGCGAGGTTGGGTGAGTGCGGGACTTTCTTCTTGTGAGTTTTGCCAGGCTTTTGTTAGTGTTAGAAACAGAGCTGGTAATTGTGGTTGTCGTTGCTGCCGGGTTAGCTTGCGGCAAGACAATAGTAGGCAGTAGAGAAAGCAGCATTAAGAACAGCCATGGATTGAAAGTTGTTGCGCAAACCGAAATTGCTGGAGCTTGCAAGAGAGTTAGGTCTGGATGTCTCAGACATACTCAGAAAACCAGAACTGCTAATGGCTATTCTTGAGTTAGAAGCTGAGGATGACGAGCTGTCGGAAGGCCTTGAGACCATTGAGGAGAGGGAGACGGCAAAAAGACAGGAGCGCGAACGTAACGAGCAAGAAGAGAAAGACGAGCGCGAATGTAAAGAGCAAAAAGCGAAAGACGAGCGCAAACGTAAAGAGCAAAAAGAGAAAGAAAAAGAGGAGCGCGACCGCCAACACGCTTTGGGAATGAAGCGTCTCGAGGTAGAGATGGAACGCGCTCGTAATGGAAGTCAGGCACACGGTGCAGGAGAACGAGTATTCTTCAAAATGACTGACCTCATGCGGCCGTTTGAGCTTGGAGAGGACATTGGTTTGTTCCTGGTTAACTTTGAGCGAACGTGCCAGAAGCAGGGGTTCTCTCGGGAAACGTGGCCACAGCGCTTGCTCACTTTGTTACCCGGCGAGGCGGCCGACGTAGTCGCTCGCTTGAAGAGAGAGGAGGCAGAGGATTTCGACCAAGCGAAATCGAGTCTGCTAAAAAGTACAGGCTGTCAGCGGAGGCGTTCCGTTGGAAGTTTCGGAAAAATGAGAAAGGCAGAAGTGAGTCATATACAGAGTTTGCCTACAGGTTTATGTCAAACATGCAGGAGTGGCTCAAAGAAGAGAAAGCGTTTGGTGACCACGAGAAAATTCTGCAGTGTTTCGGGCTAGAACAGTTTTATAGTCGGTTACCTGAGAACGTGCGGTACTAGGTATTGGATAGGCCATACGTTAGTACGGTGGCTAAAGCCGCCGAGCTAGCCGAGGAGTTTGTGACGCGTCGGGCTCGCGGAGCTAAGGACGGTCAAAAGGGTGAATTTGGCTCCAAGTTTGAGAGGCCGAAGTTCATGCCCATGAGAGCAAGGGGGACACACGTAGTGCGGATGCGAGTGAAAGCAGTCTGACCGAACGTAAGGAGACGGCGGCAGCCGAAGCCGAACGCCGAAAGCCGTTCGAGAATAGGCAAGCGCGCGTGTGTTATACGTTCCAGAAGCCGGGTCACTTTTCGGCGCAGTGTCCAGAAACAAAAACAAAAGTCGTGTTTTTGTCATTATGTAGCACTGACGAGAACATGAAGCTTCTCAAACCTTACATGCGAGACCTCCTCTTGAACGGGAAAGAGTGCCGAGTGCTTCGTGATTCCGCAGCTACAATGGATGTAGTTCACCCCTCTTACGTAGAACGCGATATGTTCACGGGCGAGTGCGCATGGATCAAGCAAGCCGTGGAAGCTCATAGGGTGTGTCTGCCCGTAGCAAAAGTGCTTATTGAAGGACTTTTCGGAGCACTTGAGACGGAGGCCACAGTGTCATCTATGCTGCCGCCCCAGTACCCGTACCTATTTTCGAACAGGTCCGATCACCTACTGCGCGAGAAGGGGCTTTTGTTTGGTGAGGTTAGCGTTCAGGCCTTGACCAGATCGAGAGTTCGGGAGCTCGCTGCAAAGGTGGTAGTTGCTGGGCCGACGTTGTTGAACAATGAGAAAGGTTCGGAGGCGCAGCAAGCTGATATTCAGAGCACGCCCGAGCTGAATAAAATTAAGCCTGTGGCGTGGAAGGCACCAGATACTGGAGAGGAAATGCCCGACACGGGAAAGTTAGAAAAGCTATCTGCAGATTTGCTCATCGTGCCTACGTCAGATGGACTTAATAGGTTGCTAAAAGTCAGCCGATCAGCTTTGATAGCCGAGCAGAAAAGGGATGGCAGCCTAGAAAACATGCGCTGCAATGTCAAGGAAGGTATCGCCAAGAAAAATGCTCGTTTTGCGGAAAGAAGTAGGGTCCTGTACCGGAAATATCTAGACCGCAGGGGAGTAGAGTTCAATCAGCTGATCGTGCCTCAGTGCTACCGTCAGGTTGTGTTGCGCTTGTCGCATGGAGGTTCGTGGTCCGGACGCCTAGGAGTTAAGAAGACTAACGACCGTCTTTTGCAAGAGTACTATTCCCCAGGGTGTTTTCCTGACGCAGAACACTTTGTGAGGACATGTGACACCTGTCAGCGGGTGGGAAAACCAGGGGACAAATCGAGGGCGCCGTTGAAGATGGTACCTATCATTACGGAGCCTTTTAGACGGCTCGTTATTGATACACTAGGACCTCTGCCGGTAACATCCACGGGGTACAGACACATTTTGATTGTGACCTGCCCAGCGACAAAGTTCCCTGAAGCAGTGCCGCTTAAAGAACTCAGCTCGGTTGAGATAGTCAATGCACTACTGTCCATATTTGCGCGAGTTGGTTTTCCTGCGGAAATCCAGTCAGATCAGGGCACAGTGTTTACTAGCGCTTTGACGACAGCCTTTCTCGAAAGGTGCGGGGTAAAGCTGTTACACAGCTCAGTGTACCACCCACAGTCGAATTCTGTTGAGAAGCTCCACTACGTCATGAAGCGCGTGTTGAGAGCATTGTGTTTTGAACAACAAACTGACTGAGAGCTGTGTCTGCCTGGGGTGATGTTTGCATTAAGGACCGCGCCGCATGCGGCTACAGGGTATTCGCCAGCTGAGCTGGTGTACGGTCGCTCACTGCGGTCTCCGCTTCGCATGCTTCGAGACGGATCACTGCCCTCTCCAATGGCTGCAGACCATCTCTTCCAAAAATGGCCGCCTCTTGCGCTGGAGCCTCGCTTTGCAACAATATTCCTTTGAGGTGCGTTACAAAAAGGGAAGTCTCAACGGTAACGCCGATGGCTTAAGTCGAGGCCCCTAACGTAGGAATCAGCCTCAAAGTTGTTTGTTACTGATGTTTTTCTTCCTGAGGCAAGATTTTTAACATATTGCTTTTGTTTAGTGTTTCAAAGTCAGGACGGGCTTTCTAGTGCAATTTTCCAATTTGTGGACGCGTTCTGAGTGCTGCTAGACTACTGTAAGGAACTAGGCAGTAGTATAAAAGGGAAAAGAGCCTAGCATGGCTTAGTGAGGGTTGTGTCGTGTTTGCTGACTGAGCGGTTGAGTTTCGGCGTAGTTCTAACGCTTGCTGGGAACGAGAAAAAATATGGCAACTCTCCCGAAGTCACTTTGCAGTGTCCTGTGTGAACCTGAACTTGAGAACGAGGCCTTGTCCGTGCGCTGCGCTCAAGAAACGCCGAGGGACGACCGAATTAGGTTACGAGCATCATCGAGCCACATCCCTTCGGACAGCGGATGCAGTCGCCTGACCATCGGGATCTCCTTCTCCTGGCGGGGCGGTCTGTTACGTTTCGCCTCCGACGTGCGGTATAGCCAGCGCGGATGCAGCGGACGCCGGGGCTTCGTTCACAGCGGCGGACATTTTGGCCAGTTCAGCGCTGCCGCAACGCTTCCTGCTAAGCGCGTCCAGGCATGTTTCAATGCCACGTGTCTTCGTGTGTGTGTATGTGGGCGTGTGTGTGTGTGTGTGTGTGTGTGTGCGCGCGCGTGTGTGCGTGTGTGTGCGTGTGTGTGCGCGTGTGTGCGTGTGTGTGCGCGTGTGTGTGTGTGCGTGTGTGTTTGCGTGTGCGTTTGTGTGTGCGTGTGTGTGTGCGTGTGTGTGTGCGTGTGTGTGCGCGTGTGTGTGTGCGTGTGTGTGTGCGCGTGTGCGTGTACGTGCGTGTGCGTGTGCGTGTGTACGTGCGCGTGTGTGTGCGTGTGCGTGTACGTGCGTGCGCGTGTGCGTGTACGTGTACGTGCGTGTGCGCGTGCGTGTGCGTGTGCGTGTACGTGTGCGTGTACGTGTACGTGTGCGTGTGCGTGTGCGTGTACGTGTACGTGCGTGTGCGTGCGCGTGTGCGTGTGCGTGCGTGTGGGCATGTTGGTGCCCACGCTTGTCAAAGCGCGGCAGCCGGGGAGAGGAGCTCCCCAACTGTGCAGCCAGGAGGTCTGACCGGCGCCGGCCCGGCGGATACGTCACTTCTTGTCACAACGTGTCCGGGCGCCGCCATCACGGGCGCCTTTCGCGAGCCGTTCCTTCTTGCCCTCGCCTCCGAGAGTATAAAAGCAGCTGCCCCCGGACGCCAAGAGAGGCTTCGATTTCTTCCGTGAAGTAACGTGGTCTCCCTTCTCTCCACTTCGGTCGACCTGAGCGAGCGCTCTTTTGCGATGCTAGAACAAACAAGTTGTTCTGTTAGCAGTCAACTCATCCTTTGCCAGGACCTTCGAATGCTTCCAGCTGTGCCCCAGGCCGCCAGGCCAACGCTACCCTTGGGTCTGGCGACCCAGATGCAACACGACCTAGAACACATTTTATTTCATTTATGGTACCCTCAGGGCTGAATAGTTACATAGGGGAGTGGTTTCTTCAATGAACACATAAGACAAGATGAATACATTACAACAGGTATGAAATAATGGAAAAATCTGGAAAAAGCTTAAGCTTCACCTTTAATAGTGGGACGCGATAGCTTTCACAGATCCCTGACTGCTTCACACGCTTCCCGGCAACGGCAGCTTATGTAACAGTAATGTTTACCAGGAAACACTGGCGGCGAACTCTGTGCACAAAGGCGAGCTTTCTGATAGAAACGCCGCCTCGGGTTTGGGACGCGATGCACCGGAGGCGAGCACCATCTGGATGTGTTGAAAGGAACTGAGAGAGAGAGAGAGAGAGAAAGAAAGAACTTTATTGAGCCGAGCTCGGCATCTTCTTAGGCGCCGTCGATGGAAGTGGTTCCCTCTTCACGGGACCCATATGCTTCCCTAACCGCCTGGCCCCTGGAGATCAGGACGAGATGGTCTTCCAGGGCGGTGCTTGTTGGCTAGGTCTCCCGTCGCTCGGTAACAGTGGATGAGGGATGGGGTAGGGTAGTGGGGCCGGTAAGAGTTGGGGGGATTGCCGTGATGAAATCGCATACTCCAATGACGTGTTGGAGCGTTCCTAACTGAGTTTTGCAGAAATTACAATCCTTATCGTACCTTTCCGGGTACATCTTGTTTTGAAGATAAAAGTGCGGGAAGGATCCTGCCTGTATGTGCCTGTAGTTCGCTTGCTCTTCTCTGCTAAGCGATTTGTGAGGATCGGGGTAACTGCTCCTCCGTCTTATAATGGTTCGTAATGTCTCTATAACTAATTATTGACTGTGGCTCACCTTCCTATACCCGGTGTTTCATCTCTCGGGTGAACTGGTGGGCAAGTTCGTTGCCCTCCAGCCCAGAGTGAGCCGGTGTCCATGTCAACTCAACTTTCCTTTCAGGTACGTCGCGTTGACTTTTCAGAATATCTAGTGCTGTAAGAGTTGTTATACGCCTTTTGTGAGTCAGTGACAATTCTTCCCACCATGGGCTGCGTGAGTGCTAGCGCTATCGCGGCCTCTTCTCTCACCTCCGGAAAAGACGTCTTGATGGAAGCACAGGTTACGAGCACATCCCGCGTCGTAACTGCCAGCCTGGCTTTCGATGAAAACTTGGGTAACGAAGCGTCTGTGAAGAGAGTGACCCTCTCTTCCTCTTCTACTATTTGGCCCAAAGTCTCCGTCAAGGCCGCTATACGAGCCACACCGCAGCCGTCGTTACGATCCGACCTTATATTTCTAGGCAGTGGCTTACTGCGGATTTTATGCGCCCACAACCTGGGTAATGGCCCCGTTTCCTTTTGCTCTGCCTTATAGCAGCCCAACTTGGCAAGAACGTGACGTCCCGCCGACGTTTGACTGAGTCGAACTATTTGACTATACAGATGAGCTTCTATTAACTCTTCGACAACGTTGTGCTTGGCCATGCCGAGAAACTTGTCGGTCGAAGAATGCTTCGGACTGCCCAGCGCCATCTTGGTTGCCTTGCGTATAATGACGTTCGACTGGTCCCTGTCTTTCTTTAGTAACTTGATGTACGGCGCCATGTAAACGATGCGCGACGTCACGAAAGCCTGGACGAGCGTCAGTGCATCGTGCTCCTTCAATCCCCTTTGTCTGTTTGTGACTCTTTCAATCATGTTCGAAATTTGTGCCCTTGAAACCTTGATTTTGTCGATCGACGCCCCCGCCTTGCCATTGTTGTGGAAGATGACACCCAGGATACGTGCTGGCGTGGTTGGCGTTATGGTCGTCCCGTCGATGGTGATGAGGACGTTCTCTTGGTCTCGTTTCTTTCTTCTTGGCTTGATAACGAGTAACTCTGACTTCTGTGGCGAGCAACTGAGGCCGCACGATTTAGCGAACTCGTGCGCGGTCTTTGCCATTCTCTGAAGGGTCTTCTCCATCCAACTCTCTGACCCTGCCCTCGACGTCCACACAGTGATATCGTTTTCATAGAGAGCGTGATCTAAGCCTTCTATGTCTTGAAGCAAAGCCGGGAGAGGGAGGAGTGCCAGGTTGAAGAGAAGCGGCGAAAGACCCGATCCTTGCGGGGTTCCTCTGTCTCCCAGGGTTATCGGTTTCGACTTCTCCTCTCCAATTTTGATCGTTGCCGTTCTAGTGCTTAAGAAATCCTGCACATATTTGAATGTTCGCTTTCCGCATCCCGTTTGGCGCAGGTTACGGAGAATACTTTCGTGTGTGACGTTATCGAAGGCCACTTCGAAATTGAGCGCCAGGATAGGTATTCGCGTTGGGGTCTTCGCTTGCTTGATAACCAGCTCGTGTAGTTGCACCAAAACGTCTTGCATGCTCAGGTGCCTCCGCAATACGTACACAGTCGGTGGCATCTGATCAGGGACGTCCAAATGTCTCTGTTGTCTCTTGAACACCATAAGCTCGACCACCTTCCCTACACACGACGTAAGGGAGATGGGGCGTAGATTGTCGACGTGGGGTGGTGTCCCCGGCTTGAGAATGAAATGCACCTCCGCTTCTTTCCATTCCTTTGGTAACGAACCCTACTCCCAGGACGCGCTGGCGATGTTTAGCAGTTCAGCTCGGCTTTTGTCGTTCATATTTTTTAGCATCTTGTATGTAACGCCGTCAATTCCCGGTGCGCTGCCTTGATTACTTTCATCAATAGCCGCAACCAGCTCCAGTTCGGTGAAGGCTTCGTCCATCTCGACGTTGCTATCTACTTCATAATAGGGAGTCGGGTTACCGCCCTTCCCGGTCTTGAGGTATTTACTTGTGAGTTCACGAATAAGCTTCTCCACGTCCCCGTCGTAACTGTTGATCGTTCTAGTGAGGTCTCGAGCGCATGCGCTCTTGCTTTTTAACGGATCTATGAGGCGCCGCAACAGCTTCCAAGTCTTCTTCGTAGACAGTGTGCCTTGCAGGTTGTCCCACATCTTCATCCAGTTTTCCCTGCATAGTTGTTCCGCATACTTGGTCACTTGCTTGTTGAGCGCGTGTATACGTCTGCGAAGCTTCTTGTTATGTCTTTGCCTCTTCCACCTTCGAGTAAGACCGTGCCTGGCCGCCCACATGTGACTAAGCCTGCTGTCTACGAAGCGAATTTGCGTGGTCGTAGTAATCTTCTGCCTAAATTTCTTTACAAATTCGCGTTGCTTTTCGGCCCACGACTCATACGTCTTGGTGTCTTGGTCCTCGTCCTCGCGTTCACTCTGGGCTTCAACGTAACCGGACCCAGTGTGTATTGTTGGCTTGACCCAGTTTCACCTTGAAGTCGGTCCCCTGAGGGTTACCCAAATTATATTGTGATCCGAGCCAAGATTTTCCCCCATGTTACGCCAAGTTACGTCGAAGTTTCCCCGAACTCACGTCAGATCAGGAGTGGTGTCTCTGACCGTGCTAGTGCCTGTCCTGGTCGGTACGCCCGGTACGTTAACGACCTCCAAGTCGTGATCCTCTATAGCTTTAACCAATTGGTTTCCTCTTTTGGACGAATATTTGTAATCCCACATCGTGTGGGTGGCGTTGAAATCTAGCATTAAAATCGGTCTTGTTCTTGCTTCTTTAATGCAGTCCAATATGGTGCCCTAAAAGTCAATGACCCTGCTGGATGGTCGGCAATAAGCATTCAGGACGAAAATGTTCTTGTCCCCGCCCCCCCCCCTCACTCTTCTGCTGTGAATTTCGATGAGCGTATGTTCGCAGCCTCGCTGAGCGGTCACGTGCTGTGTGGCCGCCACGTTGCTGCGTACCAAGATCGCAGTACCCTTTTCGCTAGGGTCCGTATACTTAATATATCCCGCGAGCTTGGCGCGGCCGTTGGTCTCTTGCAACGCTATGATATCCGGTTTCTGGTCCAATTTTTCAACGTATAGTTGTAACTCCCGTATCTTGTTTCTAATACTCCTACAGTTCCATTGAAATAACGTCGCAGTCTCTTTCTGCTTTCCTTTAGTATTCGTCATTTTCTACTTTTAGAGCGGTAGATTTGCGCACGGAACCAACTTTTCGCGGCCTGACCCGTAGATTAAGTCGCGATGATTTCATCTTGGCAACGCTAAGATGCTCATTTTTCGCATTCAACGTCATGACTCTAACAGAGAGTTCGCTGCATTTGGCCTCCACATTATCCATTCTTACTTTTAGACTATTCACTTGCGCAGGTATTTGAGAAACTTGGCTGGAGATTTGCGTAAGCATGCTCATGACCGACTCCATTGTCGGAGGAATGGGGGCCTCGGCCTTCTCTTCCTCCATGGCAGCAACTGTCGTTTCTGTCTGTGGAGTTTGCGTCACAGACTGCGTCAACGCCGGTGGCGTGATCAGCGCCGGTGGCATGATCAGCTTCACTGCCGGTGGAGCAGCGCTGGTGGTGTCTCTCTTAGGTACTTTCCTTTTAACTGCACTGACGTCATTATCACTGTTCTTTGTTCTACTGAGCGTCTCGATACGCTCCATAATTGCTTTTATCTGATTGCTTTGGCTCTTGATTCGATTCTTCTGCCTCTCTATCATCTACTTGAGTTCCAAACAGTGTCTACACTCGTTGTCTTTGGAAAGGCGGGAGGAGGGGAGGGAAATTGCTATTGTCAAGAGCGACGGGAGACCCCGCTGCCCAGCCCACCTGTTTCTCGGCGCCGTTGATCCGCCGGGTCTTCGACTTGGACCTCGAACGAGATTCTCGCCTGCGAGCGCCAGCTGCCGATGGTGACCTGATATCGCTCGTGCTTCTCTCTCGCCTTGTCTGGGAGCGGCTGCGACGCCCGCCCGGCGCCTGCCACGCTGTCTGCTGCCACGCTGGCCCCTTCGGCTGCTGCCGCTGCTGCTGCATCTGTTCTCGTTGCTGACGTTCCCAACGCCGTTTACGAATGACGTATTGCGTCTTGAATGTCGCTGTACACTCCTTGTACGCGCTGAAGTGGTTGCCCCCGCAGAGGCTACACGAGGGGTTACTGCAAACGTGGCTTTCTTTGGAATTCTTCATGCCTTAACCACCGCACATCTTGTCTTCGGGGTTAGGACAAACGTCCATCCGGTGGCCGAGGCGACCACGCCGGTAGCACAAATCGATCTGCTTGCGATACAGCGAACGCTCGACCAGCGGGTTGCCGTATCTGATGTAGTTCGGGACTTTGTCGCCATCGAATGCGATGACCACTGTCGTCGTCTTGCCGATGCGGTTGGCTTGCATAGCAGTGGGATTATACTCTCGAACGATGTAGTCGTTGATTTCTTTAATAGTGTCCGTCATCGGGACACCCCTGATGACGGACACTATTAACGGTGCCATTGGGGGCGGTCTCGTAGGCGCTGACTTCGTGTGCCGTGCCGTTGATAGTGAGGCTTCTGACTGCCGAGTAGCGGTCTGCGTTCTCTCGTTTAGGCGTACTGATAATGACAATGTTGTGCTGCTTGTTCGGGCAGACCATATCTTGCGTCACCTCCTCGACACTCACGTTCGCAGCCTCGACGATGGCTCGGCTGATCTCGAATCTAGATACTTCCCCAAGGTTCAGACCTCCCCTGGCACGCATAAGGATCTTGATATTGTTACGTAGAAAGACACCGACGAAAAGCTATTTACACGTATATTTACAAGGCGATACGCCGCAGTTGACCAAGCGGCAACAGCCCGTGCTAGCTTCAATCGTCGACTTCGTCTTCTTCCTGCTCGGCTCTTCGTCATTGGAAATACTACCCCGTAGCACTACCCCCGGCGGCAAAAGCGCCGTTCCGGAGCGACTAAAGGCCGGACGCTGAAGCAGTGTAGTAGCTCTTGAGCCTACTGACGTGCACGACATCACTAGACGCCAGAGTAGATGACGAGGTTGAGCTCACAGGAGCAATTTCGTACGTCACAGGCGTCACCTGGCGCAGCACGCGGTAGAGCCCTGTGTATCGCGAAAGGAGCTTTTCGGAAAGTCCGACGTGACGAGAGGGGGACCACAGGAGCACGAGTGCACCAGGTGAAAACTGTACGTCACGGTGGCGGGCGTTGTACTGATGCTGCTGCGTGGTTTGCGAGTCCGTCAGTCGAGCACGGGCAAGCTGGCGTACATGGTCGGCGAGGGCGATGGCGTCGCGCGCACACTCGGTTGTTGAGGTCGCAGCAGGAGGAAGTACCGTGTCAAGGGGCAAGGTCGGTTCGCGACCGTAGAGTAGATAAAATGGAGAAAATCTGGCGGTGTCGTGCCGGGAAGAATTGTAAGCAAAGGTGACGTAAGGAAGGGCAGCGTCCCAGTCGTGGTGGTCCTTCGAAACGTACTTGGACAGCATGTCGGTCAGAGTACGGTTTAACCGCTCTGTCAGGCCATTGGTTTGAGGATGGTATGAGGTAGTCCGCTTGTGTTGAATAGAGCAGGAACGCACAATGTCGGCGATAACTTTCGAGAGGAAGTTACGACCACGGTCAGTAAGCAGCTGTCGCGGGGCGCCATGCACTAAGATAATTTCACGCAAGAGAAAGTGCGCGACGTCAGTGGCGGAACTGGTAGGTAGAGCGCGCGTGATAGCGTATCGGGTGGCGTAATCAGTTGCGACGGCTACCCATTTGTTCCCAGAGGATGACGTGGCAAAGGGACCAAGGAGGTCTAATCCAACACGAAAAAACGGTTCCACAGGGACGGTGATCGGCTGCAGATGACCGGAAGGTAGCACCTGAGGCGTTTTCCGACGCTGGCAGGGATCACAGGCAGCAATATAGCGTCGGACGGAGCGAGCGAGACCAGGCCAATAGAAGCGGCGGCGGACGCGGTCGTACGTGCGGGTTACCCCAAGATGTCCTGCAGTGGGTGCGTCATGCATCTCAAAGAGCACAGTCTGTCGTAGATGTTTTGGCACGACAAGAAGAAGATCAGGGCCATCAGGGAGGAAGTTCCTTCGGTACAGAATGCCGCCCTGGAGGACATATCGGCGAACGGATGCGTCGGTAGGTGTAGAGCGCAGACGCTCGATGAGGACTCGCAGCGACAGGTCTCGGTACTGCTCATCGGCGATGTTAGCGAAGGCAGACACAGAGAAAATACCGTCGGCGGTACTACTGTCGGCGTCGTCAGGCTCGTCTACCGGGTAGCGAGACAGGCAGTCAGCGTCCTTGTGGAGTCGGCCAGATTTGTAGGTGACAGAGAACGAATATTCTTGGAGGCGTAAGGCCCAGCGACCAAGTCTTCCTGAAGGGTCTTTCAATGAGCATAACCAACAAAGCGCGTGATGGTCTTTGATAACGGAAAAGGGTCGGCCATATAAGTATGGGCGGAACTTCGCAACCGCCCAAACTAGGGCCAGACACTCACGCTCAGTGATGGAATAGTTGCGCTCCGCGGGCGAGAGGAGCCTGCTGGCGTAAGCCATAACACGGTCGTGGCCACGCTGGCGTTGTGCCAGTACTGCGCCAATTCTGTGACCGCTGGCATCAGTACGGACTTCGATAGGCGCAGAAGGATCGAAATGGGCCAGAAGGGGAGGCGTTGTGAGAAGATCGATGAGAAGCGAGAATGCAGAGGCCTCGTTATCGCCCCACTGGAAAGGGGCGTCTTTTTTCAAAAGCTCGGTTAGTGGTCGTGCTATGGCCGCGAAATTTTTGACGAAACGGGGGAAGTACGAGCAAAGGCCGATGAAGCTGCGCACATCCTTGACACACTTCGGAACAGGGAAGTGCGTAACAGCATGAATCTTGCCTGGGTCCGGTTGCACTCCGTTCGCGTCAACGAGATGTCCAAGGACGGTAATCTGGCGACGGCCGAATTGGCACTTCGATGCGTTGAGTTGCATACCGGCTCGCCGAAAAACGTCCAGGACTGCTGAGAGGCGCGCGAGGGGCGTAGCGAATGCTGGGGAGAATACTATAACGTCGTCCAAGTAGCACAGACACGTGGACCATTTGAAACCGTGAAGAAGGGAGTTCATCATGCGTTCAAAAGTGGCAGGAGCGTTACATAGGCCGAACGGCATCACCTTGAATTGATAAAGACCGTAGGGTGTTACAAAGGCAGTCTTCTCGTGGTCGACATCGTCCACGGCAATCTGCCAATAGCCGGAGCGAAGGTCAATAGAGGAGAAATAGCGAGCACCGTGGAGGCAGTCAAGGGCGTCATCAATCCGAGGTAGGGGATACACGTCCTTTTTGGTAACCCTGTTAAGGTGCCGATAATCCACGCAAAAGCGCCATGAGCCATCCTGCTTTTTTACCAGCACAACCGGTGACGCCCATGGACTACATGACGGTTCAATAATGTTCTTGGCAAGCATTTTGCGTACTTCGGTGTGAATAACTTGACGCTCAGCCGGTGATACTCGATACGGGCGGCGATGAATAGGAGGGGCATCTCCGGTATTAATGCGATGTTTAACAGCTGTCGTTTGGGCCAAAGGACGATCGTTAAAGTCAAAAATATCTTGGTAGGAAAGCAGAACGCGGTAGAGCGCACGAGCGTGCTCGGACGGCAGGTCGGGTGCAATCATTTTCTGTAAGTCGGCGATAGTACAAGTTGCCGACTGCGATGGTAGAGGAGGATCGGGAGAAGTGTCGTCTACTGAAATCGATGCTACAGAGTGATCCTCGAATGAGCAAAGTTGGGCCAGAGACATCCCGCGTGGCAGCACTTGTGTCGTCAAGCCAAAATTGACCACTGGCAGGCAGACGCAATTCGCCGTAATAGATAAAACTGTATGAGGTAGCGTGATCCCGTGTGTAAGGAGGACGTCTTGCATAGGAGCCGCGATGTAGTGACCGTCGGGCACTGGTGGGGATGACACGAAGTCAACGCAAGTCAGCGCCGAAGGTGGCAAGCGAACGAAGTCAACCGAACTGAGGCGAGTAAGGTGTTGTTCAGCGGGATCCAGAAAAGGCAGGTCGAGGCGGAGAGTACTGGCGGAGCAATCGATGAGAGCAGAATGTGCGGAGAGGAAGTCGAGGCCGAGGATGATGTCGTGGGGACAGTGGGCGATGACTGTGAATAGCACGGTAGTGGAGCGATCGGCGAAGGAGACGCGGGCGGCAAACATACCAATTACAGGGGCTGTTCCGCCATCGGCGACACGGACAACAGGCGTCGTGGCGGTGGCGGGCGTGATTATTTTCATCAGCCGGTTATGAAAGTCCGCGCTCGTTACCGACAAATGCGCCCCAGTGTCTATGAGAGCTGATACAGGAACACCGTCGACTTGCACGTCAAGAAGGTTCAGATGAGTGGGCAAGGTCAGGAGAGGATTTGGCGGCGTAGGGAGCAATGCAGCGTCACCTCGAGGCGCTGCATCGTCTAGTTTTCCGGCTGGGAACGCCGTCCGAAGGGAGTCAGCGAATAGGAACGACGGGGCTGGGGAGAGCGAGATTGACGTCGTTGGGGCGAAGGCGAACGAGAATAGGGGCGGGTCGGCGCAGGAGAATCGGTGGCGGCATTATCTGATCGGACAGCATAGGGACGAGAAAGGCCACCTGGGGGGCGAGAGTAGGCAGTATATGTAGACTGGTTCAGGGAACTCCAGCGACTGCGACAGTGCCGAGAAATGTGCCCAATTCGATGGCAGTGAAAACAAATGGGCTTGTCGTCTGCAGTGCGCCATTCAGAGGGGTTGCGGAAACGTGGTGGGTAAGAAGGTGCGGGACGGGGAGGAATCGAAGAAGCCGGGTGGCATCAGGGCGATGGGCCGAGCAGATGGTGTGAATACCCATGTTGGCGAACTCCTGGCGGACAACAGCCTGGATCAGGGAAACAGTGACTGCAGGTGCATTGGAGGGGCTGGAGTCGAACGCAGCCGGATAGGCGGCCTCGATCTCACGCCGGACAATCCTGGTAACATCGCCAGTGTTGTTGGGACGAGGAGCGTCGGCACAAGAAGATGTCGCTGGGGTGTTGGGCAGACAGGCGAACTGTTGGTCGATACGTCGGCTTTTAGCGAATTCCAGGCGGCGGCACTCTTTTATAACTGCATCCACCGTCGCGATGTTGTTAAATACGAGCAAGTTGAAGGCGTCATCGGCAATGCCTTTGAGGATGTGGGAGACCTTGTCGGACTCAGTCATGTGTGCGTCAACTTTGCGGCATAGAGCCAAGACGTCCTGAATGTACGTGACGTAGGGCTCCGTTGACGTCTGCACACGTCCGGAAAGCGCCTTCTGCGCGACAAGTTGGTGAACGTAGGGGTTGCCGAACAAGCCTCGAAGCTTTTGCTTAAGCGAATCCCAACTGGTCAGCTCATCTTCGTGCGTCCGATACCAAACTCGAGGTGTGCCACCGAGGTAAAAACGACGTTGGCGAGCATGATAGTAGGGTCCCACCGGTTATTGCGGCTGACGTGTTCGTACAGGCTGATCCAGTCCTCGACGTCTTCCCCATCTTTTGCCGAGAATACGCCAGGATCACGGGGAGCGGAGAGGGTGATGTAGGTCGTCGAAGTGGCAGCAGGTGTCGGAGCCGGCGGAGTCGGGTGGTCGTCGCCGGGAGCCATGAAGGAAGGCTCGACGTACCGTCCACTGCGAAGCTCCGTGACGAGGTACAGGGAACGTCCACCTCCACCAAATATGTTACGTAGGAAGACACCGACGAAAAGCTATTTACACGTATATTTACAAGGCGATACGCCGCAGTTGGCCAAGCGGCAACAGCCCGCGCTAGCTTCCAATCGTCGTCTTCGTCTTCTTCCTGCTCGGCTCTTCGTCATTGGAAATACTACCCCGTAGCAATATCTTGCCTCGGCAACACAGGCATCCTCACTGCATTGAGTAGCTTGCTCTTGAAATTTTTCCGCTGCGGGCGACGATGCTCGGCAGCCGCCGGCCCCCCGTTGGCCGGCGTTGTTAGACTTAGCTTGCTCTCTTGCTCCTGGGTCTTCTCCCCGGCGACGCGCCAGCCAAACTTCTCGGAAACTTCCTCCGGCATTATTTCTTCACGCTCCACTTCTGCACGATTAGGGGACGCCATTTTCTTGAAGCACTTCGCCTCTAGGTCCCCGGCAAGGTCTCTGGCCCCGCCGGAGCACGCGTAAGCATGGCCGCTAGGCCCTGCTTTCTTCAGGCTTAGCTCGCAGCCACACTGTGCTCGTGTCGAAGAAAAATGGTTTCCCACCTCAAATTTTGGCATCCACACGGTCCTTGTAACTTCACGGATGCCGTTGTGTGAGAACTTGCATGAGGTGGGGTGAATTAGCGGGCCTTTTGCCGAAAAATCGAGGAGCACATGGGAGACACATCAGCACATGCCATGGCTCATACCCCTATACAAAGGAACTGGGCGCGCCGTTAGTTTCCGCGTAGCAGAATTGTGTGTTGTGGTTCATTCAAATTAAATCTGACGCGATGATGTCTTCCGATTGCGTGTGTGTTGTGCTTTACGGTTTTTCTGATCCATCTTACTTTGAGAAATGCAATGAGTTCAGTAACTTCTTTGAGGTACCCGGAGTGCCTGCGGGGTTGAATATGCGTGGTCGGAATGATTTTTCCCACAATTATGGTCTACGCTGGGCGACGACACCAGATTTTACGCGAAACGCGGATCTTAACGCTATCGCGTTGAAAGCACCACCACTACGACAATAATATAGATTCAAAAAAGAATACCATACGTGAAAACAAATAAAAGATAGAATAAGAGAGAATTACCGAAGTAAAAATTGCTATAGACAAACTGGGGAGGAGAAAGCAATTCGTAGTGCAGTTAACGATGTTAAAATATGCGATGAAAAAAGCTGAAACCAAAAGTCTAACCGTGAGATGCGAGCGATGGTAGTTGAAGGCTTGATTTCACATCATGCACATTTGCAGCTCGATCAAAGTTAGACATAATGGAACCTGCTGAGGTATTCTGGACTATTTCGAGTGAGTGTATTAGATTGTCGTTAGCAGGACGGACGTGGCATGTTTCTGCTTCCAAGGGATAAGCGCTTTACAAAAGAATATTTTAAGAGTCTCAGGAGTACGCGAAATGTTCCTACGAAGATATCCAAGCATTTTGTTGGCGCTTCCGATTATTGCATGCCCGCACAATTTATTGCTCATTTATCATAATGCCCACAGCGCCATTGTCCGGAATCGCAATGGAAGAGGGGGGTTGGAAATGGAAAGGTACACAAAATACTACCGCCTGCTGATAGCGAGAAAACGAAATAACATGGTGATATCAAAAAACAGAACATTTTTACGCATGAAAACGTCACAGCAAGGAAGAACATGAATCATTTGCTGTTATGGACCTCAGGCAATTTGTTCCAGTTTGGTCAGTCCAGCACTTGTATTCTTTAACTTTAAAGGAATGGTCTCTTCGCACGGACAAGCAATCAGTACTAAATATATGTAGGCCTCGGTCAATTCCAGTTCTTCAACGAAATATGTTATGAATTAATTTTAACTGGAGAACTTCCCTAGGATTTTGAAGTGCGTTCCAGCGCAAAGTGCTTTTCGCACTCGATACACTGAAATGCATGCCACAGTTAATAAAAGCAAGACGAACAGCGACATTTTGAACTCCTAACCTTTGAATGTCAAACACAGATTTTGGGTCCCAGACTGAGCAAGCATGCTCAAGTATGCTTTTAACATTTCATATATAAAACCGTTCTTTGGTCTTTATAGGAGAATATTTGGCGTTACGATGCAGGACGCCCAGAACGTGCCATGCTTTGGCAGCGACAAAATCGATATGGCGGTGCCAGGACATTACAGTCGTTAATATACGCAAAAATATTGAAATTCCAATATTGACAGCAGTTCGTACGGTTAATGTTATACATGAAATCATGAGGAGTCTTTTTCTTTACTGAAGCACATGTGCACCGACTTCCGTGGTTTAATATGCATTTCACTCACACCACTGCGCTAATCTACGCAAGTCCTGTTGTAATACTTCGCAGCCACCTTGATCGTTCACAATTCTAGAGAATACGCAAAAAAGCCGTGGACAGTCGCATGCATGAGGAAATACCCGTGAAAATGCGATTCATTTAAATTTTGAACTCTAAAACATCCAGGGTGGATCCCTGAGGCCCGAATATTCCTACATCCATCTAATAACGCTCTCATTTATGTTGTACCAAGATAATTTTTCTGTTGCTAACGAATGTGATACAACGTCAAATGCTTTTCGAAGGTCATAAAATATGCAGTCAACAGGATGTCCTTTTTCCTGAGCACTTGTAAGCTATGAATTAATTCGGTAAGCTAAATGACACGCGAGTAACCGACGCGACAACTTTGCTGAGGGGTATTTAATAATGAGTATACAAAAAGATGACTCATAATATTAGTATAAAGCACGTGCTCTAAACTTTTGCATATCACACTGGTCAAAGACATTGGTCGATAATTTTAAACAATATTTCGAAGTCTGTATTTATATAGAGGCACAACGTATGGAAGTATATATATTCTTCAGGTAATGATCCGTTGTGTAATGACTTGGGGAAAAGAATCTGCAGGTACTTTGACAGAGAAAAATCGCAAGACGAGACAGGGTCGCGAGCATTCCGTCCAGTCCAGTGGCACTGTTTTGTTTCAAGCGTTCGAAGAGAGACACTGTTCCTTCCTGTTCAAATACAACGTCCGCCACGCGTTCGTCACTGATAAAGTAAGGGTGAAATTCGGCAGGGCTAATGTTATTTCCTGCAGCAGAAAGCAGCGAACTGAAAAACGCGTTAAAGAACTTAGCTTTCACAATATTATTGTGAACGAGCATTCCGTCACGATCGAGTGGTGGAAAGGACAACTCATCCTTTGTCTTTCATTTAATATCCTGCGAAATATATTTACGGCGATTATGGAAGCGCAAGTCGAAGGACTGTACGCAGGCAAATTTGAATTTTTTTTACCGAAACTTTCATATGGTTTGTAACATTTTTTAACTGATTCGTGCTTTCCTGCGGTGGATTTATTTTCAAGCGTGCGTATAGGTGTTGTCTGTTTTTCACCACTGTGTGCACCTCTTTTGCCAAGCATGGCTTGATTTTGCTGCGCCGTTTCGTCATCACCCATGAAGGCGCGCATCGTTCACGCATGTCAAAAAGTTTATCTTTCAGTGTGCTACTCCGTTCATCTACGCTGAGTGATTCAGGCATTGCTTAGCACACATCCATATGGGACTCTAATACACGCGTTATCTCGTGGATACGTGCCTTTCAATGACTGTAAATGCGCCTAATTCCACAATCCTCGAGTTCGACATAGTGAAAGTTCATTTTCGCCAAAACACAACTGTTATCGCCGATACCAGGAAATATAAGGGTAGACTGAACCGCCTAAGGTTGATCAGTCAATAATAAATCATAATAATAATCCCAATTAGCGTCACGCGTTGGCTGCAGCACTAATTAGGATAAGCAGAACGAATATATAAGTTTCACTGCCTAACACAGTAGCGGTTCGAGATTAAATGCTCTCTGAGCACCAGTTTATTTCAGAAATGTGAAAAACGCTTTAATAATAAAGCAGTCAGTTTTAACAGTTTCAATCATTTCAGTTAGATCGTGGAAAACATGAAGCCGTCTTTCAGGTGGACGGTTACGATGGACCATTCTATGTCTAATGTGAGCCCATAAAGCCTCACTTATTACAGCAATTTCGAACTTACGAGAGCTAACCAAGAGGCCTACAAGAATAACGACACCTCTCCCATGACTCTCGCGATAATTTCGATAACTGACGTAGTCTCTGGGAAAAAGTTTCCTATTCATGACGTCACCATCAAACGATGATTCACTTTCGATCACAAGCGACGGTTCCGTTTTGTCGATTACACCGGGCAGCTCCTCTACTTTATTGTTAAGCCTCCAGCAATTTAGAAGCAGAGATGATGAAAGAGAACGTTCCGGTTTCGTCTGGAAGCCTGAACTACCTGGCCCCGAGATTCGTCATATATGTACTTGGCCCTATTCAAACAAAGCAAATCGTTTTTCAGATGTGCTATACCATTGGTGCCCTTGTGAATTTTAGCACAATCCCACTGTACTTTCCCTCTTTTTTCTTACTGGTTCAAAGAAATTGCCCTAAGTGTAAATAGAACTTTCTTTTACCTTTCTCGCATATGACAGAACATCCTCTTTGTCTTTGAACAAACTACATTAGCAATTATTGGCCGAGATCTTTCTGAACTCAGCCATCCGAGATGACGGATCCTTTCGATTTCAGCGTCAATTCTCAGAGTAGACGGACACAATTCTAGTGGAGGCGATCCTGTAATTGAAGATTGCAATACAATGCACGCAATTACATTTTGGTCACTACAGTATTGCCGCGTTGGTGGCTCAAGAATAACCGCACAATCCGAGAGTGTGTCCTTGTCAAAGCTTCCCTCTAATTGGCAACGGCTGTTAGTGCTCGTTTGCCCAAAATTATCGTTTCCGGCTTTCAACAGCGGAATTTTACAGTTACAAGTATCAATCTCAGTAGAGGCTGTTTTGGACATAGTTCATCTTCGAATTATGGCTAATGTAGAGCTGACAAAGCACGACCAAGCTGATGATGACAATATAATAGCGGCGATGACGGCAACAGCGGTCGTCAGCCTAAGTGAATGAGTGGGCAAAGAAAACCTACTGTCGAACATTTCACTGCTGTGGCAGAAACAACAAAAGTGCATGAAAATCCTGCTCTTCTCACGTCACTTACCGACTACTTATTTGTCAAAAGGTACAACCAATCTGACAGAGCTGCGAACTAAGAAGAACTACATTGCTATGCCAACTATATATAGTACCTTCGGTAAATACGGAAAACTGAAGTACAAAAACTGTTAGCGGCAACGACAGTGGTTTTCACGGCACGTTTTCAGTTCGCATTTCGTTAACTCATTGCTTGGCGAAAAGTTTCTAAACACAAGGTTGTGATTCGACGGTAAAACAAATAAGACGAGGTTCCTTACAGCCGGCGTGACCATGTGTGTGTCGTTCACTGTTCAGAAGTGTGTTATCACATGTCCGCCAGTTCAGTGTTGCGTGGATACAGGATTAGAAGTTGCCCTCCTGCATGCGGAAATCCTTTCGTTTGAAGCATGTAGGCAGAGTTTTGTTTTTAACACAAGACACCAAAATAGATCCCCAAATAAGCACTCTCCAACCACCACTCTCTCGGTGTTATCTGCCTAACTGAAAAGAAGATAGCCCAGTGTTGAACGCCGGCACAGATGTATAGGCCGGCCAATGTGCTTATCCATATGCGTATCGTAGGGTGCCTTAAAGTCGGTAAAACCTTTCTGATTTATCCCCTGCACAGGGTCTCATAGCTGAAAATAAAGCCCCCCGAAAATGGAAGGGAATTATGTACTTTGGAAACAATTAGCTGGTTGGTGCTCTGATGGCTTGTGCCCTTTACACCGCTTTTTATTTGCTCAACTGTACCAAATTCTTCATGACAACGAACACCAGTCATGTATTGCACAAGCAGTTGTCTTGCCTTTCTGCTTCTGCAATCAGACGTTATACTGGCTTTGTTTATTGCGCATTATCTGCCTTTATTATCCTAAATTTCCGAGTGAGCTTTACTTTTCCAATGGCAATACTGAAAGCTGTTGATTAAATTGCGATCCGATACGCTTTGCTTTTTAAATATTTGAACACAGCCAGCGATTTTCGACAGAATTCGTGTAGTGTTTCAACTCGTGGGTGCTGTTGAAGCGTGAATCTCGAGCCAGCCTGCGCGAAGGCGATCAGCGCGGGTCAGGTTTTTAGCCTACATAGCGCAGATACAGCATCTACGCTCTTCGTCATTGTCGATGAGAGCAGGTACTTAAATCAGCCGGCTCATTCGAGCGCAAGAGAAAGGATTCTAATGCAGCAGGGCAGGCGTCTTCAACTTCCACTGTAGCCCATCCGAGCACACTTGAAGTTGGCCTTGATAAGCTTTCTCTACGTGTCCGAGCACCAAGTAGCGGGCCTCCCAAGAGGGTACGAATTGCTTCGAGTGTAAACAATGGGTGCCCAAATCAGAAATAAGGCCTTCTAGCAACTAAGGCGGACCAGGGCGAACGCAGGGCTTCGAACAGTGGCTGCCTATAATTCTGAAGCTTCAAGATTCTCTCTGAAATTATGAATTAAGGAGTTCACCAGGCAAATACTGTATATTGCGACGTGCTATTCGAAGAAGACGATGTGGACGTTTTGGATGTTGACTCTAGGCCCTCAGCGGCCTCTGGGCTATCAGAGGACGACGACGTGCCTTGCTTGATCTTCGCTGGCTTCCATGTTGGCCAGTGCTTGGAACCCTTTGTAAGTACACCTTGTGAATAATTTTCCTGCGGTGCTTCCATGTAACACTTCTTTGGTGGAAGTGCTGGGTACTTTGTATGACGGCAGAACTGCGCAGCGGACGCCTCCTCGCATCTCCTGTCATGCCACCAAGTGATGACGCGCTGCCAACAGCCATGCTTGCGACCACTACCCAGCTTATCGCCTTCTCACAGCCCCGCGAACACGGACACTATTCCCACGCAAGCAGCAGTGACGTGGATGAGTGACTCAGCGTGTACAAACGTGTCAGCAAACAGGATGGCTGAGATCCGACTTTAATGCTCGCCTTCACAGACTACGTCACATGCATTGCCCGCCGAGAAGTACAGGCCGCGAATCTGGCCTCTTTTAAACCCAGCTAGATTCCATGTGGGCAAGTGCTTGCAATCCCTTGTAGATACAACTTGTAAACACTTTCCCTGTGGTTTCACGTTTCCTAGGTGACACGGGCCTGGACTCACGCCTGTGATACCAAGTGTGTAACGTGTCCTTCACCTCGTTCCTCCCATTATCATCACCCATTGTAACCTTTTTTCTTCCCGTGTTCCCCTTCCCTTACGTAGAGTAGCAGGCCAGATGCTCCATTATCCGGCCGACATCTCTACACTTTCCAATCATTAAAATACTTCTTCTTGTTCTTCCCTGTGGTGCATCCGTGGAACAATATTATGCAGATTGACTGATATTGAGCAAATTTTGGTGTCGGCAGCTGCTACGAAGCTTCGTCAACCAAGAAAGATTTCATATCGAGTGGCCTATTTTTTTTTTCAGTATTCAGACTCGGCCAATTCAGAAACATTGCTTATAATTTGCTTCAAGTATGCAGTCTCACAATCTCGCCAAAATGTCAGCTATTACAGGTTTATAAGGGTGTTTGGTGCTTACTGGTGTCAAGTTTGAAGGAAATGCGCGATATTTCGAGTTTTCATCTGTCGGGTTATCAAAGAAGAAGCTATTTTGTCCGATTTTAAGTAAGTAGTGAGGACATGTCTGTAAGAACGGCGCACTTCGTGTTGTATCATGCACATATACTCCTTGCAGTATTTCTAAGAAAAATTTTTTCAGTGAACACGTGTGTGCGTCGTCTTCCCAGATCCGGGCGATTCAATTGGCGCTAATACTCTTTTGTCATCTACCCGCGCGCAAAATATGCGCTCCTCAATTCCTGGTTAACCCTTATGGTGCATCGTGCAGCTCACAACTCTGGCCTAGACAAGAGTTTGACAAACCTTCAACTTACACGACCGCTATGCGAGCTTCGACATTCTTCCTTCTTAAACAAGATACCTTTCATACGTTTGCGTTTCTCGCTAAATCTTTCGAACGTGTTTTCAAAACATGCAAAACAACACAAAAAGACACGTTTCATACATCAATTTACCAGACTTCTTGTGACGTTTTGTGATTTGGGAGAAGGCAGACGTCACCCTGACCGAACATAACGCTTGTGGCGTGTCTCCTGAATGGGCTATGGTGTCGAAAACGCTACGTTGAAAGCTTCTCACTTAAGATATGTACCACGTGGATGATACAAAAGCCGAAATATTGAAAAAACCACGACTGCGCTCTGCAATTTCGTTCCTTTATGTTAGAGTGGTTTCAGTATTCTGCTGGTGTGCCGACACTCGACAGCCATGCACAGAGAGATTCCGTGCGGTGACGGCGCTGGGAGTGCTCCGAAATCCCAAGCGCCGTGCACAAAGTGGAGAACGGTGTTTTTATTTTCTCGCACGCGGAAAGTGCATTATGTCGCGAAAAGCTTTCCGAGATGTTACAAGTCTTTCTAATTCAACAGAAAGAAAACGTACACTTTCGCCATCAAGAAAACCGCGCCAGACATGAGTTTACTTCATGCTAGCGTCACAACGGTAAGCAGGAACAGATCAGCGTCGCGAGAACCTGTCCTTTCAAAGGAGACGATCTCATGTTGTTAAGAACTGGATAGTGCTCCAAGCCAGTGCCATTGCAGTATATATACATTTTCTTGCAACACGACGACCGCGCTACTTGAAGTACACATAGGAAAACTTTGTTTTGAGATAGCAAGATCTCCTGAGGAGAAATTTAGCAGGACCATGCACCAATGCGGAACCAGTAAGCGATAAAGCAAAAATGTGTCCCGGTGGCAAGCTCATACATAGTAATACCAATCCTTGATAGGTAACGCTCTGGCTTTGTAATTCTATATTGTGGATATTAAAACCTTATTGTGTGTTAGTACGGAAACTCCCAGCAAAGCCAAGGCTGACCTGTTTCTCCTAATTTACGGGAATTGTTCATCCATAACACTGAACAATTAGAACCGTCACATGCTTCCTCAATGAAAGCGTCCTCACCCGTGTAAGCTCTAGCGTCCGTGCCTTTAACTCCGACAAATAACGGCCGTACACTATTAAGAAATCATAAAAGCTATCACCACCACCTTAAGAAATGCTCGTAAGCACAAATAGCAAAACACACTCAACAGAATAAAATATACGGACAAGCGCCTGTCCGTGTATATCATTCTGTTGTGTGTCTTGGCGTTTGCGCCTAAAACCATTCCTGAAAGTCATGTAGCAACTAGCC